>NC_069506.1:55207974-55807974 GCF_027579735.1 Bombina bombina
TCTAGACAACATAAAAAAGCACTCTTGTTACGCAATATAGTATGTAGCAGGAAAATATTTAAATAATTCAAGTAAAAATTCACACTAAGCTTCTGATGTAAACAAGAAAGGTAAAGTAAAATAGATAAACGTAAATAAATTATTTGGTAGAAGTATTGTGCCAAAACTAGCCTCATACAATGTCCTATGTGGGGGGATATACAACCACTCTGCATGCACCCTGCAGACTTCTTGCAAGAATGCTTAGTCTTATTAATCCAAAGTCCCTTAAATTGCCATAAAACATTTTGAGTTATGTGCATACTCTAAAAGGGTTAACTGAGATAAAACTGTGGGGGGGGGGGGGGAGGAAATGGGGAAAATGCTTATAGGTATTTTAATAAAATTTCTTACACTTTAGAGATCCCAAGTAAAGCTTCCTCCACCCCCCTCATCAGTGTCTTACTCCAAATCCTGAGAAATCATATAACAGTGGGCACATGAGGATAATTACCTATGCAAGTAAGGAGGGACATATCGCTTGTTGCCAGGAGGCTAGCTTGTTTACATGAGGATAATGTCACATGCTATGTGAAAGCATCAGCATTATACTGTGCACTGCTTTAGTCAAGTTTTTTATGTGACTGTGCCCCCTACCGTGCATGTGCACAAGTGCATTCTGCCATAGCTATGGCCTATATAGCACCTTCCGTATATGGAAATGTCAAAGTTTCTTTTTTCTTTAAGAGGAACACTACAGTGTGCTTCATATTTGCTCTTTTTTATAGAACATTCCAAAATATGGAACCAAGTTACACAGAATTGGGTATGTCAGTTCATATCATATACAGTTTGTGGCCTTATTTTAAAGAAAATCTACTTTGATGTCCTGGGGGAGATTAGAGCAGGAGCTGGCTAGTTTATATCAGGAATAATAGTCAGATACATTTTTAGGCAACAAACAATGGTGCTTTTAGTTCTAAATGTGTTGAAAAATACAAAAAGCTAGAAATTAAAATATAATTCCAGCAGCCTTGGCTATTGGGAATTTATCAAGCAGTAATTTGAAAAAAAAGATAATGCATCATATTTAGGAGCCAGACAATGGTTTACGGTATAGATATATGGATAATATAATATATAGTCCATGAGGCAAGTAAAATTTTTAATAGATTATATAATAGATTAAAACAGTCAAACTATTTTCTCAATTTACTAGCAATGCTTTGGGAGATTATATTAATACTCTTTACTTTGCTTTTTTGTAATAAAATATACACACCACATGCAGACACACAAGGGCGATTAAAGTTTCTTGCGTGCTGGTAAGTACAGTCATTTACGCCCAATGTGCGCAAGGAGCTTTTAGGTAAACATAGGAGAATATATATCTATATATATATCTTTTTCTCAACTTTCTAAATTCCAATGATTTAAATTTAAGATTCACATTTGAGCTGCATAGCACCCATATCAACTATCTGGATTTGACCCCAACAGGCATACAAGGGGGTTGTGTCTCTATGAGTGTATACCGCAAACCAATTTCTGGGAATACCTTGTTGCACGGTAACAATAGCCATCCAAAACAAATGTAAATTGCCCTTTGGCAACTGCAAATCTCAAGGCTAAAGAGGAATTGCTCCAATAAGGATACCTATGAAAGGGAAGCAAATCTTTTGACAGTGAGGTTGAGAGAAAGAGGCTATCCTTCTCATGATGTTGTAAGAGCTAGGAGGTCACTTGAGCATACTGACAGAAAGGTCCATTTAAAGGACAAACCTGGAGTCATCACTTCCAAAACATCACTAAGAGTCTATTTTGTAACACAATTTAGTGCACAGTACGACAAAGTCTGCAGGATAGTGAAGAAACATTTTTCTCTCCTGGCTACAGATGACAAATTAGTGAACATTGTTGATCAGGGCTTGAGATGTTCATATAGGAAAAGTACCACTTTGGGGGGCATTCTGGCACCTACAGAACTTAAAAAGACTGAGAGTAAACAAAGCTCGTGGTTGAGGCATTGCAGGATGTATAGATGTGGCAGTAGACGGTGCAAACCCTGCGACTTTGTCCAGGTTACGAAAAACTTTCCCTCATACGTCACTGGCCAATCTTTTGACATCAAGTCATGCCTCAACTGCACCGCCAGCATTGTTATATACCTAATTTCCTGCATGCAGTGTCATCTACAGTATATATATATATATATATATATATATATATATATATATATATATATATATATATATATATATATATATATATATATATATATATATATATATATATATATATATATATATATATATATAAAAACTGCCCACCCTCAGTGACACCATCACCCCTTTTATAGAGGTTCCTCTTAAGCCTTTTTTCTTTCCTCTCCTCCTTGCTTAATGTGTATTCATATCAAGTAGCATTATTTTGAATGCTTATAATGCGTAAAAGTATTTTTTAGGATATTATATTGTCGATTCTATGCCTAACCATAGAGCCAGTGCGATACCTCAGTGGACCACAAGTATACATTATCTGTGTGTTCCTCATTTGGAATAATAGCCTTTTGAAAAAAACTTTGCAAATTACTGGCATTTATAGCTATTGATCATCACACTTGCCTATGGTTATGCCTTATACTGACCTAATTATTGGGTACACCTTGAAAGTAAAATATGAGATTATATATATATATATATATATATATATATATATATGAAGCAAGAAGAAAATGTCTATGATTACGGCCGTGGAGGCTGAAACATGTAAGACTAGGTGATTACTTTTAAACCTATTGGCAGATCTGGTTCAAGCCTATATATCTTTTAACTTGATGAAATAAAGATTCTTTTTAATGGACTTTTGATTACGCCTGGATCCTTTCTTTATCGTTTACATATACACATATATACACACACACACACACATACATATTCTTTACCCAGATTATATTAACTGGGTTAATTATTTGTGTTTTTTCTCTTATACATTGACATTCTTTTATCCTGATTATTATTATTTTTACTTGTATTAATCATTTTAAATTATTCTTTATTGGATGTTTTCCCTTCATTTTTTATTGATAGTAATTGAAAAAAAGAGGACTTATCTTTTTTCTTTTTGTGTAGGATGATATTTTGGTTTTGTTTTAATTCATATTATCTTACTTTAATATGCTTCAATATAAATTGAGCTGTATTCAGTTTAGGATCACCTATGAGATGTGCATACTCTTAAATTATATTAGGTATTTTATGATTATTTTGTTATATTTAAATTTGTATGATTTCTTTTGCTTTTGACATGTATTAAGTTTATGATTGCATTATTATTGAATATGAATATTGGTTGCACGGCCCTATTCATGATCTGCAGCTTAACTCTTAGTCTTTTGACTTATGTGTTTGACATCAATTAACTTTTCACATTGCTGATTGGCTGTATGACCATTTATAGGTCTCCCTGCACCTATAATTGTTAGCCTCTGATGAAGCGCATGTGTGCATGCGCGAAACGCGTCAGGTGTCCATTTGTTCTATCACCTGTACTTTGGCAACTGTGCTGAATAAACTCATCTTTTGACCAAGTTTTTGTCTCTGGATCTGCAATCTTTTTCCCGTTTGGGATTAACTTTTACTATATATTAGATATATAGATATACACACACACACACACACACGGAATGTCACAAGTAATTTCAGAGAATTGGAAGACCAGCGAGGCCTAGCCTTTGTGCCTGTTGAGGTTTGCATGCACCCTGGCAGTTAAACGGTGAGAGTGTGTGCTTCAAGCGGATATAGCCAATATAAACTCACAGTATTCTCCCCAAGACCTTTTTTAATGGGAACACCACCTGGCTGATTTTACAGACAACCTTAAACCAATATTAAACTAAAATGAGCTATTAATCCAATATTATATATGCAATTCAAAGTAAAGCACAAAACTAAAGGAAATAAAGGGAAATTGCCCAAAATTACTTATATGTAGCACTTTCTGACACTTCAGCTACATTATCAGTCCCTATGTGTGTGCTCCGGCATTCATGATCACTACCTGATATTATTGTCCCATGTCATTGTGCTAAATAAAAATATGCTCCCCTGACCTTATGCTTCCGTCTCAATGTGTGACATAATGACCCTGCTCTCTTTCTCAAGAGTAAAGACAGAGTCTGATAACTATTTATAGTGTGACTGAAGAAACTACAATGCCTCCTTTTTAATATCTTATCCTTAAAAGGAAACTGTAGTGAAACATGTTCTGAAAAATGAAACAAGCATGGTACTCAATAGTCTTCTATCATGTTTGTGACCTGTAATATTTTCTAAAACATAGTATTTTAGATGGTAGAGACTTTTTTTTTTTTTTTAATTATCATGCACCTTTAAAACTTTCAGTTAAAGGGGGGGGGGGCGTGTATGTCTCCATCAATAGAACTGGAAGGTGTCCCAGCAATCCAAAGTATCAATACAAAAGTATACGTTGTACAGGTACGCCTCACTTTCCAGCGCTTCTGGCAAGTGAAAGGAAAGCTAAAACCGCATTGTTTCACTTTAAAGGCGGTTTTCACTTTACAGCGGGGCTCTGGTCCCTAACCCGCTGTATAAGCGGGGTATACCTGTATACAGGTCTGCATTTCCTGATAACTAAATTTTCTTAAATTAAAAGCTATTTAAAACTAAAACTTTAATTTTTACTCAGTATTATAGAATTTATATCCAATTAACTTAATTGTAGATGTACACGTTTACATTCACACGTGTGAAGGTGTATTAAAATAGTATGGATTTATTGCACTGAACATAACTGACCCATTTCTCTCTCCCTGACCTGTGACATTTTACATTATATAATATTCTATTTTTTTCCCCTCAAAAAACTGCCTGCAAACTGAATCCTGAAGTTAATAACAGATCCTTTTGCCTGTTAGCAAAACTTAAAATACTTTAATGAGTTTAAGTGTGCTGGATGTACTTATTTAATACGTCTATATATGCAAAGCAATGTACACGTTTATACATTCAGCCCCCAACTGGGATCTTATGCAAGTGAGTCATTTGGCTTTTTCCAATACTTAATACATAAAAAAGAAATTAAACTCTTGTCTGTAAAACTGTACTTGTCCCAGTCCCTAAAAAGGCAAATTAAGTAACCTGCAAATTGATAAGCTGATTTAAGGCAATTGGCAGGACTTTGAAAACCTAGGTTACAGATTTTGCTTTTGGCCTCTACGAAGTGTGGGACAAAGCGTGATTCTTAAAGGGAAATTAAACATATCTTGTCTTTCTTTAAGTGGACTAGTAAATTTATTTATCCCTTACCCACATACACACAAACATGAAAAGGTCTATTGCTCCTAAAAGTTTAGGCTGGCTTCAATATTTTAAACAAATTTGGCACACTGTTAACTCATGCACTAATATGTATCTGCATTCCTCTATTTTGCACATTTTGCCAAGGGCAACGGCAAAATCTAAGAATATCAAACCACAGGCATTTCCTACATCTAAGAATTTACTATCTTGTAGAAAGTAACTGGATAGAACACTTCCTATCCATCCCAAAATCTGCTACTGCTCTGTCTTTTTACTTTCGTAGCTAGGTAATTTCTTAAATGGGTATAATTGCATGTACTATTTTGTTACAGCATGTAATGTTAAGACCATTGACCCTGCACTACTGTTTGTTTAACCCATACACAACTTAATTGCATAATATAACATACATGATTTATTGATAATTTGTGCAAACATACATTGCAAACATGTTATATCAGTTCATTTTAGCTTTACGTCGGCTTAATTTTTTAGCTAGGTGGTGTGCCCATTACATAGGTTCTGGTGAGAACACACATTAAAGCTTAGAAAACTATGGATATTCTAGTGCTCAGCTATGGAAACTCCCCCTGCTGAGTTCTCAGGGCTAAACCTGCTACATATCTTTAACTGGTTTACCAGATAACCACAAAATAGTGCACTTTATACTAACATAATGGCCGCTCTAGACTCAATCCCTTTAAGAAGCAGGAATAGTGCAAAGGAATCAACCTTTTTGTTTATATATTCTTTTCGTCTTTTTAAAGTGCCTAAAATGCTCTTAAAAGTAAACCATTAATGTTAAGATTTCCTTACTTGAAATATTCAGACATTTTTATCTAGCAGTCATTTGCTGACATGTCCCTGAAAAGCTTAAGATATAGGTAAGATATAACCAAGCCCACCCTTGCTCTCATAGTTTTACATAAGTTACAAACCATTATATATCGGCGTGCATGTGTCTGGAGCACTATATAGCAGCAGTTTTGCAAGAATGTTATCCATTTGCAAGAGCACTATTTCCTGCCATATAGTGCTCAAGACACCTACCTATGTATCTTTTTAATAAAGAATAACATGTGAATGAAGCAAATTGGATAGAAATAAATTGGAAACTATTTTAGAACTGTATGCTCAGTCTTTAACAAAAGAACATTTTTGGGTTTCATATCCCTTTAAATGTATTAGCGTAAATTTCACCTACGGGGTTTGCCATAGTTTAGGCAAATGAGATTACATACTTTGTTTAAAATATTACAAAAATAAAAACACAATTGGGATTGCGTATAGTAATTAAGTTTGCTGTTCTTAAAATGCGTCTGAATTCTGTCCCTGCAGCTATTAAAACTTGATTTGTGCTCAGGCTTTGTTTCTTGATTTGCTCATAAGCATTTGGTTAGATTAAAAATTATTTCCTACGAGGTTCTGCTTTACCGTAGCTTTATTACGACGGTCTTTCTTGAGTGTTGATTTGACATGGAATAATGAGCTATTATGTCAAATTCTCCAAGACAATGTCAGGAACTGATAAATTTATGTCAAACTTAGGAAAACGGGATGCATTTTAGGAGACATGCAAGAAAATGACCCCAAAAATGTTGGGGTCCACGATTTTATTATTTTTTTAAAACAAGAGGCTACCTAACAACTAGGATATGTGAAATTCTAGGTAATATAGAAGAAATACTTTAAATACTGGAGTTTGTTTCAGATCACTGGTACTTATTTTCAAATAGATATATAGCACATGTCCTCACTTCCCTGAAAGCTCTTCCTTTCAAAAATTGTTACATGCTCAGCAAGATATTAAAATCTAAAAATAGCCAAGTTGTACTTTTTATTTAGCTAGAATACTTCAGCAGGCCAAGAGAAACCTCAGAGACCCTACATTAATTACAAACAATATGAAATCACTGGTAATTTTATGGGCTTCTTCATGCTCCCTGCACTTTATATTCCCGAGGGAGCCAACATGGATCATAAAATTTTACTGCACACCATACCAAATCAAAAATGATCTTTGTCATCCACAAGTCTTTTTTGTAAGTTACTCTATCCTCTGAGACTTGCAGGCAGAATTGCTAAACTTAAATGAAAACAACATTGATAGTATACTTAGGTAAATATGAAAATAACGGTTTTAAAGGGATATAAAAAGGTTAACATTGACAAACGTGGTGAATTTCAATGTTTGGATAGAAACATTTTTGTAAAATGCTTTGATAAGCAAAAAATGCTTCTAGTAAAAAAAATATTAATGTTCCTGGGCGTATGCACATATGCTGTGTGTAACCAGAGCATTGTGATTTAAACAACGTCCCTCCTTAAAGAGCTGGAAGCGGTGTGTATTGTGTCAGTAAAGACATAATTTGTGTCATACAAGCCACTGCTGACTAAGGTGGTGTGGTGTACAGGGAATTCACAGAATATGTGCGTATGCCACTGAAAAACCAAGAGTAATAATTTAACTCAAGTATTTTTGCTATTCGAAGTATAAGGCAAACGTGTTCCTATTAAAAATTGAAATGCACCCATAGACATTTCAATTTTGACCTCTCTCTAAGTGCAGAAACTGTTAATTCTCAGTTTGGCATAAAAAAAAAAATTAAAGTGTTGATGTGGGGCTCCACAAATCCGTAACACATAAAAAACTAGCCCTGATGTCAATATTTGGAGGCCTTACTCCATTTGCAAACAGTAATACTGCTCTTAACGATTGTAACAACTGTGGCCTGCTGTTGCACTATTATACAATGCCGATGGGTGCATAAAAATAAAAAATCTCTTCTCTTTTGGGTTATAAGGGGAATTAAGGGGTTAAAGCAAATGTCCTACACCAGTGATTCAAATGCTCAATTGCCTTCGGTAATCAACAGTTTTGCGAATGTTTCTGGAGATTATAGAGTTTAAATCAAATGCGTATGTATATAAAATACCAACACGCACATTATACACACATACACTACAGTATATTAATATAAGAAAATATCTCACTCCCAACAAAAATATTACTATCTAGACAATACAAAAATATATATATATATATATATATATATATTAAATTCAGTCAATTTCACATGTAAATATTCAAGTCAAATGATTAAACGGTATACAGCATACATTATATAAGGTGAATCCATTTGCACGATGGAAATGACAAGGGCTTTTATTTTAGAAAATATTGCAAAACAGAAAAATCTGCATTTTTTGGCACAAACTAAGGTATTTGACGAGATCACTGCGTACTTACATTGGTATCTAAAACACACAGCAGTATGACCTTTTCTATAGTGCACAGCAATTGCACACAACAAATTATACCAAACTGCACATACATTTTAAGCAACTATTCTGCTAATCAAAATATGAAACAGAACAAAGTTAAGGGAATGAACTTGACATACAGTATATTAAGGACTCAATAAATGCTGTCATTTATTTTTTAAGCTTTTAATTCAACCAAGAAACAAGATATAATTACATAAGCTGTACCTTGCCATTTACCATTGTTTACATGTTGCAAACTCCTATTTCTTATTATACTGACCTTATTTAAATAAATATGTTGAAAATAATACATGTTTATGGCTGTTATAAATCAAGTCTGACTACTAGGTGTCATAAAATTAACTACTATCCATAACTTATTAGAATTAAAAAAAAAAACTTTAAGTAAGCCTTTAACGAAAAAAAAGTTAAATATTTCAAATACTGATGCCACTCTAGGATTCACTGCTATACAACTAAAAATCTGTACACAGACATGCCATTTTTGATTACAAATTGTGTCTGTATGATGCAACCGTCCAATGAAGGTGGTACGAATAACACTACTTGCTAATACAAACGTGTTTCCTTCAAGAATGAAATGCAGATTCACAGTCCATGCTTGGCATTAATACAAGTATTTAAAAGCCTTTGAACAACAAGGGAATGAAGTAAATCTATATTTCTAATCATAAAGTTAACATGTGATCTTAAACCAACTGTATTATATGATATATATATATATATATATCACATGCTAAGCATTAAACAAAATTAATATTTAGCCAGAAATAATGACACCAGTTTATTGTAGCAAGAGGGGATTCCCTAGTTAATATTCAGCACCTTGGACAGCAACCAGGCATCCACATTTGAAACACCATGCAATTCCCATATAGTAGGAAGTGCAGCCTCCTCTACTGTAGATCTCTCTCTCCCCCAAGTTAAAAAGAATAGACACTTAAGTAAAACAGAAAAACAATTAAATATATGGCAGAAATTAAAAGAATGTGGTTTTCCTTTGTACAACAACCTTCAATTGAAATAAAGACCTTCAATCAGAATTCTAAATGCCCTTTTTCTGATTAAGTGCTGATTTTAAGGGTCTTCATACAACCAGTCATCACAACACATTTTTTCCTTAACATCCACTATTTCATTCCTGAAAACTGTAAAAGGAAATAAATGTATTTAGGTTTAGAAATCAAACTATAGCTATAGGATTGAAAAAGCATGTACTGAACATATATGCCTGTTGGATTTATTTTTGTATAGAAGTAATCATATCAATGCTACTTTCCAAATCACTATTTCTAATAAAGATGTATACATATAAATATATTCTCAAATAAAAATGCAAAAACTATGTTTACAAGTCGATACCAGAATTAAACTGGACCAAAAACAAAACCTTTAAAGTGAAATAAGACAATGTAATCAATAATTGACTGTCCATTTTAACTACTCTAAAAATACAAATCTCCAAACTTTGAAATTCACATTCCATCACACAGAGCAAGAGTTCCTATTGGTGCATCAATATATGATGCATTTTATCTACAGATACAAAACATGTTTATTTGGGGGGGGGGGGGAGTGCCTGAAATATGTATTATGGTTTGCAACTAAGTAACATTAGAAATATATATGTATACGTAAGTGATAAAATAATATGACTACTTGACCTACACAACGTATCATTTGACTGGTATAACAAATACATTTAGGTAAACATTTCTATTTTATGCAACATGAGTTTACATTGTCATAAAAAATGTCAGCAAATGTTTTGGGATGAAACAAATAGATAAAAATGTTTCAGTTTACATAGATTGAGAATCAGGGACTACTACACATTTTTCATCTGTGTTTTATAGAAGGAAATGCTAGACTAGATAGACACATAAACATGCAAAATAAACTAAGACCAGAGACCATATGATTGAACAAAAATACAACACCACTAAGCCAAATGATTCAATTTACCATTTTGGCATCCAATAAAGTATTGAAGCAAAGGGTTTATTTTTCTAACTATGAGACATTAGGAAAAAAAACACATAATATACCCCATAATAAAGGCACTGGACATGTCATTTAACTTTTAAATAAAGTTATATAGAGCATACCAATTAAAAATACATCCTAACATCTCAAGTTAAAATGCAAATGTGCTATTTTCTTTACAGGCAAAACATTTGGAAGAAAACCATAATCAGCATGTCTATACTGAAAATACCTTGAAAGTGCATCACTACCCCCTTGTGGATTTGAAATATATTAAGTGTTACCTAAGCTTATATTTATATATTTTACAAAACCTATATACACATACACAACGTGGTTCCATGAAATTACATATAAGGTGATCTCTAAAATTACTATGGAAAAGGAGGAAACAGAAAACAAAAATGCCCTGAAAAGTCATATGTCTAATAAAAATAAAAAAAAATATGCTGTCTATAAAAAATATTGAATTGTAAAAATAAAAAAACAGTAAGTGTGAAGGACAACAATTTGTTTAAATACCATACTAAAATGCAGCCAATGCACCAAATCATGTTTTGCTATAGTATTTTGTGTCTCATTGTCATCTTATATATATGTATAATCTATATACAATAAGACATCTATAGGCACTGAGTTGATTATAGGTGAAAATATATTTAAAGAAATATAAAAACTAATTAAGCCATTTTGCTTATGATGTATGGGGGGAAAAAAAATGTAAATCCCTTTAAAATAGATCTGATTTGTCAGCATCAGGGCTTGTCTGACAATGTCCCATGCGCTCCTATAAACTTCATTTGTAGTAAAGTTTGGTGAATATGTACAACTCTGCTGCCCCTGTTCTACCACCCTGTGCCCTGACTATGCCCCTGCCAGTGGGTGAGCTACCATGAAAACAAACACGAGGGGAAATCCTCCCACTTGGATGTGAATACCCACGCCGCGGTGTGTCTCCAGGCATGGTTGTGCACCATTTACCATACTTTCCAGGTGTCTGACGCCGGCTCTGGTTGTTTAAAGCTCCTTCCACGATGTTATTCATTGAAAAAAACGATGAAGTGCAGCTCCTTTTTTTCCCCAGTAAGCCAATACTATGTAGTAGTGATCAGTGGGAACATGCCAGACCCGTGGCTTATAAAAATATATATATACACCAGATAGAAGGGTGAGTGTGCGAGGCGTGGACAGGACAGGGTGCGTGGATCCGCGTGGACTCCCCCACGTTCTGCCGCTTTAATCTATACAAGTGATGGGAGCTCTCAGCAAACTGTTCCCACTCCTCCCCCTCCGCCGTCGTGTGCGCCCCACTCCGCCGCTACTCAACCTTCGCCCGTGCCTTCCCAGCTCCACACCCCTCCCCTTCTCCTCCCTCCCTTTTACACAGACTCTTCTTTTTTTTTTTTTGTCAAATAAAATATTCTTTTAGTATTTTTTTTCTTCCTTGTTTTCCACGGCTTCTTGGCGTCTCCCAGTAAACAAAACCAACAGACGCGTCCACGCGAATTTAAAAAAAGAAAACAAGTGAGGTGTTTCGCTCTCTTTTACCTTCCGGCTTGTTTTCGGCAGCCATTTCCCCTCCGCGCGCCACATCCTCCTCCTCGCGACCGGTTTACCCAGGCGCACGCGCGCACCCCTCCGGACCAGCTTCAGCGGCGCGCACCCGTGCCCGGAGGAGGGTATCCCAATACACGCCTACTTTCTACGACCAGTGCTGAGAATGGAGCATCATTGATAGACTGATCATTCAACCAATGATGGGCTTTGTTTTTTGTTTTTTATTCTTAGCTGTCAAAAAAGTATAACATCGTCAAGCACTATACTATTGGCTGCCATGGTGCCGCCCTCAAAGGCAAAGACTATTGGTTAGCTCTTACCCACCCATTAAACTTCCAAACAAATAATACGATTGGTTATCATGCAAGAGAACAATGATAAATGGCCAATCGAGGCAGAGTAAAATCCAATGTAGGCTGCCATTGGCTAAAAAAGACAGGGGTGTTAGCCTGGGCGGAGTTAAATGAAGAACTTTGACCAACTATAAAGCGAGTGTTACGCGTTTACGAGCGACCCTCTCTATGAAGTGTTAATAACACGTGAAGCTATGTGAGGTCGAGGTGTCCTGTGACAGATTTGTATAAAAGGCCATTGGGACACATTTAACCTCTTGCTTACCAGAGGGGGCTGCAACATATTCCAAAGATAGAGGAGACCGTGGCAAGCTGTGAATAACGCATTACTTTAACCCCTAAGCTACTTGCGTTTTATAGGAAATCTATTAAGCCTTGATACGTTAACGGCGATCTCCTTAACATCTTGTGAAACCGTTTTAACATATATGTTTTGCATGATTTTCGGTAGAGGAAAATATAGAGCAGTTTGACTCATGGGTACTGAGAGCATCACTTACAGAACTCTGTAGCCCAATAAACCCACATGGAAGTTACTTCAAGATAACCAATGACACTAATGATGCTAATAAGAACTATAACACATACAGCCACAGTCACCCACATGTATATACACACACACCAGGCATTCAGAATCACACTAAACAGGCTCCCACAGACACAGTGGCAGAATATTTGTTTTCTAACCCCACCCACCGAGCAATTGTTGTTCTAGGCCCCCTGATCACCCTTGGCCCTTAACTGACCCCCTTACACCCACCCACTGCCTGATCTCCAGTGGAGGGGCCTTGCAAAATGTGCTGTACACAGGTCTCTCCGTGGCCTCCCTGCCACCAGTCCCCCTGCCAGCGGCCGACCATCCCTGAAAAGCTGGTCAAGTGGCAGGCCCCCCAGCATTGCAAGGTCAGGATTTTCGCCATTGCACAGACATCAACAGGTACCATCAAGAGGAGCTGCATCTCTGTGACTAACCTTACTCCTTGGTTAGTCCATGCCAAAAAATATTCACTTGTGTAGCCTTCCTGTACAAATATGGTGGCAGTTCTTTTCTGTACAACACTATGGCGGCCTTGCAAACCTTGTCAACATAAAGGCACATTCATACACTTATCCTATAAGAGGCCAATTTTTTTGGGGGGTGCACATAGAGGGGCCAGAAATGATGCAAGTAGAGAGTAGGCACCACCAGGCCCCTCTTTCAAAATGGCAATACTGATTTAAAGTAAAGGTAAACTTTAGCGGTATTGAAAGCCACTAATCATTCTTATATGCAATAACAACGTAGTCGCTAAGTTTATTTTTCTTTTCATGCTATACTTTGGATGTAATCTAATCTTTATTTTTCGTACCGTTTCCTTGCCGACTCCTCCCCCATGCTACTTCCGTGTTTCTCTGTTTCATGTCAGCGATCAGTCCCACCCGCTCTCTACGTCGGCTGAAAGCGTGTTCACGAACTAAAGTTCGTCTGCGCATGCGCAAGTTTCCAACAATACAATTAAAGACAGAAATCAAAATTATTAGTTTTACACTCTATCAATAGAACAAAATATATAGGATTCCACACTCACTTGTAGCACGGTCGATGCAATGTATATTCTGATGTTATCAGCTGAATTGTAAGACAGGTCGCACAGAGCATGCGCGTCTCACGAACGAGCACGGGGTGGAACTAAGCTGAATCAAGTATAATGCATGCGCTCGGGAATATAGTGATGTAGAAATGGATGGGCCGACCCCCTGGGGGGGGGAAGCTAATTGGAGAATAATATAGATGTAGACTGTCAATCAAGTAGTCCAAGATGGCAGGCAGCGGACAGATTAGTGTCAGCAACTACTTGTAAGGTACTAATATAAATAAATACGGCAAATAGTATAAAAACGATGAAGGTCAGGCGGGGAACTACAGACCTATTTCGCTGCTGAATATTGACGTAAAGATTTATGCTAAAATACTTGCAAATCGTATGAACACCATCTTGCCAAATATTATACACCCGGACCAGGTGGGATTTGTCAGAGGAAGAGAGGCAAAGGACAATACTATTAGAGTCCTACATTCATTACAGACCTCACATGACAATAAGTCCCCCCTCACACTCCTCTCAACTGATGCAGAGAAAGCTTTTGACAGGGTCAACTGGCACTTTATGTGGGGGGGGGCCCTGTCGAAATTCGTTTTTTTCTAAAACTTTTCTTACCAGAATCCAAGCACTATACTCAAGCCCCCAAGCGAGGGTCCAGGTAAATGGCACGGTCTCACAATCTTTCTCTATTACCAATGGTACCCGTCAGGGTTGCCCGTTATCACCACTGTTGTTTGCTATAACTATTGAGATTTTGGTCATAAAAATTAGAGAAAACGCAGATATTTTAGGTATATAATATAAACACATTACCCAAAAATGCTTGTTGTTCACTGATGATGTGATCCTTACTCTTAGATCTCCTTCCACTACCCTCCTTGCCTTGATACAGACTCTAGAAGCCTATGGACATGTGTCTGACTTTTCCATTAACATAGAGAAATCGGGAATAATGCTGTTTAACACACCTTCACAAGATGTTGACTTTGTAAAACATCATACTTCATTCAAGATAACTGATACATTTAAGTATTTAGGTCTGATAATTCCCAGCAATACACACAACCTTTACCAGGCTAACTATATTAGCTTACAACGCTCAGTAAAGGTTCTCCTTGAGGGTTGGCATAGACAAGGACACCTGTCCTGGATGGGTAGGATAAATACTATCAAAATGATGATAATACCAAAGTATTTGTATCTTTTCCAGACGTTGACAATGGCCTTGCCTGATTCATACTTATGTACCCAACAGAGAATGCTCAATTCATTTATATGGTCTTATAAAAAAAAACAGGATATCCCAAGACACTCTTTACCTAAATAAGGAGGATGGGGGACTTAATGTTCCGCACCTCTTGAATTATTATAGAGCAGTTCATTTAGCCAGGGTGATTTCCTGGAATCACTCACATCCTACTACCTTGTGGGTTCAGATTGAGAGCTCGCTACTTGGAGTTAAATACACGACGGACATCGCCTGGCTCCCTAAAAATCTTAGACCACCACTAACCAGAATAACTATATTAAAGCCACAATGGATGTGTGGGACTATCTAATTACACATGTTAAGGGAATTTCTACTTCAGTCTCCCCACTAACCTCCCTTCTGAACAATCAGATTTTCCTACCACATTCCGCTTTCACTCACACAAAAGCTATAGAACATTTGCACAATTTGCCCATTTATGTACTGCTAGACTCCGGTGTGATCAAGAATAGAATATCCTTAAATAACAACCTGGGCCCTCCCTTTCACAATTGGTATTTGTACCTACAGATCAGACACGCACTTAACGACAACATACACAAACTTAATGTTTTAAGTCCTTTAACAGCATTTGAGCGGATATGCACACACCCTAGAATCAAGAGAGCACATCTCTCAATGGTATATAAGATACTCAATGGATCTTTCCCTGTCCAAAGACCTACATACCTAACGAAATGGAATACAGAAATATTAGAGAATATTAGCGATGAAGACTGGAAGCTTTGCTTCAGGGCTTCTCACTCAGCCTCCTCTTCGCTACTTATATCTGAGATGAACTATAAAATACTAGCCCGCTGGTACTTGACACTGCATCGACTTAGACATATCTTCCCGACCGCTTCGCCCACTTGTTGGAGACGTTGTGGAGGCATAGGAACTATGACCCACATTTGGTGGGACTGTCCACTCTTCTCTGATTTTTGGTCACAACTGGAACAAAGTATCAATAAGATCTTAGGCTCACAAATAAATCTCAACCCTTGCCTTGTTCTTCTTAATCTCCTTCCACCACTCCACTGTACATATCGCACAAAGTTACTCCAATTAATGGTAGCATGTGCAAAAAGGCTTATACCAAGACTTTGGAAGACTTAAACGATCCCTACACATACACAGTGGTTATCTGAGGTAGAACATATCTTGGCGCTAGAAAAACAACATTATTACTACATAGGTAAACAAGTCTTTATCACTGATATGCTCTTCATTTGGGAACAAGGATTTACTGAGCTAGGTCGCCGTAGAAATCCATCTACCAATACTTAGTTATCTTACTTTAAAGATTAGAGGGTATACCTCGGTGTAATGGAGACCCTTCGAGAACAGGTTGACTACGGACATGTTAATGGACTTTATTAATTCATACAGATGGGATTAATGCGAAGACTCAAATCCCTGCTCTCCCTATCCTTTCCCCTCCTTCCCTTTTCTCCCCCTTCTTATTTTCCTTTACTCCATGTCTGGTGATCAGACGAGATTTCTCTGTAATCTGTTATATTATTAGAAAAATGTTTAAACTACTGGGTTGCCTTATAACACTTATATGACTGTTTTTTTTCTGTTTATGACATTTATCTTAAGACCTCTTTTTGTTGTCTTGCTGTGTCATTTATAAACCCAATAAAAAACTATTGAATTATAAAAAAAAAATGATGCATGAAACTTGTGCTTATTTTTTATTGTCTGTAAGATAGCGTTAACTAGTGTGCTTCACTTTACCTTACCTTTAAGGGCCAGAAGGGACCCTAGATGTGTGGGCCTCGTCTTAACTTAGACCTTTGAGATCAGATTTGCTTCATTCTCTTGGTATCCTTTGTTGAAGGAGCAGCAGTGCTTTACTGGGAGCTAAATAAACGCATTGGTTGCGACAAAGACAACATACATATAAGTGCAGCCACCAATCAGCAGCTAGCTCACAGTAGTTCATTGCTGCTCAGCAAAGTAAGTAAGGTAAAAAAAAAACACATTGAAGAGGCTTTTCAAAGGGTGTGTCCCAGATCTGCAAAACAATGCATTTTTTTTTTAACAAAGTGACAGTTTTAAAATGTTTCTATAACATTTATTGTGTAGGCAGATCTTTTTGCAATGCCGTGAATAATTTCTTATGCAAAAATAAAACTTTCCTTTAAGATGATATATCTTTCTACAACACAGGTCTGGTGAGCAATTTAAAATTGTGGCTTGAGTAACTTTTATTGATTGGGACAAATTTAAAATTGTGGCTTGAGTAACTTTTATTGATTGGGACAATATATATTCATCGCTGGACTGAGTTTTATGGCTGATGCTGTCCAAGAGAAGTGATCTAAACCAAGTGCCAACTTGGAGCCTAAAAGTATTACTACTAAATATATCTGTATAAGGGTATAGTGTTATTCCCATTTTCAGCCAAATAAGAGAACACGTTTTTTGCCACCATAAAGTGAGTATTACACCCCCTGCCTTCCATGAAACATGCATCGGACTAGTAACTGGAGATGATCCCAAAATGTATTTAGTGCATACTATGAACATTTTTTGTCATTCACTTGGGAGTCAACAGACAATTGAGTCAGTGGCCAGCTCAACCATGGGAACAAGTGGGTCCAACGGACCCAAGCAGCAATTGACAAGGGGCAGCACTTGTTGTGCATAAGCATTGGTTTCATGCAGGTAGGCAGGCTAGTAGGTTGATATGCTTATCAGTAATGTTACTACTGGGGGCTCAGACCCAAGCAGCACAATATCTTGAGCCGGCCCAATTTGCGTAGATGGGCTTTTTCTTTTATCATTCTCCCTTTGGAGTGGGATAGATAATTATGGTGCTAAAGTAATAGGTTAATAATAATATTATTATTAATAATAATAATTAATTTGATATTTTCTCCTTTGTTTTTTAATCTGTGTTGTGTAATTTTGTTTGGTTAATTATATTTTTAAATAGACGCACTGTGACTATTTCTTGCTCTTGATAAACAAACCATTATTATGTTTTGCTTTTGTCTAATATCTGAACTATGTTACCAAAGATAGCTTTTTATTCTTGCAGTAGTAACATATAAACTGATTTACAATACTTTGAAGACAAAAAAAACATAACAAAACCATATATTTTATTAAAAAGTTCCCAAACAGCAAGAATAAGTACATGAGTTTGCTAATTTGAAACCTGTTGTTTGGTATAGAAAAGTTAAATCAAACATAACTTCTTTTTTTTCCAAATTATTTTTATTGTTTTATCTGATTCACAATACAGAAAATAGAAATTGAGCAGAATACAAAATATAATCATACTATGGATAAAGAAAATAAATGAAATTCCGAATCCAGAAATTAATTAAAATATGACATTAAGGGGTAGATTTATCAAGCATTGGATGCTACAATCTACTCCTGAGGTTTCAGGTCCGCCTGAAACTTAATAAGCAGCGGTCGGAAGACAGCTGAGGTGGCAGACAGCAATCATCCGATCGGATGATTGACACCCCCTGCTAGCGGCCGATTGGCCGTGAATGTACAGGGGGCGACATTGCACAAGCATATCACCAGAAATGCTTGTGCAATGATAAATGCAGACAGAGTAGCGGACCATGTCCGCCCGACATTTGATAAATCTACCCCTAATAATCAATGATTCTTAAACAAATGAGACATAAGATACAGTTTTAATAACATATGACAGATATATTACAGAAAGCTGTAAAGAAACACTGGGTCCAAATCTCCTTGATGCTTAGCGTAATATCAGATAGCAATACTTCTTAATCTACTCATTTATAAACTCCAACTAATGATATATATAAAAAACAGAACAAAACAATGGGGAGGGAGAGAAAAAAAAAGGGTGAGAGGGAAGACCCCATCCCCTCCTCCATACTTCCACAGCTTCCCAGTCATTCCCATGAGATCCTCCAGTGCTCCCTAGATTGCATCAACTAATAAAAGTTTGCCTCTAAGGATTGCGCTCTGTACCCATTCTGAGTTTTGAAAGGGATAAATCAGCATTTGTTGAATCCTGCGAAACTTGGAGAGAATATAATTACCCCGTTTTTTAAAAATGCACAGATTTCTCGCTGAGAGGTTCTTGAGGTATTAAACTGTTCTAGCACTAACTTAGTGTTTATATTATTGAGAAGTTCAGATCAGTTAGGACTCTTTTTTGATTTCCAAGAGGAAAATATAATATTTCTTGCGCATATTATTATGAAATTAATAAAATTTGTATTTTCTTCCCTGTCCAGATAATCTCTAAGTAAAACAATTTCCTCCTTTTGAAAGTTAATCACTTGTCCTAAAGTCTTGGACAGCCAATATGACACCTTACACCAGAAGTTGCTCACTTTCGGACATTCCCAGATAACAATGCAATAAGCTAGCCTGAGAGAGGCTATACCGAGAATATTCTTAAAATTGATCCCTATTCCACTTTCCTAAATCTTTAGGGTTTATATAAGCCCTATTAATTAATTTGATATGTGATGCATGCCACGTTAGCTGAGGTGTTGCAACCCAATCTCTGGAGATACTTTTTGTAATTATTGCTAAATCTATTGATGGGATGTCTAAGCACCATTTTTCCATTAAATAATTCAGGGAGGATTCTCCTTCTTTATGGAGCATGAGATTTTACCATCCTGATATTGCAGTTTTTCCATTTTTAAAAATATTAATTCCTGCATTTTTTTAGAGAATAATTCAGGATTAAATGTAGTAAGAAAGTGCCTCAATTAAAAATATACAAAGAGATCTCTGTTAAGGATACAATATTTTTTTCATAAGATAATCAAAGGTTTGTATAACATTTCTGTCCATATTTATACATTGTGAGAAATATTCTAGACCCTTCATTTTCCATCTCTTAAACATTTTTGTATCACAACCTGTTAAGAAGGCCGGATTATCATGAATCGGAGGAATTTAGAGTAATGGAAGTCTACACCAAAAAAAGTGCATAACTTTTGCCATGCTATTATAGAATGTTTAAATATGCTAATTTTTTTAATATATGGGGCCATTCTTTGGCATCCATGTGCACCAATGCTTTCAATGAATAGGGCCTAAAAATGACATATTCAATATTTTTTAAGGATAGAAAAGAACTATCCATTAACCAATCTGGAACTATTTTCATCAGGCAAACTAAATTATATTTCTGAATTGAGGGGAAATTAAGCCCGGCATATTCCTTGAGCTGTGAAAGGCTACAGCTTTGGTTTAAACTTACCCCAAATAAATAATTTGAAGGCAGCATTTAATTGTTTTATATCAGAAGTTTTTAAGAAAAGAGGGATATTTTGCATTACATATAATAATTTATGTAAAGCTACCATTTTTATTAAATTAATTTTTCCAGCTAACGAGAGTGGCAAAGGAGCCCATTTTTGAATGTCAGTTAGGATTTTCTTAACTCCTGAAAAGTTTTCCCAATACCATTCTTCCTGACACCTAGTTATATTGATTCCTAAATATTTTAGACTTCCTACTACTTTAAAGGCATAGAGAAATATGAGAATTTATTCCTGTGTAGCCATAACAGTTCCGATTTTTGTGAATTAACCGCATATCCAGAAAAAGCCAAAATATCCTAGAATTTTTATCAGCATAGGTATATTCTCAACAAAATTAGCTAAAAATATAAGTAGGTCATCTGCATATAATGAAATTTGAATAACTGCAGTCCCAACTGTTATGCCCATAATAGTATTACGAAGTGTGATTGCAAGGGGTTCAATGCTTAAATTGAATAACAAAGGTGATAAGGGGCAACCCTGCCAAGTACCCCTAGACAATTGAAAATAAGATGTGCAAAGCCCATTGACTATAAGTGCCGAACATGGTTTATTGTATAACAAGTAATTAAATGCTGATAAGGAGCCATCGAAACCAAAACAGGCTAAGGTTTGAATAGGTGGTCACAACTGATGGAATCAAACGCTTTTTCGGCATCTAACGCAATAATTACCTTATCTTTGTCTAGCTCCCCCTTTTCTTTCTGCATATTATAGTAATCAACTGTTAGCAACAGTTTCCTTAAATTTGAGAAAGAGGATCTTCCATTCATGAAACCTGTTTGATCGTTATGGATTAGCTCCGGGATAATTCTCTGTAATCTGGTTGCTAAAATACTAGATAATAGTTTGTAATCTGCATTTAATAATGAAATGGGTCGATATGAGTCTAATTTGTCTGGGTTCTTACCTTTTTTAGGCACAAGAGCAAAAGAACTACAAAAGTTACTAGAAATAGTATGTCCCTGAGAAAAGTAAACATTAAAGGGAAGGTATACTTGAGCGTACTCGCTCAAATCATAGGATATAATTTAAAAAATGAGCTAGACTTTAATTCATGAAATCTGTAATTTATACAGATCTTCTTAGATATTTACATTTTAATGCAGGAACGATAACCGCCGTTCCTCTGCCCGTCATAGTCTTCAGTTGACTGACAGATGACTCATCTGCAATCAACTAATGGTTGTTTCCCCGTGACATTTGTGCAAAGGGGCTGAACGCCCCCTGGGGGGAAACAACAATTAGTTGATTGCAGATGAGTCATCTGTCAATCAATTAAGACTATGGTGGGCGGAGGGACGGCGGTTATCGTTCCTGTATCAAAATATAAATATCTAAGAAGATCTGTATAAATTACAGATCTCATGAATTAAAGTCTAGCTAATTTTTAAAAATATATCCTATAACTTGAGCGAGTACGCTCAAGTTTACCTTCACTTTAAACAACTTGAATGATGGATCTACTATATGTTCAGAAATAATTTTATAATATTCAATGGGCAATGTATCTGTTCCTGCAGCTTTATTGACTACCTTCTTTAATGGCCTTTGTGTTCTCATCTTTAGAGATAATTTAATTTAGTAACCTCAATGGCTCATCTTCTAGACGAGGAAGAGGGCACATATCCCAGAAGTTTTTTTTTTATTAGTTACATAAACATCTTTAGGGGGAAATATTTGCTTATAATATTCAAAAAATTCTGCGCTAATTTCAGCAGACTGCGTTAGTCTATTTTTATTACTTTGTATCACAGAAATATGATTAGTACCCCTGTTTTGTTTGACTAGGTTAGAAAGACATCTTCCTACTTTACCTCTGTATTTCTATAGCCTAGCGTTATTTCTTAGGACTTCCATTGCTGCCTTTTGTTGTAAGAAGATTTTTCTTTCTTTGCCTGCACATAATTCTGCAATTTAGGGCTGAGGCTTCCCGCACATATAAATTATAAGCATTTGTAAGTTGATTAGTTAATTGTATATCACGTATCTGATTTTTTTCCCATAATTTGTAAATGTATGCCTTTATTTCTCCTCTGAGCACAGCTTTGGACGCCTCCCAGTATATCTCAAGACTTTTAACTGTGTTTACATTATGAGATTCTTCCGAGTTTCTACCATCTCGTTTTTCAACTTCACATTTGTAAAAAGGTTTAGGAAAGATATAAGAAGCAAGTGTTTTGGCGCTTCCGGTGGGAGGAGCGTGAAGCAGGATAGTGCGCTCTGCAGCTCGAGAGAGAAGAGCTAATACTTACATTTTCCGGCAAATAATACCCCTATTGCCGAGGCTACTGAACCCGGCCAGGGAAGGAAAAGACCGTCAAGAACTTGGCGGAAGCCCCATTAGCCAGCAGTGGCCGGATGGCACTGGCCACAAGCATATGTGGCACTCACAGAGCTGGGTGGTGATTCAGGTCTATGGAGCGACGTGCAATGTCAGCGGCAGTTGCCAATTCTTACCTATAGGAGAGTGCGACAGCACGAAGGCAGAAACAGAGTGTTCCACGTAGCGGCTGGAGAATTTTCATAATCCTGTTGCACCCTCCACCTGGGGACGGTCGAGAGGTATCACAGTCGGAGCCGGGTAAAGGAAGGTGCCGGTGAAGTAGCCGGGAACAGGTACGCAAACTGCTAAAGAGAACCATAGGAAAAAGTGCAAGTACTATATAAAAATATTTATCACCACCCACGCTGTATGTGCTTGTTGTGGAACGTTTTAAATGACTTTTTTGTTTCTTTTCTTTCTCTTTTTTAGTAACATTGTTACATTTATCAAACTGAGCTACCGCGTAAATAGTGGGCTATTTTAAGAGGGAGATCCATACCATAAAAGATACCTATAATAAGAAGTGTTACAATACCTGCACATTAAGTGAACTATATACAAATTAAAGAAGTAAACCGATGTGGGACATATGGAATAACTCCTGGGAAAGCCCTCTCCGGAAGTCATTGGTGCCCAAAGGAGAAGGCTGTTACAGTGTTGCTTCCCTGCTAAGGGGTGTTCAAATGGCCTGCTATAAAATCAAATTATATGTACATTAGCCGGGAAGTGGTGAATTAACAGCCTGACATTATATAACGAGTAAACCAAAGTCTTGGAGTGGAGGATCTATAAAGTTTAATTAAACCTATACCATGTGTTGGGCGTATTAGTAGTATCCGGTTCAAGTCAAAGTTTTTGGGTTAAACCGTACTCCGCTAATCTTTTTTGTTCCTGCTGATCCATTGCATCACTGTATGTACGCCCCAAAGATTGATGGGGATTACAGTACACTGGCCACCTCATAGTAACATTTGGTTACCGTGAAGGTTTTGGATCATTGGTTGGGAGCTGTTTAAGACGTTATTGTAAGATGAGACACATCCCTGTTGATCTCCCCGGCAGATAACTCATACCACTCTCTCTTAAAGCGCATTAATCCTGTATCTTAGAGACTTGATTGTGGTTTTGGTGGGCCGAAGATGGTTGTTGGTCACAGTTTGGTCAATTGACCTTTTAGTCCTTGCTGAAATAATCTGGCTAAAAAGCAGTGAGCCAAAAAGCAGAGATCAAGGCCTTGTATTATTTGTATGATGCTAGACCTATAGGTCCAATGAGTATAGGTGTATGTCAATTTGATATTGATAATGTGATCTTGAAATTCAGCCAAAAGTAGTTGAGAAATATGTCCTATATTTTCTTGTAGTATTGTGTAACCTCTTACTACTCCAACATATCTGGCTCCATTAGAGTAAAAGGTGATAAGGGTAGTTCATAGTATTATCTGTAACCGGGATCTGTAGGACCTGGTTAGATCCAGGTATATAAGAGTTTGACATCAAATTAATATATACTGGTAAACTGCTGAATTAAAACAATTGTATAGAGGTATTAGCGTTTAATACCCCCTTTATAATATCATGAGGCTAATTGTAAGTTCATAGTATTGTATATTGTCTTTATATTAAATGATTTGATTTGTGCTAGGCGTCAAAATCACATAAGTTAGAGCTATTATATGCTCTTCTGATTAATTTGCACTTGTCACGTACTGTACAAAACTTCACTTTTTTTTTTTTCTTGCTTTTTTTTGGCACATTATATTGTGTTTTGTTTAAATATACACACACTAAATGCCACAGCAATAGCGGAGTTTTAGACTCCACCTGTACTAGTTTGTGGCATAATATTTATGCACTATTTTTTTTTTCTTTTTAATGGAAAGATTTGTCACTTTGTCAAAAACTAAATCACCAGCAATGCCACCTAAACAACGTGATGGCACTGGCCACAAGCATATGTGGCACTCACAGAGCTGGGTGGTGATTCAGGTCTATGGAGCGACGTGCAATGTCAGCGGCAGTTGCCAATTCTTACCTATAGGAGAGTGCGACAGCACGAAGGCAGAAACAGAGTGTTCCACGTAGCGGCTGGAGAATTTTCATAATCCTGTTGCACCCTCCACCTGGGGACGGTCGAGAGGTATCACAGTCGGAGCCGGGTAAAGGAAGGTGCCGGTGAAGTAGCCGGGAACAGGTACGCAAACTGCTAAAGAGAACCATAGGAAAAAGTGCAAGTACTATATAAAAATATTTATCACCACCCACGCTGTATGTGCTTGTTGTGGAACGTTTTAAATTACTTTTTTGTTTCTTTTCTTTCTCTTTTTTAGTAACATTGTTACATTTATCAAACTGAGCTACCGCGTAAATAGTGGGCTATTTTAAGAGGGAGATCCATACCATAAAAGATACCTATAATAAGAAGTGTTACAATACCTGCACATTAAGTGAACTATATACAAATTAAAGAAGTAAACCGATGTGGGACATATGGAATAACTCCTGGGAAAGCCCTCTCCGGAAGTCATTGGTGCCCAAAGGAGAAGGCTGTTACAGTGTTGCTTCCCTGCTAAGGGGTGTTCAAATGGCCTGCTATAAAATCAAATTATATGTACACTAGCCGGGAAGTGGTGAATTAACAGCCTGACATTATATAACGAGTAAACCAAAGTCTTGGAGTGGAGGATCTATAAAGTTTAATTAAACCTATACCATGTGTTGGGCGTATTAGTAGTATCCGGTTCAAGTCAAAGTTTTTGGGTTAAACCGTACTCCGCTAATCTTTTTTGTTCCTGCTGATCCATTGCATCACTGTATGTACGCCCCAAAGATTGATGGGGATTACAGTACACTGGCCACCTCATAGTAACATTTGGTTACCGTGAAGGTTTTGGATCATTGGTTGGGAGCTGTTTAAGACGTTATTGTAAGATGAGACACATCCCTGTTGATCTCCCCGGCAGATAACTCATACCACTCTCTCTTAAAGCGCATTAATCCTGTATCTTAGAGACTTGATTGTGGTTTTGGTGGGCCGAAGATGGTTGTTGGTCACAGTTTGGTCAATTGACCTTTTAGTCCTTGCTGAAATAATCTGGCTAAAAAGCAGTGAGCCAAAAAGCAGAGATCAAGGCCTTGTATTATTTGTATGATGCTAGACCTATAGGTCCAATGAGTATAGGTGTATGTCAAATTGATATTGATAATGTGATCTTGAAATTCAGCCAAAAGTAGTTGAGAAATATGTCCTATATTTTCTTGTAGTATTGTGTAACCTCTTACTACTCCAACATATCTGGCTCCATTAGAGTAAAAGGTGATAAGGGTAGTTCATAGTATTATCTGTAACCGGGATCTGTAGGACCTGGTTAGATCCAGGTATATAAGAGTTTGACATCAAATTAATATATACTGGTAAACTGCTGAATTAAAACAATTGTATAGAGGTATTAGCGTTTAATACCCCCTTTATAATATCATGAGGCTAATTGTAAGTTCATAGTATTGTATATTGTCTTTATATTAAATGATTTGATTTGTGCTAGGCGTCAAAATCACATAAGTTAGAGCTATTATATGCTCTTCTGATTAATTTGCACTTGTCACGTACTGTACAAAACTTCACTTTTTTTTTTTTCTTGCTTTTTTTTGGCACATTATATTGTGTTTTGTTTAAATATACACACACTAAATGCCACAGCAATAGCGGAGTTTTAGACTCCACCTGTACTAGTTTGTGGCATAATATTTATGCACTATTTTTTTTTTCTTTTTAATGGAAAGATTTGTCACTTTGTCAAAAACTAAATCACCAGCAATGCCACCTAAACAACGTGAAAAAAAATAAAAAAGCCCTGATTTAGAACAGAATATGGAGGTACAGGGGTTACAACTGGGCAACTACGATCCCCAAAGTTTGTTACAACAAATATCCAATTTAATTCTGCCACAATTTAATTCAATTAAAGTAGAGATATCAGGTCTTACGGAAGAGGTTAGACAGTTTTCCAGAAGATTAGCAAAGGCAGAAGCGAGAGTATCTGACCTAGAGGATCAAATGGGTATCCAAGAAAAATTGTCTAAAGCTCACCATGATATAATTAAAAATGATAAGATCAAAGTGCTTCCACACCGGTGGAAAAATTCCAGCAGGAAATGGACAGAGAATAAAGGTTTAAAAAAAATATCTTTATTCATATCCGTAAAATATGTACTGTGAGTAGTCACAGAAATGAAATACAATATCACAGCCTTCAAGCATGTCAGCCTAGTAGCTCAATATCAAACAAACCAACATGTTTTGTGCTGTTACAGCACTTCGTCAGGGATAGTGAAGGGTTAACTGCAGTTAATTTTTCCACCGGTGTGGAAGCATTTTGATCTTATCATTTTTCTGGCGGTTTGTCCTGCCACTATACCGCTCCCAGCAGCCCTACAAGCACTCTCTCTCACTGGACGCACCACATAGTGGCTACACCACCGGAGGAACATCTTTCCAATATTTGCTTGCCTGTGACACACAGCATCCAAAGACGCTAGTGATTGCTGAAAAAAGTATAACTCGGCCCCTGCATTCAGAAGAAGAGTGAGTGTTTTGTTTTGCTGTGTTTATATTTGGACTTCCAATACTAACTACAGACTCCTTTGCCACATGTACAGACTGTGGGATTAGTTTACACAAATATAGAAGTTCTTGTTGCTGCAAAGAAATAGGGGCAACAGGCGCTATTGGAACTTTATATTTTTTTATAAACGTTTACTATACCTGCTTAGCCTCTGAAGAGACTCAGCACCTCAATTTAAAGGAAGTCACCAAATATATAATCTATTCCCTCAAGCTTACATACAATATATATACAAGTTAACTTTAGGGATATTGTTCAGCTTTTTTTATTATTATAATTAAAAATGTACAGGCTAAGGTAGAAGAGTTAGAGAATCGCTCACGTAGGAATAACGTGAAAATAATTGGCCTCGCGGATACCGGTCAGCTCCAGGATTTAATTAAATTTGCCTCTAAAGACCTACCAGCATTGTTGGGTCTCCAAACCTCCGATTCATCTTTCTTAGTGGAAAGGGCACACAGACTAGGTACCCCTAAAGCAGATAGTAATGGCACATACAAACCTAGACCCATTATGGAAAAATACCTAAACTTTCAAGACAAATTATCAATTATGAGGAAGTTTAGACAAAAATGCTAAATACTGTTAGGACAGGAGAAAATTTTGTTATTTCAGGACTACTCTAGTGAAACCTCTATGAAACGCAGAGAAATGTCCCCTTACTGCACGACTTTAATTAAAAAAGGTGTCCAGGCCAGACTTATGTATCCAGCTAAAATTTGTTTTAGGGTAAACAATGAAAATATTACCCTGAAAACAGCTCAGGAAGCTAGTGAATACATCAGGTCCCTATAGTAGTGTATCACAAGATGTTTTTGTTTGTTTCTGGCTCACCCGCTTTATTTTAGCCCAGATAATTTGATTTGCCTTTTTTATTGCAGCATGACGTTAAAAGGTAGATTAGAGCTTGCACACTATTGGTTAGTATTAGATCCATGTACAAGATTAAGGCGGTATAAAGAAGTGATCTATGATTTGGTTTTACATGATGTTGAGCCACCAAGCTATCAGTTTATTTCGGTGTTCCCTTTTTTTTTCTTTTCTGTTTGTGCTGTTTGTTTGTTTTAAGACCCAGAAAGAGCTATGGTTAATATAGTATCTTGGAATGTAGGGGGGGATTACTTCTCCAGCCAAGAGGTACACACTTTTAAAGCTTTTTAAAAAAAAGAATCCAGACATTGCCTTATTACAAGAGACCCATTTGCAAGATGAGGAGTTGGGCAAACTTAAATGTAAATTCGTAGGAGAGAAAATATCTGCCCCTGGCCCGAAATGCAAGAGAGGGGTAGCATTGTTACTTTCTAAAAATTTCAAGTACAAAATTTTAGAACAGGAATGGGATCCGGGGGGGGGGGGGGATATATTATTGCCGAAGTAGAATATGGAGATACTTCATTAACTATCTGTAATGTATATGGCCCAAATGAATTAGATCCAAGGTTCTGGGACAATCTATACATTAAGCTTTTCCCTTATTTAAATAAGAACTTGATTATTGCTGGGGATTTTAATATGACAATGGCCCCAGTGGTAGATAAAACTAAAACTGGTAATCGCCCTACAGGAACAAAAGCTGAAGAAAGATTATTTTGCACCTTTCGTAATAAACGGAATCTTTTTGCCATATGGCGAATAAAGAACCCAGACACAAGATCTTTTTTGTGTGTGTCTAAGACACACAAAGCAATGTCCTGTATAGATCTTTTTCTAATAAATGAACCTATGTTGTCTCTGGAACTAAACCCTACAATAGATGATATAGTTATTTCTGACCATGCGATAATTGGTTTAGCCATAGATGGTATCAGACTTCGGAAGACAGGAGTCAACAATTTTTTCCCCCTAAATATCTTGTACAGGATATTGATTTTAATAGAATTTTAGCCCACAAATGGAAACAATATAGGGTAGAAAACAAAAATTATTACCATAAGATAGAGATCTTTTGGGAAGCTGCAAAGGGGCTTTACGTGGTGAAAGCTTATTTAGTTAAGTGAAAAAAAAATTGTGGCACGTGATATCCAATTGGCAAATCAACTAAAAAATAATTATAAACTATATACTAATAACCCTAATGATACTACTTGGGTCAGATACATGAAAGCTAAATCAGAAAGAGATGGATTTATAAAAGTTAAAAACGCAAAGCAGGATAGGAGGTTGAATGCCTTCTTTTCTAGTCATCATGGGAGGTCAGCAAAATTTGTATCTAAAATAATTAAGAGGGGAAAGGATGACAAGAAAAATATTAGCAGCATTAAAAAAGGGGATACAAGATTTACAACGCCAAGGGAGATTATTCGGGTAATGTATGAATATTATCAAGAAGTATATATAGTGGGACTCTGTAACGAAAAGGCCAAAGAGCATTTCTGGAATAAATTGTCTCTCCCACAATTAACATCAGAGGAACTTATAAAATTAAATCAACCCATAATGGAAGAAGAAATCTTAAAAGCTATAGATAATGTCAAATTAAACAAAGCTCCAGGGCCTGATCAAATACCTGACAAATTTTATAGAATACTTAAAAATGAACTTGGGGATACGTTACGAGATTTATTTAATCAATATTTCATTAAAAAACATGCAGAATCTAGTTCTTTCTTTGCCTCTACAGTTATTTTAATACATAAAAAAGATAAAGATCCTGAAAACCCTAATGCATAAAGACCAATATCATTATTAAACAATGATTATAAACTTCTTACAGCTATAGTTGCAGAAAGACTGAAAAAATATATTAACAATTTGATCCACAACGACCAAACAGGATTTATGCCAGGAAGAAATCCATCAAACAATATATGGAAAGTTCTGTTAGTCTTGAGTCATTATTGGAATAAAGCTAATAGTGAAGCTAAATCATGTGAGGTGGATCTAGCCCTTTTAACTTTAGATGCTGAAAAAGCGTTCCTTGCAGTTGTGTGGGAGCATTTATTTACTTCCCTATCCCGGTTCGGTATAACTGGTAATTTCCTCAATTTTTTTAAATTGATTTATAAGGCCCCATGTTCTACTCTTTATGTAAATGGGTAACTCTCTAAAAATAACATTGACTAAAGGAACTAGACAAGGATGCCCTCTTTCACCATTATTGTTCAACCTCTCGAAAGAACCACTAGCGGCTAGACTTAGACAAGCGTTAGTCGGAATTAAGTTGGGAGACGGTAATGTAATCCTATCACTATACGCAGAAAATTTAATAATCTTTATCTAGAACAACACATAGTATTCCAATACTACTAGAAATAATTAAGGAATTTGGTTCATTTTCAGGCTACAAAGTAAACCATGCAAAATCAGAACTATTATGGATTAACCATCCTAAAGCATATACCTTCCATCATCCTTTTCAAGAGGTTGAATAAATTAAATATCTAGGGCTATATCTAAGTTTAAATCCTGGACTGTGGTATACATTAAACTATCTCAATTTTTTCCAAGAAAGTAGAATTTTAATAGAAAAATGGAGACCATTACCCATTTCTGTGACCGCCAGAATTATGATGCTGAAAATATTTTTTTCCACGTTTGCTGTATATATTACAGAATCTTCCAATTTTTATTAAAAATATGGATATGAAGAGATATGATAAAGAATGTAAACTTTTTATATGGGGTAGAAGAAGGGTGAGACTTTAAAAAAAATACTCTATATCTAGATAAAGAATTTGGAGGGTTTGGACTTCCTAACCTTAAATTATATAACCAGGTTACAATGTTAAAAGTAGCAATTGACTGGATTATGGAAAAAGATCTCTGTTCCTTTATAGATATAGAGGGTAGCTTAATAAAACCCTTTCAGGCCCATTTATCAAGCTCCGTACGGAGCTTGAAGGGCCGTGTTTCTGGCGAGTCTTTAGACCCGCCAGAAACACAACTTATGCTCTGAGCAGGCAGACAGGAATCGCCGGAAATCAACCCGATCGAGTACGATCGGGTTGATTGACACCCCCTGCTGGCGGCCAATTGGCCGCGAGTCAGCAGGGGGCGGCGTTACACCAGCAGCTCTTGTGAGCTACTGGTTCAATGTTAAATGCGGAGAGCGTGTTGCTCTCAGCATTTAGCGAGGTATTGCGGACTTGATCCGCAGTGTCGGATCAGATCCACAAGCCCTTTGATAAATTGGGGCCTTTGTCTTAAAAGCTATTCTACATACCCCTACAGCTAAACTGCGAGTTGCTAGCTGGACATCCCTATTGGCAATTGCCCTCTTCTGCATGTACAGATATTTATTTTTCAAGGTGTCTGTACTCTCTTGCTCCCTCAGTAGATATATATGTGAAGTAGAGTGATGGTCGGCTTCTATCTGCGCAGCAGCCTCTATGTCAGCCCTATCTCTGTAGCATTAACTGGTTGCAGTGGGCTTGATATTGAGTCTATCTCAGTAAAAAAACAGCAATACGTATTCCTCCCGCACTGCATGTATCTCCCCTTTGAGATTATTAGTGACTCGGCATTGGTGATTCTTAGACGCAGCTGAGAGTTCCTAACAAATTCTGCGAACACCAACTTGAAGACCATGTGGGGTAGTAAAGTTTTTAAAGCACTGCGCTAATTTTAAGGTCAATCCTGATATATGATCCTTAAAATATTTTGCACAGCTCCTCCTCAAACAGATGCTTTTTCTGTATGCATCTCCCTTTAATAAGGAATAGCAAGTCCAATAGCTTGTTTACCCAGTTACCTATGGAGGATAATATGCTGCAACTTGAAGCTTGTGTACATCTCTTAAGCACTGGGCTCCGTATTTAGGTACTATAGGTCATTAGCCACACTATTTCTGTAAATTAAGCTGAGAATGGTCAAATATATAGTTACAGATAATATATTGCCGGAGCTATGCTAGCATGCGACCATTCAGTTTCAGAGCTTGCTCCGCCCCCCATATAAAGCTAATTTTATTACTGAATAGAATGACATCTCCATCTACAATTCAAGCCAAGCTGAACCAGGCGGATCCTACCCTAGTAAGCAAAGCACAGGCAAAAGAGGATTGGCAAATTGCACTCTACATAGGAGAGTCGTGGTCTCTAAACCACTTCTTCATAAAAAAAAACAAGTCTATAGTTGACATTGGCCAACTACAGACATATTACAATGGAAGAAAGTAAAACTTTTCTGTTTACTGATTAATACAATTTTGACTTTTTGGTTGCAATCGAACAGTTTATGACTGCCTAACACCTTAAACAAACAATTAAATATGGTGAATAAAATATTCAAGTGTTGGGTTGCTTTGCCTATTCTTGAGTTGAGTTGAAATCAACTACAGTTTGACCAAAGAGAAGTACTAATTTATTTGGCACAGGTATAAATTTGTGTGCAGGAAAACAATCCTAAACACACACTGAAGCAGTGCCAAGTGTATCTGACATCCAAGGAAGAGCAATTTGCATGGTTTCCCTCCACAATAACCTGAACTCAACTTCATTGAACATTTTTGAAAAAAATTGAAACCAGGAAAGGTAAAACTCCCTGTGACATCTCTAGACACTCAATGGAATATTCTAAATGAGTGATGGAATAACAAGGAATGTGCATTTTTGCACTTGGTTGTAGAATCAATGTCAGACAGAGTTAAAGAAGACTTTAAGGCAAATGGTGGTCATCACAAATATTGAGCCAAACAATGAAAGACAATTTAGAGTCTTTTATACAAAATGGGCAGATATTATTAGACTTCAACTATTGGAGATGCAATCAGATATTTTGAAACCCTTGTATAAAGCAGGTTTTTTTTTATCTCCTGTGGAGTTATAGAACTCCAGTTAGTGCCCAGCTACGTAGATAGTACGCAATTTGTTTGGGAGGAAGTATCCTATCTACATATTGATCCTATATTCTAACTTGCTGGGTCCCCCTTCTTTTTTATGTTTTGTTTTGTTTTTTTGTTTTTGTTTTGGTTTGTTATTTTATTAATGTTTATGTTTATTATAAAATAGGCTTGAAAATCCCCAATTCATGCACCAAGAGTAATTGGATTTCTGTAATAGCAGAGTGACAAGTCCCTTGAATGGCAGAGAAATTGCTTTATGTATATCATCATAGTTGGATCTCTATAAGAGAAACATTATATTGATATCTGTATGATAACTGATTTTGTTCTGTTTTTACTTTGTTACTTTTCTTCATGGTTTTGTGAAATGTATCATGAATTGGTATATAAATAAAAATTAAAAAAAAAGAAGCAAGTGTTTTCTGAGAGGCGTCCATTGCTATACTCAGGTAGATTGGAGCATGATCTGAAATAAGAATAGATGTAATATCAGCCTCTACATGACCAGTTAATTTTTTATTAAAGGGACACTGAACCCAAATTTTTTCTTTTGTGATTCAGATAGAGCATGCAATTTTAAGCAACTTTCTAATTTACTCCTATTATCAAATTTTCTTCATTCTCTTGGTATGTTTATTTGAAAAGCAAGAATGTAAGTTTACATGCCGGCCCATTTTTGGTGAATAAGCTGGGTTGTCATTGCTGATTGGACTGCGCCAATAAACAAGTGCTGTCCATGGTTTGAACCAAAAATTTGCAGGTTCCTTAGCTTTGATGCCTTCTTTTTAAAATAAAGATAGCAAGAGAACGAAGAAAAATTGATAATAGGAGTAAATTAGAAAGTTGCCTAGAATTGCATGCTCTATCTGAATCATGAAAGAAAAAATTTGGGGTTTAGTGTCCCTTTTACTAAGAAATAATCTATTCGGGAGAGAGTATTATGTGTTTTTGATTTTGCAAGTAAAACCTTTAATATCAGGATTTTGGATACGCCGTATATCCTTTAAATTAAGTGAGTTCCTGAATACTCTGAAGAGAACTGTTTCACATCGTCTTGGTAGGACCCCTTTTCCTTTATAATACAATCTATCTAATGGGGTCTATTTATGAAGCAGCGGATGCTGCCTCTGACCCACTCCGCTTCAATTCCGGCTGAAGCGGAAGTTAAGAAGCAGCGGTCCTAAGACCGCTGCTCCTTAACTCGTCCACCACCTCTGAGGTGGCGGACAGCAATCTGCCCGATCGAATATGATCGGGCTCATTGACACCCACTGCTAGCGGCCGCAAATCTGCAGGGGGTGGTATTGCACCAGCAGTTCACAAGAACTGCTGCTGCAATGATAAATGCCGACAGCGTATACTATATCGTATCATGTCCGTCCGCACATTAATAAGTGGACCCCAAAGTGTACTGCGCCATTAAGTTAAAATCACCTGCCAATATCAACCAACTATCCACAAACTGCATTAATTTCCATTTTATTTTATCCCAAAATTCCTTTCCTTGGGTATTAGGGCCATACATGTTAAATAAACCATATCGTTGTTCCATTATATTAAGTTGTAAAATTATAAATCTTCCTTCTACAACTATTTCTGAATGTATAATCTCATATTTCAGGTTCTTGTGTAAAAATATTGCTACACCTCTTTTTCTAGTTATTGCAGTAGTTCCAACTACCTCACCTACCCAATCTGTTCTAAGTTTATATGTTTCGTTCTGCTGTATATATGTTTCTTTAAAGGACCAGTGTGCACACAAATTGTCTTAATGTAATATAACTCATTGACAATTCATTTATACACAGATCTTGTTAACAAATAATTATTATGCTGGCAAAATAAATGTTTTATAACGTTACCTTTCATTCCACCGTGCGTGCTTTCTACTCCATTATGGGCCGCCCTTATGAAAGGGATGAGCAAACACACTATCCCACCACACCTTCTATCCAATCGTTAGCAGTATACTAATTTCTGCAATACGCCCCCAAAACCTCACAACACAAGCGCAAGTTGTATCTGACCACGCATGCTAGTTCATGATAGCGCGGTTACAGCATCCACTCACGCAGGCGCTGTTCAATTGTAGCAGTATTTATACATGATCTTGCAACAGATAGTAAGAGCCTCAAAAAGTTATGTTGCCTAGTTACCATCTGTAAACAATATGGCGGCGCAGTGAAAGCAACATGAGCAACCCTTTGATCACCCTGAGTAACCCATGCAAGGACCGCATGCCAACCAGTGGGATCTTACCGGGAATGCCGCATACAGAAGGAGGAATATAGCCAAGAAGGTAGACAGAGGAAAATAACAGCACCAAGCAAGAATTTACGGTCACTTAATCTTCACACAAGAAAACCACACAAAATTGGGTAATCCTTAGGCCGATTACTAACAGTAGACAATAAAATATTTCTTCTGACAGCTCTACTGTGAGCAGCATTTTATTGCACTCCTCACAATAGAGCTGACGTCACCACCAATGAGAAGCATGGGATCGCGGCAGCACGCATAGGAGTGCCGCGATCCCATGCTGAAGGAGAGCTGACGTCACTGCAAATGGCATGCATGTGCTCTACATGCACTGTTCACAGGAGCGTGCACAGCCAGAGTGGCCAAACGTATTCCAAGAATAGACTTGGGCTTGGTAATTTTTTTTTAAAAATGCGATCGGCTAGAAAAAAATTATAGTTATATTACGTTTACCACACTCAAAAGGGATACACTACATGTTCGCAACACAATAAATCCAGAACAGAAAAAAACATATGAGTGTATAATGTCCCTTTAAGAAAAGCAATATTGCTTTTGAGTTTTTTTAAGGTGTTTTATAATAATTTTTCTCTTACTAGGAGAGGTGATACCTCATACATTCCACGATACTAGATTTATGCTAGTTTTATCCAACATTAAAAATAGGTGCTATATAAATAACGTGAGCAGGCATGGAGATAGAGGGGTAGGGGGAGAGGAAAAAAAAGGGGTAAACTAGACCCATCCTTATTATTTGTCATCTCTCTAATATCTTTATTGACTACTATAAAAAAAATCTGCTAGCTTCCTCTTGTGTATTCAATATATGCCACATGTTGTCCTTAAAGGGACAGTATACACCAATTTTCATATAACTGCATGTAATTGACACTACTATAAAGAATAATATGCACAGATACTGATATAAAAATACAGCATAAAACTGATTAAAAACTTACTTAGAAGCTCCCAGTTTAGCTCTGTTAAAAAGGTTACTGGAACACCCACTGCAAGTGGGAAAAGCAGACACTCCCCCTTCCTTTGCAAATGAAAAGACTATTAACACAAACAGAAGCAAGCTGAATTCTCCTAAAACGTTGGGGCTTGGTTAGGAGTCTGAATATCAGAGCAATGTTATTTAAAAATAAGCAAAACTATACATTTTTTAAAAAACAAAAAAAACCTTTATGGGCTATATAAATAGATCATCTACAAAACATTTATGCAAAGAAAAATCTAGTGTATAATATCCCTTTAACCTTAATTCTAGCAGGATAGTTTTTTTTTTTTGATTATTCGAGTACATAAAGGGGCCATCTCCTTTCTGTGATTGGTTGTCTCTACTGAATAGTCCTGGAATATCATAATTCTGGACTCTCCTATCATGATTGTTTTCTTTTTTTCTATAAAAATTGATCAGATCAACCTTGTCTTGAAAGTTTAGCATCTTCATAATAATTGGTCTTACTACCTTTGAACCATCTGGCCTTGTTTTTTCCTGCCCTATTCTGTAAACTCTCTCTATTATGAATTGTTGTCTTGAGCTAGGTATCTCTAAGAGGGAGGGTAAGCTTTTGGTTATACATTTATTCAGATCCTTAAAGGGCCATAATACCCAAATGTTTAAACACTTGAGAGTGATGCAGCATAGCTGTAAAAGGCTGACAAGAAAATATCACCTGAACATCTATGTAAAAAAGAAAGATATTTTACCTCAAAAGTTTCTCACATCCCATTGTAAAGGACTTCTAAGCAGCAAATCAGTATGTCTGTCCTGGGACAGCCGAAGGGATGAGCCTCGTGCGCTCTCATGTTATTTCCCTATTCAGTGTAAGCAAGTTTACAAGGAAATCTCATGAGAGTTAAGTCAAATCTCATCAGATAACAGTAAAAGAGTTCATGACCTCAGCACTGCTGATGCTGATTGGCTGCTGTTCATTTCTTCATACTTTTTTTTTTTTTTACCTGCAGCTGGACTGCAGCTGAGTATAACTTTTTACACAGAACTACTCTGCTGAGCTGAGGAAATTGTGAGGTAAAATATCTTCCTTTTTTACATAGAGATGCTCAGGAGATATTTTCCTGTCAGCTTTTTACAGTTATACTGCATCAGTTTCAAGTGATTTAGCATATGAGTATTATGTCCCTTTAAATTCAAATGTCTCTGGTACTCCTATAATTCTTAAGTTATTCCTTCTGGAGAACGATCTTCTAGATCGTCCAGTCTATTCTGAAGTTTTTTTCAATGAGGATCTGTAAAAAAATGTGTATCCTGTTCCGCTGTATTCATTCTATCCTCTATATCTGATAAACCTAACTCAGCTACTTCAAGCCTATTGTCAAGTGAATGGGGCATATGTATCAAGTTCCATATGGAGCTAGATGCCCCGTGTTTCTGGCGAGCCTGCAGGCTCGCCAGAAACAACAGTTATGAAGCAGCGGTCACAAAGACCGCTGCTCCATAACCTGTCTGCGTGCTCTGAGCAGGCGGACAGACATCGCCGGAAATCAACCCAATCGAGTATGATCGTGTTCATTGACACCTCCCTGCTGGCGGCCCATTGGCCGCGAGTCTGCAGGGGGCGGCGTTGCACGAGCAGCTCTTGTGAGCTGCTTGTGCAATGCTGAATACGGCGAGCGTATTGCTTGCCGTATTCAGCGAAGTCTGGCAGACCTGATCCACACTGTCGGATCAGGTCCGCCAGACTTTGATAACTTGGGGACAATGTATTTCATTAGTTAAAGGCAGCTATAACATCCTGTCTCAACTGATCAAATTGTGGGCTCATCGCCTTATAAATAAGGGCCAATTTATCAAGGGCCGAATTGCCCCTGATGCACCTGTTGCCACGTGAGCCTTGAGGCTCACCGGAAACAGAAGTTAAGAAGCAGCTCCTTAACTCGCCCGCTGCCTCTGAGGCTGCGGACATCAATCTGCCCAATCGTACACGATCGGGTTGATTGACACCCCTGCTAGCAGCCGATTAGCCACGAATTTGCAGGGAGTGGTATTGCACAAGCAGTTCACCAGAACTGCTTGTGCAATGTTAAATGCTGACATTGTATGCTGTTGGCATTCAGCGATGTCTGGCGGACACGATACAGCGGATCATGTCTGCCAGACTTTAATAAATCGGCCCCATAGCCTTAACTAAGTGTTGCGAATCTGTGTCCATTGTTGCCAGAGAACTTTCTTCAGAAATACAGCATTTGCTTTACTCTTTTTTTATCTTTCTCAGGGGGCATCACCAGAGATTTAACCTTCACAGTATGAACATATTTCCATATGTGTGAAAAAAAAAAAAAAAAAGAGAAAAAAAGAGAGGAGAAAATAGAAAAAAAAAGAAAAAGTGATGATGTGTAATGTGAAAATCAAATAATTTTCAACCCAACTAGGGTATATTATAACACTCTAAATGCGCCCTCACGAGGCATGCATGTCTGTGCTCTTATACAGTGCAAAAAAGAAAAAAAGAGATAGTGTATAATTAACACCACCTACTAATATATTTAAGTAATCTGTGACTGAAGTGTAATTATTACAAATATTATTATTACAAATAAATTGTGTTAATGAGGGAAAATCTAAACAATTCTTAGCTCCCGATTTGCCATACATATTTTGACAGCCTGTTCAGTATTATTTTAAATATTCCTACTTCAAAAAATAGCTGACTTTTATATCCTGTAACCAGACTCCCACATATTTACTTAGCAGCTACACATGGAGAAATGTTAAATATAGACAGTGTTTCTTTAGAAGAGTCCACAGAATTCTCCACAAAAAAAAAATACTATTTTTCAAGGATCTTCTAATATAGCAAACTTGTCATAGCTGGTACCTGTAATACGTTCTATGCACTCTGTGCACAAGAGTGGTTTTCTTCACTGGGCATAAACAAACCCTGGGGGGGGGGAACTTATGCAGATTTTCCTTGCTTTAATCTAAAACAAATATCCAGTTCTCATTATTGCACACTTGCCATACAACAGAGCAAGGCCTTTAAAAAATGATTTTGTAGTGGTTCTTCACCCACCCTCTGGGATACCCAGACTCTGTTAACTTTATTTAGAGAATAGTCCAGCTCACTTTAAGCCTGCCCTTTATGTGCCAAGAAAGAGGATCCCATTACCTGGTTTTCTTCACTGGTAGCTTCAGACTCACCAGAAACATAAGTTATGGAGCTGCGGTCTGAGCAGGCGGACAGGAATCGCCAGAAGTCAACCGAATCGAGTATGATCGGGTTGATTGAAACCTCCCTGCTGGCGAGTCTGCAGGGGGCGGCGTTGCACCATCAGCTCTACGCTCCCCATATTCAGCGAGGTCTTGCGGACCTGATCCACAGTGTCGGATCAGGTCCGCAAGAACTTTCTTAAATAGGGGCCATTGAATCCTACCCACAAAAAAGTTAATTACACCAAGAAATCTGACTATTCTGCAGTTGTTTCCAGTAGGAGACATTGGATTAGATTCTATGAAACCCACAATGCATAGCAGCAGTTGTGCAACAATATAACAATATATCAATAACAAGACACAAGATTTCCTACTCAAGCTGCTCAAAATTTGAATACCTCAAGAAGTGCAGAAGTTCCCAAGTGATAACAATGCACTACATTGTATTTTATATAGGAGCTGGTATGATATAATAGCAACAGAATTCACACAAACCAAAATTCAGTGGCTTCAAACCCCACAATTTACTGCAATATCCTCTTAACAGGGGACAGAGCAAAATGTGCAAGTATTCTTCATACTTAAAATAATTTAATATCATCTTTATTTCTAAATTATTATTTCCCTTCCCTTTGATCATAGCAGTTTTTTATTCTTCTTTTTATAATAGCAACAGTGTCCTAAAACTGTACTGTGCGACTGCTCACATTGCTTCCTGCCTGGCCACTCTCTCTTATTATTGTAACAGCATTGCCTGTTAACTGTCAATATACTATCTAGTCTATAAAATCCACTAGGTATATAGTTCTCCAGTTAAAGTGATATTAAATCCTAGCGTTTTTGAAACACTAGGATTTACCAGTGCAACAAATAAAGAACGCTATTTTGCAGTGAGGGGATCTTAGCTAATAGCATGCTAGCTATCCGGCATAATGCGAGCTGCCCCACACGGCTATTGACTAAGAGGTGGAAACTTCACCTCATTGACAAAATAGCGTTGTGCTGTGGGCGGCCAGGGGCGCTCATCGTGGCGAACCCTGCAGGCAAGTAAAGGTTAAGCCTGATGAAACAGCTTGTTGCTGAGAAACGCGTTGCTTGTTTTTATATAATTTAATAAAGTAAAGTTGATTACTTTTTAAAAAAACACTTGCTGTACAACTTTTTTGGACCAATTGGTTTGGCCCACTGGACACTTTGGAGCTTTGGTCTATGCTGCTTGCCTTGTTTAAGTCTGTTGGGTGACCATATTGATCCCTTCCTGCTTTATTGGCATCATTGGAGATGCTACAACATATGTGAGTATATATTATACCACCCATAACACCTATTTCTTGGTATAAACTGTACTAGGCCATATAGGCACCTTTGTGTCTTTTTTGTATCTCACACTGCAGAATATTCTATCCTTCCAAGAGGTCGGTCTGCTGGGTGACTGTTATAGATCCCAGACTGCTCCCACTGCACTATCTGGAGTGCTTCTATGCACGTGAGTGTAATTTAATACATCACCACTATATAAATCTTGGAACAAACAATACTGGGCCATGTGGCGCATCTGTCTTGTCTTCTTATTTAAGTAAAGGAACTTTCAGCATGAAGTATTTTATACTTCATGACTTAAAGTCCCCTTTATTTGTTGCACTGGTAAATCCTAGCATTTCACAAATGCTAGGATTTACCATCACTTCAAAGGGACATTATACACCCCAAAAATATGGGCTATTTAAATAAAGCATTCAAAGAAGATAAAGTTTGTAATTGACATATATTATCAATTTTGCTGCTAAAGCTCCTAATAATGATGATACAGTTTTGCATTGCTCTCACTATATATGAATACGTCCATGATACCCACTTGCTACAAAGCAAGGCTTTTTTCTCAGTCCCTAACTAGTGTCCTTACAGCCAGCCCCCATGCTGGAGCTGTTTGTGTAATGTTTAATCCCCTCACCTCGCACTTTACAAACAGTTTACAGAGATCACAACAAGATCAATCGTCGCTGATTGAGAAGTTATTTGTGTGTCAGTGTTAGAAAGTAGAGGCAGTCTGAGCATAGATCCCACATATGAGCCCTTTACAGTATCCTTGTACATTGCTGATTGAGAAGTTGGCCCCAATTTATCAAAGGTCTTGTGGACCTGATCCGACAGTGCGGATCAGGTCCGCAAGACCTCGCTAAATGCGGAGAGCAATACGCTCTCCGCATTTAACATTGCACCTGCTGACTCGTGACCAATCGGCCGCCAGCAGGGAGGTGTCAATCAACCCGATCGTATTCGATCGTGTTGATTTCCGGCAATTCCTGTCCGCCTGCTCAGAGCAGGTGGACAGGGTTATGGAGCAGCGTTCTTTAGACCGCTGCTTCATAACTGCTGTTTCTGGCGAGTCTGAAGACTCGTCAGAAACACGGCCCTTCAAGCTTTGAACGGAGCTTGATAAATATGAGCCGTTGTGTGTTAGTGTTAAAAAGCAGAGGCAGTCTGAGTGTAGATACCAGCACAAACCGAACATCACATAGCAGTTGCTTTAAATTGTACACAAATGGAAAGTTTTTATAAAGTTAAAAGAAAGTGCAAGTTACTGTAACAGGCAAAGCTGTGAACTAAATCCTGCTACACGGTCTATCACATTTATAGACTGCCACTCCAGTAACTGTCTGTCCTCTCACTCTGGATCTGATTGGGATTGACAGCGGGTCAGCGGCATTAAAGGCAGACCGCGGCTTCCTCCTATCCAAGCCTACCTGTCCAAATTGTTGTTGTCTACTTGAGTGACTGAATAGTCGGTCTCACACAGTCTCTCACTGTCACTGGGGTCAGCGGCACTGAAGACAGACTGCCGCTTGCTCCATCTAAGCCCTAACCTAAATGTCTTTAGTTATCTGAGTCGGTCTCACTCTCAATGTCTCTGTAGGGTGATTGGGGTCACTAGGATAGAAAGGAGCAGCGGTCTGCCTTCAATGCCGCTGACCCGCTGTCAATCCCAAATAGATCCAGAGTGAGAGAACAGACAGTCATTGGAGTGGCAGTCTATAAATATGATAGACCGTGTAGCAGGATTTAGTTCACAGCTTTGTCTGTTACAGTAACTTGCACTTTCTTTTAACTTTATAAAAACTTTCCATTTGTGTACAATTTAAAGCAACTGCTATGTGATGTTCAGTTTGTGCGGCGACAACGACATCCAGCACGGAGCCTTCTCTTCATACGATCTCCGCCGCACACTGAAGCTTGAATGCAAGGTACCCGTTTTATATTGGTGTACCTTGCATTCCTATTGGCTGAAAATTTCAAATTAGCCAATAGGATGAGAGCTGCTTAAATCCTAAATTTTTGGGGTTAGTGTTAGTTAGTAGTTTTTTATTGGAGGGGTTAGATTAAGGATTTTTTATTTTAATGGGCACTAAAAAGTTGATTGCCCCTTTAAAGGCAATGCCCATACAAATACCCCTTTAGGGGCAATGGGTACCTTAGGTTTTTTTAGACTTTTTTATTTTTATTTTGGGGGTTGCGTGGGTGGGGGGTTTTACTGTAAGGGGTTAATTTGTATTTCTTTTTAGGTAAAAAAAGCTGATTGCTTCAGAGCAATGCCATACAAATGTCCCTTTTAAGGGCTATTGGTAGTTTAGTATTAGATTAGGGGGTGTTTTTATTTTGGGGTGGATTTTTTGTTTTTATAGGGGGATTAGGTTTAAATTTTATTATTTTGGATAATTTCGTTTATTTTTTATGTAATTTTTTGTGTGTGATTTTTAGAATTTATTTTATGTAATCTTAGATTTTCTATTTAAATTAAATCTTAGGTTTTATTTTTTATATAATGTTAAGATTTTTTATTTTAATTTTAGATTCGGATTTTTAATTTTGGTATTTTAATTAATGTATTAGTTTAATACTCTTTCTTTATTTTATGTAATGGGTGTTAATTTAGGGGGTGTTAGGTTAGGGGGCTTAGTGATTAGATTAATACTTTGCGTTGTGGGGGGATTGCGGTTAAGGCGTTAATAGTTTAAATAGGTAGATTGCGTTGTGAGGGGATGGCGGATTAGGGGTTAATAGTTTAAATAGGTAGATTGCGTTGTGAGGGGATGACGGATTAGGGGTTAATAGTTTAAATAGGTAGATTGGGTTGTGAGAGGATGACGGATTAGGGGTTAATAGTTTAAATAGGTAGATTACGTTGTGGGGGTCTGGGATTAGGAGTTAATAGTTTAAATAGGTACTTTGTGTTGTGGGGGATGGCGGTTTAGAGGTTAATAACTTTAATAGATACTTTGTGATATGGGGGTTGGCGGATTAGGGGTAAATACATTTATTAGTTATTGTGGTGGGGGGATGGCAGTTGAGAGTTAGATGTTGCGCATGCGTTAGGTTATAAATGAGAACGACGGGTAAAATATATGCGCCGCACTTGTATGCAGCGCCATATATGTGATTGAGTGTAACTGTAGTGTAAGGTCGGTTTACCATAGTAACCAATTAGTTTTCAAGAAATCCGGCATCGGTTGGAAGCGTTAACACAACGCTAACTTACACCTACACGAAAAGGGTGACTGCACGCAATGTGCTAGATATTTTCATGGACGCCTGGTACTAAAATTGAGCCCTAATTTACTTTTTTACTTTTTACTTCGGTAGCTTACGGCTCCATTTTTAACAGCTCAATTGAAAAGAGCCCAGAGTAGGTAGACTGCTAAAACTATTCATTTGTTTGTTACTTAAAGGGAAACTGAACCCAAATGTTTTCTCTTTCATTATTCAGATAGATCATGAGATTTTAAGCATCTTTCAAATTTACTCCTATTATCAATTTTTCTTTCACTTTTTTATCTGATGAAACAACCCTTGTAGGTTGAGAAACGCGTCATAAAATATTAAAAGTCATTTTTATTTGAAGTTGTCTGTGTTGTGGTTCATATATACCTACTGAACAACACACATAAGATTACTCCTTTGCAGCACCTGAAGTCCAGACAACAGGAGATAAATACCAAGTTGCAACTAGAACAAGTGCCTTTGGAGCCTGGCTCCTACAGTGTACTAGCCACTGTTAAGTGCTAGCCTGCTCTCTTGCACTGGTCACAGTACAGTGCCACACCATCTGGTAAGCATAATATCTACTTTTATCTGTACCTGCATTCCAGACGATATCACGCTATTGTGGCGCCCTCTTTCTATTCTTCATCAATTTTTCTTCGTTCTCTTTGAATCTTTATTTGAAAAGGCAGGAATGTAAGCTTTCAAGCGGGCCCATTTTTGGTCCAGCACCCTGGGTAGCGCTTGCTGATTGGTGGCAAATAGGATAATTCATTTACTCTATGAACAGATAAGTTTGCTTTATACTTTGGTATATGTGTATGTTTAGGGTGATATGATTGCACACCCTTACTTAAAGGACCATCAAACTTGACATTTTTAACAACGCATAAAATGTTTCATTATTGCAAGTGAAACATTTCAATATACATTCATTATTTAGTTTGCTGCCTTTTGCTGTAAAACACATCTAAAAAAATTGCTTGTTTTACTTTCTCCCAGGGAGGTTTGGGTTAACACTTTTAGGCAATTTATGCAAGCTTTTGTTTACTTCACCCTCCCCCTAAGATTCTTAGCAGTCACATGTTTGTAAAAGGTTGATTATCAGTTTTGAATCAACAATCATTATAGGAGAATCATTCTTTGCAATAATAACGAAGTTGAATCAGTGCTAAACGACCTTAAGGGAAGAGATAAGGGCAGGCTTCCCCAACTGCACATGTGCAAACAGAGTTCATGCTATGTGGTGGATTTATTTAATGCTGCTTTCTACGCCCATTGTTTCTGGGGTGGACTGAAATCATCCCAATCCGATAGGGATGATCATCACCCCTACTAGCGGCCGATTGGCCACCGGTGAGCAGGGGGGCAGCATTGTACAAGCATTTCACTAGAATTGCTTGTGCAATGTTAAATGCTGACATTAAATGCTGTCAGCATTTAACGAGCGCATGTCCGCTTGACCTATAATAAATCTTCCCCTTTATCTGAATATTAGTTTGTGATTGGTTAGCAAGGATTCTTTTGTTCTGGGGACAGGGAAATCAGTGAAATGAATAAACATAAAACAATATACTCATTTGACAAAATAAAGCTGCAGTTTTCATTGCAAAATTATTCTGGGATAAAAAGGTTCAAAATCATGTAGTTTACAATTGCTATTTAGGGCTATGGCCCATTGTTACTATATTAAAGGGACACTGAACCCAAATTGTGTCTTTTGTGATTCAGATAGAGCATGCAATTTTAAGCAACTTTCTAATTTACTCCTATTATCAATTTTTCTTCATTCTCTTGCTATCTTTATTTGAAAAAAAGAAAGTCTCGAACCCTGGACAGCGCTTGTTTATTGGTGGATAAATGTATCCACCAATCAGCAAGAACAACCCAGGTTGTTCACCAAAAATGGGCCGGCATCTAAACTTACATTCTTGCCTTTCAAATAAAGATACCAAGAGAATGAAGAACATTTGCTAATAGGAGCGAATTAGAAAGTTGCTTAAAACTGCATGCTCTATCTGAATCACAAAAGAAAAAATTTGGATTCAGTGTCTCTTTAATATTACTTGTGAAATTTGACTATCTAATTTCTAATCTGATTTTAACTTGCGCTAGCGCTGTACAGCTTGGCTTCATGCCAAATAAGCAATTTTACATTTTGAAATGTAAACTGTATTCTATATCGTTTCCTTTCTCTTTTCAGTCTTGATAAAAGATCTAGCGCTTTATGCATTGTTACACTTTGGCTTCCTTTTGTCTCTTGCTTGCTTCATGTAACTTAGTAAATCGAAGTAATTATTCGTGGTCCACAGTGTATTACAAATAACCACAACTATACTTTATAATTTAACTCTTTCACTCCATATATATTTCTCTCCTACAGATGTGTAATATCTTCTGCTGGCTATATTTACACAGCTTTTCTATAGAAATTTTTGGTATAGGTAGGGATACTGGGGGCAAAAATATATATTTCAAATGCTGGTATAAAGATAAAGGATATACTTGTAAACAATTTAATACACTGGTATAAAGTGCTATCAGCGTCCTTTTGTCACCTCTTTCCATTTTACAACGGCATGGCAATTTTATAAGGAGTTCAAGGGATATGAAAACCAAAAAAATAAAATGTTTGTGACTCAGACAGAGCATACAATTTAAAAAAAAAGTTTCCAATTTACTTCTATTATCAAATTTGCTTCCTTTCCATTGTATTTTTTGTTGAAGAGGTACCTAGGTAGCTGTCTTTAGCACTGCATGGCAGGAAATAGGGCTGCCATCTAGTGCTCTTTCAAATGCATAATATTCTTGCAAAACTGCTGCCATATAGTGCTCTAGACATGTGCACATTCCTGAGCTTCTGTCCCTGCATTTCAACAAAAGATATTAAGAGAACAATGAAAATATGATAATAGAAGCAAATTTGATAGCTGATTAAAATTACATGCTATATCTGAATCATGAAAGAAAAATGTTAAAGGGATAGTAAAGTCCAAATTAAGCTTTCATGATTCAGATAGGGCATGTCATTTTAAAAATATTCTAATTTACTTTTATCATCATAATTGCTTTGTTCTCTTGTAATTCTTAGTTGAAAGCTAAACCTAGGTAGGCTCATATGCTAATTTCTAAACCCTTGAAGGCCGCCTCTTATGTGAATGCATTTGACAGTTTCACAGCTAGAGGGCGTAAATTCATGTGTTTCATATAAATGACATGGTGCTCACGCACGTGGAGCTTACAGAGGTAAAAAATTATATTTCTATAACAGTGTTGGTTTTGCAAAACTGGGGAATGGTAAATATAGGGATCATCTATCTTTTTAAACAATAACATTTTTGGTGTTTACTATCCCTTTAAATTTCATGTCCCTTTAAGTTTAACCCCCCCCCCAAAAAAATAAAAATAAAAAAAATAACTGCATGCTTTAACAGATTCAGACTTTATATTTTTCATTAGAATATTTCTTTAAGCAACCAAAGCAAAAAATAGAAGAGACTCTGTCCATGAAATACAATGAATAATAGATGCACTTATTTTCCAAAGCGCACTACAAGTAAAAAGGCTCTCAAGCTTACATCCTAAGACAACTGATAGATGAATGGCTCAGAAGTGGAAAGAAAGTTTTACTGTTAGTTTTTGTTTTTTAGCTTAACAAAGAGAGAGTGTTCAGCAAAGGCACACAGCGAATAGTAATAGGGATACCTTAAAGGGACGGTTAACAACTCGTACAGCATTACATTAAAACATTTTTCTGCTGTTTTCCAATACATAAAAAAGGACAGTAAAGTCAAAATTACACTTGCATGATTCAGATAGAGCATGCAATTTTAAGCAACGTTTCAATTGACTTTTATTATCAAATTTATTTTGTTCTCTTTGAATACTTTGTTGAAGAGGAAACCTACACTGTCAACAGGGGTATGGTTGGGGGTCAGTTTGTGAACACTTTGGGGCATATGTATCAAGTTCCGAATGGAGCTTGATGCCCACGTGTTTCTGTCGAGCCTGCAGACTTGCCAGAAACAGCAGTTATGAAGCAGCGGTCACAAAGACATCGCCGGAAATCAACCCGATCGAGTACGATCGGGTTGATTGACACCCCCTGCTGGCGGCCTATTGGCCGCGAGTCTGCAGGGGGCGGCGTTGCACCAGCAGCTCTTGTGAGCTGCTGGTGCAATACTGAATACGGCGAGCATATTGCTCGCCGTATTCAGCGAGGTCTTTTGGACCAGATCCGCACTGTCGGATCAGGTCCGACAGACCTTGATAACTAGAGGCCTTAGGGTACAACTGCTGTGGTTTTACCCTCAATGGGTCATAATTACACCTTAAAGAACAAATATGTACCATTTAGGGGGAAATAAGGTAATAATATGTTTTCAACTGTCAAAGGGTCAATGGGGTAAATTTACTAATGTGCGAGCGGACATGATCTGATATAGCGGATCATGTCTGCCACACATCAATAAATGCAGACAGCATACGCTGTCTGCAATTATCATTGCACCAGCCGTTCTTGCGAACAGCTAGTGCAATGCCGCCCCCTGCAGATTCACGGCCAATCGGCCGCTAGCAGGGGGTGTCAATCAACCCGATCATATTCGATCGGGTTGATTTCTGTCCGCGGCCTCAGTGTAGGCGGACAGGTTATGGAGCAGCAGTCTTTAGACTGCTGCTTCATAACTTCTGTTTCCGGCGAGCCTGAAGGCTTGCGCAGAAACATTTAATCCCCCAAAAAGGTAGAATTCCGATTATCATAACTATGTGAAAGAATAATCTAGATTTTATTAAAGAGACAGAGACAATTATTTTGCATAACCTTTTCCTTTACTGCTCTACAGCCATTCAAAGTAACAGAAAATAATTTAAATATTTAACATAGAAACAATGGAAATGAATAAGGTGACGAATGAAAAACAACCCTAGATGGTGTGATCTAAAGCAGACCAATCAGAAATGTTCATCCAACTGCCTCTTTGATCTTTGATGCTGGAAAATAAATAGTTGTTTTGATCTTCATATATTAATCCATAAACTGAGAGAAAAAAGTAAGAACAAGAAAAAATACAGAAAAATTGTAACAAAGTCCATCGGACGAAACATGAAGAGGAGGATGAAATATTGGAAAAGTAGAAGTTCCACAAATGAATTCTTGACCTCGCAGAGAATCACCTGGATAAGTGAGAAGTTTAGAATCCAGAAGAGGTAGGTGCTGGAGCTGAAGAATATATAAATTAATTATTAAAAATATCAAAATGTATAACAGGGTAAGGTTATAGGGAGGGAAAATAATTGTCTCTTTAATAAAATCTAGATTATTCCTTCACAAAATTAGGATAATCGGAATTTTATTAAAAGGACAGTTTTTATTGCAAGTTTCAAGGGACAGTCAACACCAGAATTTTTGTTGTTTAAAAATATAGATAATCCCTTAATTACCAATTCCCCAGTTTTGCATAACCAACACAGTTATAATTATACACGTTTTACCCCTGTAATTACCTTGTATCTAAGCCTCAGCAGACTGCCCCCTTATTTCAGTTCTTTTGACAGACTTGCAGTTTAGCCAATCAGAGCTGTCTCCATAGTAAATTCGCGTGCATGAGCTAAATGTTATCTATATGAAACACATGAACTAATGCCCTCTAGTGGTGAAAAACTATCAAAATGCATTTAGATTAGAGGCGGCCTTCAAGGTCTAAAAAATTAGCATATGATCCTCCTGTTTATTTTTCAACTAAGAATACCAAGAGAACAAAGCAAAATTGGTGATAAAAGTAAATTGGAAAGTTGTTTAAAATTACATGCCCTATCTGAATCATGAAAGTTTTTTTGGACTTGACTGTCCCTTTAAAGCTAAAATTAAAAGAGAATATTAAGTTAACATCCCAAAAAAAGAGTATTTAGCAGGAGGTATTTTAAGCTTAATAGACTTCATGAGTCTACAGACTGAAATATGATGACCTATAGGGGGGGAGTTATTAAACAATTCATGACCAGCAGATCTATATACATTTATAGACCTTTAAGCTAAATCTGACTTGGATAAAGAGGTAAGAAAATTTAAAATTTTAATTAAAGGAGCTGAAAAGGGATTCAAATGTCTTTGATGGCACCAACTAGACCATTTAGACCATGAGGATAAGTAACATTTCCTAGTGTTTGGAGCCCAGGAATCTTGTAATAACGATTTAGATGATGATGAAAGACCTTTGGAAGCCCAGGATTCCCTGAAAATTTCCATGCAACAAGTTGAAGAGAACCTTGAAGTACTAGGTCGTGCAAATCTCTGTTTGGGTTGGATAGGAGATAGGGAACTAGAGGAAACAGGATTGGCAATTGCAATTATATTTCTAATAGAGAAGGGTACCATGACTGGGTAAGCCAAAAGGGAGATATCAGAATTAGGGAAATCTTGTTCCTCCTTACGACATTCAGCACTCGAGGAATCATTGAAAACGGAGGAAAAGCATAAGCTCCCTGAAGGGGCCAGTTCTAAAGAAAAGCATCTATGGCTAGAGCCTCCAGATCTTGTCGCCAACTGTAAAAGGGAAGAATTTGATCATTCAAACAAGAAGCAAATAAATCTATGGAGAAAGGACCTCTGATAGATTGTAAAATCTGAAAAAGATCTGGGTGTAATTTCCAATCAATTGAGTCTGTGATATAACGGGAGTCCCAATCAGCTGAAAAATTGGAGAGACCTTGAGTATATTCTGCTTGAATAGAAATATTCTTCTGAAGACATTGATGTACACAATTCTTTGTGATATTTGACAACTGTTTGGAATGAGTTCCACCTAGGCGATTCAGATATTGAACCGCTGAAATATTGTCAAACCTCAAAAGAATAGAAATTGGAGAATTCTGTTTAATGAAACTTTTTATCGCAAAGGAACCTGCAATTAATTCTAGGCAATTTATGTGTAATTTGCATGACCATTTTTATGTGACCATTTGCCCCAGTTATTTGAGAACCACATCTGGCACCCCAACCAGAATTGCTTGCATCTGATTCTATTATAATATCTGGTGCTCTTCCAAAGATAGCTTTTCCATTCCATACTTCTATATTGGATAGCCACTAGATCAATTCTTGTCTGGCTTCATCTGATAAAGACATTTTGTGAGAATATGAAAAACCCTTACTTAAATATTAAATTTTTAATCTCTGCAGGGCTCTGTATTGCAAGGGTGTTGGGAATATTGCTTGAATCAAGGAAGAAAAAAGTCCCACAATGTGAGCAATAGTCCGAATAGGGAACACATTTTTCTTCAGAAGATTCTAATTTTATCTTTTTTATTTTCTCCGAGGGTAAAATTAGAGTTGATAAAGTTGTATCTATTAAAAAAACCTAGAAAGACTGACCTTTTAGAGGACAAAATAACATATTTTTTTCTAATTTATTAGGAAACCCAAATTCTTTAGAATATTGATTGTTTTTTCTAAGTATAATAAAAGAAGAGAAGGATCCTGATTCATAAGAAGTTTGTCGTCTAAATAAATAATCAGATGAATACCTTGTAATCTTAACCAGGCTACTACAGGTTTTACATTTTTTGTAGAAGCCCAAGGGGCTGAAGAAAGACCAAATGGGAGACAAGTAAATTGCTAAATAGAATCTTTCCAAATAAAGCAGAGAAATTTGCGATGAGAAAGATGAATGGGGGTCATTAGATAAGCATTAGTTCTAGTCTCACTAACCAGTCTTTGTCTACTAAATAATCTCTCAGAAGATAAATGCCCTCCATCTTTAAATTATTGTAAGAAAAAGGAAGACATTCAGATTTCTGAGATTTATAACAGGACAGAGACCATTCTTTCTTTTTTATGAAGAAATTAGTTTATTGAATCTGGAGCAAGTTCTATAGTTTGTTTTAGATTTAGATTTAAAATTTTCTGATCTAATAGTTTTGTGTCTATTTCTTAAAAAATAATTGGATTTGGGGGATATTTTTAAAAAGGAGGGGACAAGAAATCTAGGCAAAAACCTGATACCGTTTGTAGAACCCAAGCATCTGATGTTATTGAAGATTTTTTTTTTATAAATAAGGTATAATCTGGCCCAAACTTTGTGAGGGAAAAAATTGTGTTGTGCAAAGAAAATCTTCTTACCTATAAATGGTCTTGGATAAGATCTGGATCTAGAAAATCTTGAATTTCATGAACAGGATCTCGTGGGGAAGAAATTTGTGAGGGAAGGGTTTGGTGGTGGGAAAGACTGAAAAGCGACCTCTTCCTTTTCCGACCCAGTCAAAACACGATTTGGTTTATTGTAAAATATTTTCTTTTAACTTTGTTTAATGAATTAAAGGTGTTAACATAAGAATTTAGCTCTTTTAAACCCAAATCTTCAAAAAGTTATCCTTTTGCCTAAGGCCCCATTTCAGTGGGGGCAAAATCTGAAATCTTGGGATCTATTCTTCTTAGAACTATTCTTCTACGTTGAGTGGAGAGTGTTTGCATCTCCAAGTAAATAAACAGAGCGTTGAATCCATTGTCTAATAATATAAGGTTCCAACATAGCTTTGTTAACAATTGTCTCATCAGACAATTCAATTTTTTTTTTTAACACAAGGTATCTAGGAATCTATCCTTACATGCTTTTAGAAACCTGTCAGGGTCTTTTTTAAGATTAAAATTCTTATTACCCACAAATTTAACTATATTTGCATCAATTTCTGGGGTAACTGATGTTTTGTGAGGTAAATTGGGACGTGGGCATTCTGCCTTTAAGGGGCACTGAATCCAAATTTTGTCTTTCATGATTCAGATTGAGCATGCAATTTTAAGCAACTTTCTAATTTACTTCTATTATCAATTTTTCTTCGTTCTCTTGATATCTTTATTTGAAAAAGAAGGCATCTATGCTAAGGAGTCAGCAAATTGTTGGTTCAGGACCATGGACAGCACTTGTTTATTGGTGCTGTCCAATCAGCAAGGACAACCCAGGTTGTTCAGCAAAAATGGGCCGGCATCTAAACTTACATTCTTGCTTTTCAAATAAACATACCAAGAGAATGAAGAAAATTTGATAATATGAGTAAATTAGAAAGTTGCTTAAAATTGCATGCTCTATCTTCATCACAAAAGAAAAAAATTGGGTTCAGTGCCCCTTTAAGGGTAGATCTTGCTTTATTTGATAGGGATTTTCTCATGTAATGGTCTAGAAACCTCTTGGAAGGTCTCCAATTAGTTTAACCTTTAATTGTTTATTAGATTTTTTTAGTTTTTTTAATTTCTGGTGAATAGTCAGATGAGGAATTATCAGAAAATTGTGGGGTATAAATAGAGTGCCAAGAATTATTTTCAGTATCCATATTGGAGTACGAAGATGTAGAGACTAAGGGGCCGATTTATCAAATGTCAGGCAGACATGATTCGCTGTAGTAAATCATATCCGCCCGACAACGCTAAATGCTGACAGTATTCGCTAGAAATGCTTGTGCAATGCCGCCCCCTGCACATTCACTGCCAATCGGCTGCTAGCAGGGGGGGTTAATCATCCTGATCGTATCTGATCCAAATGATTGCAGTCCGCCACCAGAAGGCTCGCTTGATAAATGTACCCCTAAGTCTACCTTTCTCTTGGCAGCACATTTTTTAGGAGCAATAATCTCAGAATCTAAATCTAAAGAAGATGACAGATTAATTAAATTGCAAGAATGAACTTTTTTGACTGAATTTTACAGACTAGAAGCTCCTTTATCATAATCTTTATTCAATACATTTTGATTTTTTTTTCTTTTGGGTAGCTTTTCTGGGTGAACCAGAATTTTTATTGACAGATTTAATAACTGTCTGAAATTGATGTTTTAATTATTGTATAGAATTATCTATCATATGTTTAACTGATTCCTCAGATAAAGGAATGAGAGCCTTCTTAATACATCATATAAATAAATTATTAATAACTAAAATGGGTTAATAAAAATAAATAAATACTAAATTGATATATAAATATATAAAGAAAATTAATCAAATTAAGCAAATTAATATGAAGTAAAAGAAACAGGACAAATAACTAAATGTATAAAATAAAAGAAACGATTATAACCTAAAGGATGGTAAATCCAATAAACAACAAACAATGCTAATGTGGACTACATTTTTTTGAAAATTAGTAGCTAACGGTAGCGATATATGTGGGAGTGAACAGTGAGGTAAGAAGATGGGCGGGAACGACGTTTACGTCAGGCAGAAAGAAAAAGCCGACCTCTATTTAGTGTCTTCAAATAGGCGTCTTGAATCAAAAGCTTTAACCAATAAGCCAAAAGATATAGCAGATACTTTCTGACCTTGCTAAGAACCAACAAATTGAACAAACAAACTCGAAGTTTGTCTGAAATTCTTAGTAACTTCAACATAATTCTTCAAGGCTCTAACCACATCCAAATTGTGAAGAAACCTCTTAATAGAATTCTTAGGATTAGGACACAAAGACGACAACAATTTCCTTGTTTAAATTATCCAAGAATGCAAATTTTAGAAGAAAATGAAATTTGGTTCTTAAAACTGCCTTATTCTGATGAAAAATCAGATAAGGAGAATCACAAGAATAAGCATAAGGTTCAGAAACTTTTCTAGCAGAGGAAATAGCCAGAAGAAACAAGACTTTCCAGGAAAGACATTTAGGGGTAGATTTATTAATCAGACATGATTCGCTGTAGTGGATCATGTCCGCCCGACATCGCTAAATGCCAACAGCATACACTGTCCGCATTTAATATTGCACAAGCATTTCTAGTGAAATGCTTGTGCAATGCCACCCCCTGCACATTCTCGGCCAATCGGCCGCTAGAAGGGGGTGTCAATTAACCCGATCGTATCTGATGGGGATGATTGCAGTCCGCCAACTTAGAGGTGGCAGAGAAGTTAAGGAGCAGCGGTTTTAAGACCGCTGCTTCTTAACTTCTGTTTCCAGAAAGCTGGAAACTACGGGGGTATATTGCAGCATCCACTGCTTAATACATCTACCCCTTAATGTCCACCTTATGCATAAGCTTAAATGGAGGAGCCTGCAAAACATTCAACTCTAGATTCAGGTTCAAAGGAGACATTGGTTTAATAATAGGCTTATTACGAACTAAAGCCTGAACAAAACCATGAATATCAGGAAGATTGGCAATCATTTAGTGAAACAAAACAGAAAGAACAGTAATTGGACCTTTCAAAGAACTAGCGGATAAGCATTATATATATGTAGCAGGGCTAGCCTTGGATAGCATACAGTGTTTATTTACAGTTCTAAGAATTAGAAAATACAGAATTTCACAGCTAAATAACAAGAAAAAGGGGCAAAATAAATAATGAAAGTTTATTTCAATGCTGTTTTACAAAACATGACTAAATATTTTATATAAAACCTCAAGGTGTTTACTGTCCCTTTTAATGCTGCTTTTTCATTCCCATGCTAGAACAATTTTGAGTATGTTCCTTTAATAATTAGAGTTGTGAGAACAAGGCTTAACAGGGAATTAGATTTAATAAGCGTAGGTGGGATCAATAGACTGTGTTAGGCAGATATAATAAAGAATAATAGGGAGAAGCAAAAGTGTATGCTGGGAATTAATCAAAGTTGCAAACATCCTGAATTCACTATAACCATTGTCTACACATGTTCATTCATTACTCCAGAGCTATTTATTTATAGATGCATTAAAGGGATATGAAACAGTGCTCCTTTAGTTAAAATATATGTTAAATCAAAGTAAACTTAAAAAAGTATCAGATTTTCTTAAAAAAACAGCCAACAACTTACTTATTTTCTTGTAAAATGAACATTTAGATTCTCAGTGTATGCCTCTGTCTGCAGCTAGATACGTGAGAACTTAAGTTGCATTCTGCCTCTTCTGAGCATGGGCAAGAACTGACTTCCTGTTTCTCTAGCAAACTGTAAAGCCAGCTCATGTTACTATAGAAGATTTATGACACCAAGCATGATAGGCCTTCCTGTAGAAACCTCAGCCCCCTTGTGGGGCTGTGACAGGAAGTGATGGACCCTGCACAAATGAAGCTTAAAAAAACAGAAAAAGAGAGAAAAAGTGTTAAACTATACCAGCAACCTTGTGTTTTGCTTTATATACACTTTTTAATGTGGAGAATTTAGTAGTCCTGGGTAAGGCTGTATTAAAATTATAATTAAATACATCCAGAAGAGTTATTTATGCAAGGGAGGGGGGTATATAAATACAATAAAATAAAAAAATGGCAGAAATGAAAACTATAGAGTCCTTCAATACTTCAAACTTCCAGGCACCATCAAATCAAGGCACCTCTATCTCAAACTGTCTCTGTACCACAGAAGTAGATAAATAAGAGAAAGAGAAGACACCTCATGGTACAATAACAGAAACATCTGAGATATCTAGTACTGTAGGAACAGGCTGGGTCCTCTCAAATGGTCCAAAAAACAAAATTTATGTAAGAACTTACCTGATAAATTCATTTCTTTCATAGTGGCAAGAGTCCATGAGCTAGTGATGTATGGGATATACATTCCTACCAGCAGGGGGCAAAGTTTCCCAAACCTCAAAATGCCTTTAAATACACCTCCAACCACACACATACCTTAGTTTAACGTATAGCCAAGTAGTGAGGTGTAAAAAGGAGTAAAAAAAGCATTACAAAAAGAGGAACTGGAAAAAATAATGTGCTTTTATACAAAAAAATCATAACCACCAAAAAATAGGGTGCATCTCATGGACTCTTGCCACTATGAAATAAATTAATTTATCAGGTAAGTTCTTACATAAGTTATGTTTTCTTTCATGTAAATGGCAAGAGTCCATGAGCTAGTGACGTATGGGATATAATACCCAAGATGTGGAAATCCACAGAGTCACTAGAGAGGGAGGGATAAAATAAAAACAGCTATTTCCGCTGAGAAATGAAATCCAAATAATAATTAAGTTTTCTTAAAAATTTTAAAAAACTCAAATCATAGGCAGTAGAATCAAACTGAGACAGCTGCCTGAAGAACCTTTCTACCAACAACTGCTTCAGAAGAAGCAAATACATCAAAATGGTAAAATTTAGTAAATGTATGCAAAGAAAACCAAGTTGCTGCCTTGCAAATCTGATCAACTGAAGCTTCATTCTTGAAAGCCTAAGAAGTGGCAACTGATCTAGTAGAATTAGCTGTAATTTTCTGAGGCAGAGACTGCCCCACCTCCAAATAAGCTTTGTGAATCAAAAGTTTTAGCCAAGATGCCAAAGAAATGGCAGAGGCTTTCTGACCTTTCCTGGAACCAGAGAAAATAACAAATAGACTAGAAGTCTTTCTGAAATCCTTAGTAGCCTCAACATAGTATTTCAAAGCTCTTACCACATCCAAAGAATGTAAAGATCTTTCAAAAGAATTCTTAAACTTAGGACACAAAGAAGGAACAACAATTTCCCTATTAATGTTGTTAGAATTCACAACTTTAGGCAACAATTTAAACAAAGTCCGCAAAACAGCTTTATCTTGATGTAAAATCAGATAAGGAGACTCACAAGACAGAGCCTGCAACTCAAAAACTCTTCTAGCAGAAGAGATAGCCAAAAGAAATAACACTTTCCAAGAAAGTAGTTGTCAGATAATTTAAATATTGATCTATGTGTAGAAATAAAAATGACAGGTTTAACACCGAGTATGCAAATTGTAGCATTTGTAGCTTAAACAATTAATTTCTGTAATTGCTAAATGCTACAAGATGCAGTTGTTATACAGATAACTACTCCGAAAAGGTTTTATCTTTAACACCAAGGAATAATTACTACTGAATATGATACAAATAAATAGATATAACCAAAAATGATTTCCAGATTGATATGTATGCATACAAAAGAGGTATGGAAGTTCTTCACTCCAATAATTAGAGACACAAAAAAGAGCGGATAATGCTGGGATTCAATAGTGATTATACAGAGCAAGTTTACAAGAGCTTAGAAAGCTAGTAATGAAAGTTTTCCAAAAACACTTACTAGAGAAATGGAGGATAATCCGAAAAGAGAGTAATTTAATGTACTCAGCCAGAGAGGAAGAGATGTATCAAACTGTCGGCACCAGAATGAGGCTGTAATGACAGGAGATCCGACAATAATCAGCTGAAGTTAAATAGTGATGTCGCGAACCTAAAATTTTGCGTCGCGAATGGCGAACGCGAACTTCCGCAAAAGTTCGCGAAAAGGCGAACCGGGCGAACCGCCATAGACTTCAATAGGCAGGCAAATTTTAAAACCCACAGGGACTCTCTGGCCACAAAAGTGATGGAAAATTTGTTTCAAGGGGACTAACACCTGGACTGTGGTATGCCGGAGGGGGATCCATGGCAAACTCCCATGGAAAATTACATAGTTGATGCAGAGTCTGGTTTTAATCCATAAAGGGCATAAATCACCTAACATTCCTAAATTGTTTGGAATAACGTGCTTTAAAACATCAGGTATGATGTTGTATCATTCAGGTAGTGTAAGGTTTTTTTTTTTTTAAATGTACACTACTGTTTTAGCAGATATGACTTGCACTGGTGTGACACTGTGCCCTGGCAGGACCTGGAACGCACACGTGTGAGGGAAACTGACTGCTATTATTTCACAGTAAAAAAAGGTTTTTGTTTTTTTTAAATGTATGTACACTACTGTTTTAGTAGATATGACTTGCACTGGTGTGACACTGTGCCCTGGCAGGACCTGGAGCGCACACGTGTGAGGGAAACTGACTGCTATTATTTCACAATAAAAAAGGTTTTGTTTTTTTTAAATGTATGTACACTATTGTTTTAGCAGATATGACTTGCACTGGTGTGACACTGTGCCCTGGCAGGACCTGGAACGCACACGTGTGAAGGAAACTGACTGCTATTATTTCACAATAAAAAAGGTTTTGTTTTTTTTAAATGTATGTACACTATTGTTTTAGCAGATATGACTTGCACTGGTGTGACACTGTGCCCTGGCAGGACCTGGAACGCACACGTGTGAGGGAAACTAACTGCTATTATTTCACAATAAAAAAGGTTTTGTTTTTTTTAAATGTATGTACACTACTGTTTTAGCAGATATAACTTGCACTGGTGTGACACTGTGCCCTGGCAGGACCTGGAACGCACACGTGTGAAGGAAACTGACTGCTATTATTTCACAGTAAAAAAAGGTTGTTTTTTTTTTTTAAATGTACACTACTGTTTTAGCAGATATGACTTGCACTGGTGTCACACTGTGCTCTGGCAGGACCTCAAACGCACACGTGTGAAGGAAAATGACTGCTTTTATTTCAAATTAAAAAAAAGTGTTTTTTTTTATTTTAAATGTACACTACTTTTTTTTTTAGCAGATATGACTTGCACTGGTGTCACATTGTGCCCTGGCAGGACCTCAGATGCACATGTGTGAAGGAAAATGACTGCTATTATTTCAAATTAAAAAAAGTTTTATTTTTTATTTTTTAAATGTACACTACTGTTACACCAGATATGAGTGGTGGCACTGGGCAAGTGGGCACAGTATATGCTGTGAGCCTGAGCTGGCAGGCAGGCTGCAATTAGATTACACAGGAAAAAAAAAAAAGCAGACTGATGTTCTAGCCCTAAAAAGGGCTTTTTGGGGTGCTGTCCTTACAGCAGAGATCAGATGAGTCCTTCAGGACTGTAGTGGACACTGAATACACTAGCCTAGCTATCGATTTCCCTATTAAATCAGCAGCAGCTACACTGTCCCTCCTCTCACTAAGAATGCAGGCTCCGAATGAATCTAAAATGGATGCTGTCCAGGAGGTGGGAGGGTCTGGGAGGGAGTGTCTGCTGCTGATTGGCTGGAATGTGTCTTGTGACTGTGAGCTACAGGGTCAAAGTTTACTCAATGATGGCGAATCGAACATCGCATATGTTCGCCGTCCGCTGCGAACGCAAACATGCTATGTTCGCTGCGAACTATTCGCGGCAGAACTGTTCGCGACATCACTAAAGTTAAACAGAGTATCTGTAACTCCGGAACACCTAACACTCTAACATGAACCCCGAGTCTAAACACCCCTAACCTTACACTTATTAACCCCTAATCTGCCGCCCCCGCTATCGCTGACCCCTGCATATTATTATTAACCCCTAATCTGCCGCTCCGTACACCACCGCCACCTACATTATAGCTATGTACCCCTAATCTGCTGCCCCTAACACCGCCGACCCCTATATTATATTTATTAACCCCTAATCTGCCCCCCTCAACGTCGCCTCCACCTGCCTACACTTATTAACCCCTAATCTGCCGAGCGGACCGCACCGCTACTATAATAAACAGCCAATAGAATGCGAGCTCAATCTGATTGGCTGATCGGATCAGCCAATCGGATTGAACTTGATTCTGATTGGCTGATTCCATCAGCCAATCAGAATTTTCCTACCTTAATTCCGATTGGCTGATAGAATCTTATCAGCCAATCGGAATTCGACGGACGCCATCTTGGATGACGTGATTTAAAGGAACCGTCATTCGGCGAGTAGGCGTCGGGAGAAGAGGTTGGATCCCCGTCGGCTGGAAGATGATGGCTCCGGAAGAAAGAAGATTGAAGATGCCGTTGATAGAAGACTTCAGCCGGATCATGGACTTCTTCAGCTCCCGCTTGGATGAAGACTTCAGCCGGATCATGGACATCTTCAGCCCCCCGCTTGGGCTTGGATCAAGACATCGGAGCCAGGACCGATCGGTGATACCCGGCGAGGTGAAGATAAGGTAGGAAGATCTTCAGGGGCTTAGTGTTAGGTTTATTTAAGGGGTTTTTGGGTTAGATTAGGGGTATGTGGGTGGTGGGTTGTAATGTTGGGGGGGGTATTGTATGTGGGTTTTTTTACAGGCAAAAGAGCTGAATTCTTTGGGGCATGCCTCGCAAAGGGCCCTTTTCAGGGCTGGTAAGGTAAAAGAGCTTTGAACTTTTTTAATTTAGAATAGGGTAGGGCATTTTTTTATTTTGGGGGGCTTTGTTATTTTATTAGGGGGCTTAGAGTAGTTGTAATTAGTTTAAAATTGTTGTAATATTTTTCTAATGTTTGTAAATATTTTTTTATTTTTTGTAACTTAGTTCTTTTTTATTTTTTGTACTTTAGTTAGTTTATTTAATTGTAGTTATTTGTAGGTATTGTATTTAATTAATCTATTGATAGTGTAGTGTTAGGTTTAATTGTAGGTAATTGGAGGTATTTTATTTAATTAATTTATTGATAGTGCAGTGTTAGGTTTAATTGTAACTTAGGTTAGGATTTATTTTACAGGTAATTTTGTAATTATTTTAACTATTTTAGCTATTAAATAGTTCTTAACTATTTAATAGCTATTGTACCTGGTTAAAATAAATACAAAGTTACCTGTAAAATAAATATAAATCCTAAAATAGCTATAATATAATTATAATTTATATTGTAGCTATATTAGGGTTTATTTTACAGGTAAGTATTTAGCTTTAAATAGGAATAATTTATTTAATAAGAGTTAATTTATTTAGTTAGATTGAAATTATATTTAATTTAGGGGGGTGTTAGTGTTAGGGTTAGACTTAGCTTTAGGGGTTAATCCATTTATTACAGTAGCGGCGAGATTCGGTCGGCAGATTAGGGGTTAATAATTGAAGTTTGGTGTCGGCGATGTTAGGGAGGGCAGATTAGGGGTTAATACTATTTATTATAGGGTTATTGAGGCGGGAGTGAGGCGGATTAGGGGTTAATAACTTTATTATAGTAGCGGTGCGTCCGCTCGGCAGATTAGGGGTTAATAAGTGTAGGCAGGTGGAGGTGACGTTGAGGGGGGCAGATTAGGGGTTAATAAATATAATATAAGGGTCGGCGGTGTTAGGGGCAGCAGATTAGGGGTACATAAGGATAACGTAGGTGGCGGCGCTTTGCGGTCGGCAGATTAGGGGTTAATAAGTGTAGGCAGGTGGAGGCGACGTTGTGGGGGGCAGGTTAGGGGTTAATAAATATAAAATAGGAGTCGGCGGTGTTAAGGGCAGCAGATTAGGGGTACATAAGTATAACGTAGGTGGCGGTCGGCAGATTAGGGGTTAAAAAAATTTAATCGAGTGGCGGCGATGTGGGGGGACCTCGGTTTAGGGGTACATAGGTAGTTTATGGGTGTTAGTGTACTTTAGAGCACAGTAGTTAAGAGCTTTATAAACCGGCGTTAGCCCAGAAAGCTCTTAACTACTGACTTTTTTCTGCGGCTGGAGTTTTGTCGTTAGATTTCTAATGCTCACTTCAGCCACGACTCTAAATACCAGCGTTAGAAAGATCCCATTGAAAAGATAGGATACGCAAATGATGTAAGGGGATCTGCGGTATGGAAAAGTCGCGGCTGGAAAGTGAGCGTTAGACCCTTTCCTGACTGACTCCAAATACCGGCGGTAGCCCAAAACCAGCGTTAGGAGCCTCTAACGCTGGTTTTCACGGCTACCGCCCAACTCTAAATCTAGGCCTGAGTCAGAGAAACCTCTATGACAAAGAAACAAGCGTTCAATTTCCATACCTTCAAATTTAGAGATTTGAGATCCTGATGGAAAAACGGCCCTTGAGACAGAAGGTCTGGCCTTAAAGGAAGTGGCCAAGGTTGGCAACTGGACATGCGGACAAGATCCGCATACCAAAACCTGTGAAGCCATGCTGGTGCTATCAGAAGCACATGAGATTCTTCCATTATGATCTTGGAGATCACCCTTGGAAGAAGAACTAGAGGCGGAAAAATGTAAGCAGGTTGGTTAAACCAAGGAACTGTTAAAGCATCCACCATCTCCGCCTGAGGATCCTTGGACCTGGAAAGGTATCTGGGAAGTTTCTTGTTCAAATGGGAGGCCATCAGACCTCTTTCTGGAAGACCTCACATCTGCACAATCTGATGAAACACATCTGGATGGAGAGACCACTCCCCTGGATGCAAAGTCTGACGACTAAGATAGTCCGCTTCCCAATTGTCTACACCTGGGATATGAATCGCAGAAATTAGACAAGAGTTGGACTCTGCCCAAGAAAGTATCTGAGATACTTCTTTCATTGCTAAAGAGCTGCGAGTCCCTCCCTGATGATTGACATAAGCCACTGTTGTGATATTGTCTGTCTGAAAACAAATGAAAAGTTCTCTCTTTAATAGAGGCCAAGCCTGAAGGGCTTCTGAAAATAGCACAGAGTTCTAAAATATTGATTTGTAACCTTGCCTCTAGAGGCTTCCAAAGCCCTTGTGCTGTCAGAGACCCCCATACAGCTCCCCAACCTGTAAGACTTGCATCCGTTGAGATCACAGTCCAGGAAGGACAAACAAAGGAGGCCCCTCGAACAATACAGTGATGGTCCAACCACCAAGACAGAGAGAGCTGAATGTTGGGATTTAAGTATATCAGCTGTGATATCTGAGTATAATCCCTGCACCATTGATTCAGCATGCAAAGCTGCAGAGGTCTCATATGAAAATGAACAAAGGAAATCGCGTCCGATGCTGCAGTCATAGGATCTAAAACTTCCATGCACATAACCACTGAAGGTAATGAATGAGACTTATGTTTTAGACAAGCTAAAACCAATTTAATTTGTCTCGTTATTATTATTATTATCGGTTATTATTATTATCGGTTATTTGTAGAGCGCCAACAGATTCCGCAGCACTATAAACAAAGGGGGAGTACAACAAAACAAATATAGGGATCAGATGTGTAGAGGACCCTGCCAAGAGTTGCACTATTGATGTCAGCTCTTAAGAAGGTGATCTACAAACAATCTGCCGCTCCGTACACCACCGCCACCTACATTATAGCTATGTACCCCTAATCTGCTGCCCCTAACACCGCCGACCCCTATATTATATTTATTAACCCCTAATCTGCCCCCCTCAACGTCGCCTCCACCTGCCTACACTTATTAACCCCTAATCTGCCGAGCGGACCGCACCGCTACTATAATAAACAGCCAATAGAATGCGAGCTCAATCTGATTGGCTGATCGGATCAGCCAATCGGATTGAACTTGATTCTGATTGGCTGATTCCATCAGCCAATCAGAATTTTCCTACCTTAATTCCGATTGGCTGATAGAATCTTATCAGCCAATCGGAATTCGACGGACGCCATCTTGGATGACGTGATTTAAAGGAACCGTCATTCGGCGAGTAGGCGTCGGGAGAAGAGGTTGGATCCCCGTCGGCTGGAAGATGATGGCTCCGGAAGAAAGAAGATTGAAGATGCCGTTGATAGAAGACTTCAGCCGGATCATGGACTTCTTCAGCTCCCGCTTGGATGAAGACTTCAGCCGGATCATGGACATCTTCAGCCCCCCGCTTGGGCTTGGATCAAGACATCGGAGCCAGGACCGATCGGTGATACCCGGCGAGGTGAAGATAAGGTAGGAAGATCTTCAGGGGCTTAGTGTTAGGTTTATTTAAGGGGTTTTTGGGTTAGATTAGGGGTATGTGGGTGGTGGGTTGTAATGTTGGGGGGGGTATTGTATGTGGGTTTTTTTACAGGCAAAAGAGCTGAATTCTTTGGGGCATGCCTCGCAAAGGGCCCTTTTCAGGGCTGGTAAGGTAAAAGAGCTTTGAACTTTTTTAATTTAGAATAGGGTAGGGCATTTTTTTATTTTGGGGGGCTTTGTTATTTTATTAGGGGGCTTAGAGTAGTTGTAATTAGTTTAAAATTGTTGTAATATTTTTCTAATGTTTGTAAATATTTTTTTATTTTTTGTAACTTAGTTCTTTTTTATTTTTTGTACTTTAGTTAGTTTATTTAATTGTAGTTATTTGTAGGTATTGTATTTAATTAATCTATTGATAGTGTAGTGTTAGGTTTAATTGTAGGTAATTGGAGGTATTTTATTTAATTAATTTATTGATAGTGCAGTGTTAGGTTTAATTGTAACTTAGGTTAGGATTTATTTTACAGGTAATTTTGTAATTATTTTAACTATTTTAGCTATTAAATAGTTCTTAACTATTTAATAGCTATTGTACCTGGTTAAAATAAATACAAAGTTACCTGTAAAATAAATATAAATCCTAAAATAGCTATAATATAATTATAATTTATATTGTAGCTATATTAGGGTTTATTTTACAGGTAAGTATTTAGCTTTAAATAGGAATAATTTATTTAATAAGAGTTAATTTATTTAGTTAGATTGAAATTATATTTAATTTAGGGGGGTGTTAGTGTTAGGGTTAGACTTAGCTTTAGGGGTTAATCCATTTATTACAGTAGCGGCGAGATTCGGTCGGCAGATTAGGGGTTAATAATTGAAGTTTGGTGTCGGCGATGTTAGGGAGGGCAGATTAGGGGTTAATACTATTTATTATAGGGTTATTGAGGCGGGAGTGAGGCGGATTAGGGGTTAATAACTTTATTATAGTAGCGGTGCGTCCGCTCGGCAGATTAGGGGTTAATAAGTGTAGGCAGGTGGAGGTGACGTTGAGGGGGGCAGATTAGGGGTTAATAAATATAATATAAGGGTCGGCGGTGTTAGGGGCAGCAGATTAGGGGTACATAAGGATAACGTAGGTGGCGGCGCTTTGCGGTCGGCAGATTAGGGGTTAATAAGTGTAGGCAGGTGGAGGCGACGTTGTGGGGGGCAGGTTAGGGGTTAATAAATATAAAATAGGAGTCGGCGGTGTTAAGGGCAGCAGATTAGGGGTACATAAGTATAACGTAGGTGGCGGTCGGCAGATTAGGGGTTAAAAAAATTTAATCGAGTGGCGGCGATGTGGGGGGACCTCGGTTTAGGGGTACATAGGTAGTTTATGGGTGTTAGTGTACTTTAGAGCACAGTAGTTAAGAGCTTTATAAACCGGCGTTAGCCCAGAAAGCTCTTAACTACTGACTTTTTTCTGCGGCTGGAGTTTTGTCGTTAGATTTCTAATGCTCACTTCAGCCACGACTCTAAATACCAGCGTTAGAAAGATCCCATTGAAAAGATAGGATACGCAAATGATGTAAGGGGATCTGCGGTATGGAAAAGTCGCGGCTGGAAAGTGAGCGTTAGACCCTTTCCTGACTGACTCCAAATACCGGCGGTAGCCCAAAACCAGCGTTAGGAGCCTCTAACGCTGGTTTTCACGGCTACCGCCCAACTCTAAATCTAGGCCTGAGTCAGAGAAACCTCTATGACAAAGAAACAAGCGTTCAATTTCCATACCTTCAAATTTAGAGATTTGAGATCCTGATGGAAAAACGGCCCTTGAGACAGAAGGTCTGGCCTTAAAGGAAGTGGCCAAGGTTGGCAACTGGACATGCGGACAAGATCCGCATACCAAAACCTGTGAAGCCATGCTGGTGCTATCAGAAGCACATGAGATTCTTCCATTATGATCTTGGAGATCACCCTTGGAAGAAGAACTAGAGGCGGAAAAATGTAAGCAGGTTGGTTAAACCAAGGAACTGTTAAAGCATCCACCATCTCCGCCTGAGGATCCTTGGACCTGGAAAGGTATCTGGGAAGTTTCTTGTTCAAATGGGAGGCCATCAGACCTCTTTCTGGAAGACCTCACATCTGCACAATCTGATGAAACACATCTGGATGGAGAGACCACTCCCCTGGATGCAAAGTCTGACGACTAAGATAGTCCGCTTCCCAATTGTCTACACCTGGGATATGAATCGCAGAAATTAGACAAGAGTTGGACTCTGCCCAAGAAAGTATCTGAGATACTTCTTTCATTGCTAAAGAGCTGCGAGTCCCTCCCTGATGATTGACATAAGCCACTGTTGTGATATTGTCTGTCTGAAAACAAATGAAAAGTTCTCTCTTTAATAGAGGCCAAGCCTGAAGGGCTTCTGAAAATAGCACAGAGTTCTAAAATATTGATTTGTAACCTTGCCTCTAGAGGCTTCCAAAGCCCTTGTGCTGTCAGAGACCCCCATACAGCTCCCCAACCTGTAAGACTTGCATCCGTTGAGATCACAGTCCAGGAAGGACAAACAAAGGAGGCCCCTCGAACAATACAGTGATGGTCCAACCACCAAGACAGAGAGAGCTGAATGTTGGGATTTAAGTATATCAGCTGTGATATCTGAGTATAATCCCTGCACCATTGATTCAGCATGCAAAGCTGCAGAGGTCTCATATGAAAATGAACAAAGGAAATCGCGTCCGATGCTGCAGTCATAGGATCTAAAACTTCCATGCACATAACCACTGAAGGTAATGAATGAGACTTATGTTTTAGACAAGCTAAAACCAATTTAATTTGTCTCGTTATTATTATTATTATCGGTTATTATTATTATCGGTTATTTGTAGAGCGCCAACAGATTCCGCAGCACTATAAACAAAGGGGGAGTACAACAAAACAAATATAGGGATCAGATGTGTAGAGGACCCTGCCAAGAGTTGCACTATTGATGTCAGCTCTTAAGAAGGTGATCTACAAACAGCTGGACTCTTAGTCTTACATGCTAATGGGGTTCAGGGGATAGCGAAGAAGGAGTGGAACTGGTATAAAGTAAGATTAGCATAGGTTGTAAGCATCCCTTAACAGTAGAGTCTTTAGGGAGCGCTTGAAGCTTTCAAAACTAGGGGAGAGTCTTGTGGAGCAAGGCAGAGGGATCCACAAGATGGGAGCCAGTCTGGAGAAGTCCTGTAAATGGGAGTGTGATGAGGTAACCAAAGAGGAGGAGAGTAGGAGGTCATAAGCAGAGCGAAGGGGACGGGAGGGAGAGTATCTGGAGACAAGGTCTGAGATATAGGGGGGGAGCAGTGCAGTTGAGGGCTTTGTATGTCAGAGTGAGAATTTTGTGTTTGATCCTAGAGGCAAGAGGAAGCCAGTGAAGGGATTGGCAGAGAGGTGCAGCAGATGAAGAGCGACATGTAAGGAAGATGAGTCTGGCAGAGACATTTATTATGGATTGTAAAGGAGCTAGGCGGCAGGTGGGAAGACCAGATTGGACAGAGTTGCAGTAATCGAAGCGGGAAAGAATGAGAGAGTGGATTAAAATTTTAGTTGTGTCTTGTGTAAGGAAGTGTCGAATTTTCAAGATGTTTTTAAGGTGGAAGCGGCAGGCTTTACCAAGGACTGAATGTGAGGAGTGAAAGAAAGATATGAGTCAAATGTGACCCCAAGACATCGGGCATGCAGGGGAGGGGTAATGATGGCGTTGTCAACAGTTATAGAGAGATTGGGGGTGGAGATTTTGGAAGAAGGGGGAAAAATGAGGAGCTCACTTTTGGAGAGATTTAGCTTGAGGTAGTGAGAGGACATCCAGGAAGAGATGTGAGAAAGACAGTTAGTGACATGGGTTAGCAAAGAAGGAAATAGGTCTGGTGCAGAGAAGTAGATTTGGGTGTCGTCGGCATACAAATGATATTGGAAACCGTGGGACTTTATTAGGGAACCTAGTGATGACGTGTAGATTGAGAATAGAAGGGGACCGAGGACAGAGCCTTGCGGTACTCAGACAGAAAGTGGTGACGGGGCAGAGGAGGCCCCAGAGAAGGCTACACTAAAGGTACGGTTTGACAGATAGGAAGAGAGCCACGAAAGGGCTGTGTCACAGATGCCGAATGATTGGAGGGTTTGGAGCAAGAGAGGGTGGTCAACAGTGTCAAAGGCTGCGGACAGATCAAGGAGGATGAGCAGAGAGAAGTGACTTTTTGATTTTGCTGTAAGTAGGTCGTTGGTAACCTTAACAATAGCTGTCTCTGTGGAGTGATTGGGACAAAATCCAGATTGCAATGGGTCAAGAAGGGAGTTTAACGTAAGGAAATGGGATAGGCGTGCATATACTAGTTTTTCGAGAAGCTTTGAGGCAAGAGGCAGGAGGGAAATAGGGCGGTAGTTGGATGGGGAGGTAGGATCAAGGTAAGGTTTTTTGAGGATAGGTGTGACCAGTGCATGTTTCAGCGATGAGGGAAATATACCGGTGCTGAGGGAGAGGTTGAAAATGTGTGTAAGTATAGGGGTAAGGGTAGCAGAGAGGGAGGGGAGTAGCTGTGAGGGGATTAGGGTCAAGGGGACAGGTAGTGAGGTGAGAGCGCAGTATAAGTGCCGAAACTTCTTCCTCAGTAACAGGGGAGAATGAGCTAAGTTTAAGGTTATGTGGGTTGTGGTTGAGTGAGAGCAGTTGAGGGGGTGAGAGAATGTCTGTTAAAGATGGAGTCATGGACACTGAATCTATCTGTAAACATAAAAAGGTTACCCTTGTTTGAGTAATCAAGAAACTCTTTTGTAAATTGATCCTCCAACCATGCCTTTGAAGAAACCACACTAGTTATTTTGTGTGAGATTCTGCTAAATGAAAAGACTGAGCTAGTACCAAGATATCGTCCAAATAAGGAAACACTGCAATACTCTGCTCTCTGATTACAGATAGATAGGCACTGAGAACCTTCGAGAAGATTCTTGGAGCTGTCGCTAGCGCCAAATGGAAGAGCAACAAATTGGTAATGCTTGTCTAGAAAAAAGAATCTCAGAAACCAATAGTGGTCTGGATGAATTGGAATGTGAAGATAAGCATCCTGTAAGTCTTTTGTGGACATAAAATGCCCTTGCTGAACAAAAAGCAGAATATTCCTTATAGTCACCATCTTGAAAGTTTGGACTCTTACAAAACGATTCAAAAACTTCATATCCAGAACTGGTCTGAAAGAATTCTCTTTCTTTGGGACAATGAATAGATTTGAATAGAAACCCAAACCCTGTTCCTAGAGAGGAACTGGTACAATCACCCCTGAAAGCTCTAGGTCTAAAACACATTTCAGAAAAGCCTGAGCCTTCACAGGATTTGTTGGAACACGAGAAAGAATCTTCCCACGGGAGGTATTATTCTGAAACCTATTCGATACCCTTGAGACAATATTCTGAATCCACTGATTCTGAACAGAATCTGTCCAAATGTCTTGAAATAATTTCAATCTGCCCCCCACCAGCTGAGCTGGATTAAGGGCCGTACCTTCATGCAGGCTTGGGGGCTGGATTTGGTTTTTTATAAGGCTCGGTTTTACTCCAATTTTAAGATGGTCTCCAATTAGAAGCAGAGGCCTTAGGGGAAGGAGTGTTTTTTTGTTCTCTATTCTGACAAAAGGAATGAAAACGATTAGGAACCTTAAATTTACCCTTAGTCTTTTTGTCTTGGGGTAGAAAAACTCCCTTCCCCCCAGTGATAGTGGAAATAATATAATCCAATTGAGAACCAAATCAATTCTTACCCTGGAAAGATAGAGATAGTAATCTAGATTTAGACACCATGTCAGCATTCCAAGATTTAAGCCATAAAGCTCTTCTGGCTAAAATAGCTAAAGATATAGATTTAACATTGATCTTAATAACGTAAAATATAGCATCACAAATGAAATGATTAGCATGTTGAAGCAAAAGAACAATACTAGACAAATCAGAATCAGCCAATAGGATTGAGCTCGCATTCTATTGGCTGTTCCAATCAGCCAATAGTATGCAAGCTCAATCCTATTGGCTGTTCTAATCAGCCAATAGGATTGAACTTCAATCCTATTGGCTGATTGGATCAGCCGATAGGATTTTTTCTACCTTAATTCCTATTGGCTGATAGAATTCTATCAGCCAATCGGAATTGAAGGGATGCCATCTTGGATGACGTCATTTAAAGGACCCGTCATTGTTCTAGTTGCCGTCGAACGAAGAGGATGCTCCGCGTCGGATGTTTTGAAGATGGACCCGCTCCGCTCCGGATGAATGAAGATAGAAGATGTCACCTGGATGAAGACTTCTGGCCGTCTGGAGGACCTCTTCTGCCCGGATAGGATGAAGACTTTGGACGGTCTGGAGGACCAATTCTGACTGGTTGGGTGAAGACGTCTCAAGGTAGGGTGATCTTCAAGGCGGTAGTGTTAGGTTTTATTAAGGGGGTATTGGGTGGGTTTTAGAGTAGGGTTGGGTGTGTGGGTGGTGGGTTGTAATGTTGGGGGGGTATTGTATTTTTTTACAGGTAATAGGGCTGATTACTTTGGGGCAATACCCCGCAAAAAGCCCTTTTAAGGGCTATTTGCAATTTAGTATAGGGTAGGGATTTTTTTTATTTTGGGGGGCTTTTTATTTTATTAGGGGGATTAGATTAGGTGTAATTAGTTTAAAAAACTTGTAATTATTTTATTATTTTCTGTAATTTAGTGTTTGTTTGTTTTTTCGTAATTTAGTTTATTTAATTTAATTGTAATTAATTGTAGTTAATTTCGGTAATTTATTTAATTATAGTGTAGTGTTAGGTGTAATTGTAACTTAGGTTAGGTTTTATTTTACAGGTATATTTGTATTTATTTTAACTAGGAAGTTATTAAATAGTTAACTATTTAATAACTATTGTACCTAGTTAAAATAAATACAAACTTGCCTGTAAAATAAAAATAAACCCTGAGATAACTACAATGTAACTATTAGTTATATTGTAGCTATCTTAGGGTTTATTTTATAGGTAAGTAATTAGTTTTAAATAGGAATAATTTATTTATTGATAGGAATATTTATTTAGATGTATTAAATTATATTTAAGTTAGGGTGGTGTTAGGGTTAGACTTAGATTTAGGGGTTAATTTTATTATAGTGGCGGCGACGTGGGCGGCAGATTAGGGGTTAATAAATGTAGTTAGTTGCAGCGACATTGGGGGCGGCAGAGTATGGGTTACTAAATATAATGTAGGGTTCGGCGATGTTGGGAGCGACAGATTAGGGGTTCAGAAGTATAATGTAGGTGGCGGCAGTGTCCAGAGCGGCAGATTAGGGGTTAATAATAAAATGCAGGTGTCGGCGATGTTGGGGGCGGCAGATTAGGGGTTAATAAGTGTAAGATTAGGGGTGTTTAGACTCAGGGTTCATGTTAGGGTGTTAGGTGTAGACATAAAAGTATTTCCCCATAGCAATCAATGGGGCTGCGCTAGGAGCTTTACGCTGCTTTTTTGCAGGTGTTAGGTTTTTTTCAGCCGAATCTGCCCCATCGATTCCTATGTGGAAATCGTGCACAAGCACATTTTACCTGCTTACCGCTAACGTAAGCAGCGCTAGTATTGAGGTGAGATGTGGAGCAAAATTTTGCTCTCCGCTCACTTTTTTGCGGCTAACGCCGGGTTTAGAAAAACCTGTAATACCAGCGTTGTCTTAAGTGAGCGGTGAGAAAAAAGGCTTGTTAACACTGCACAGCTTACCGACAAAAACTTGTAATCTAGGCGTTAGTTTGGTAGAACTGTGTTCAGGCAGCATGGTTCCTACAGTAACATTAGAGGCAGGATCAGTCTGAGACATCTTGCAAAATGTAAAAAAAATATCATTTAAACAAAATATCCAATTTCCTCATATAGCAGTTTCAGGAATGGGAAAAAATGCTTATGCTAAAAAATATGCAAAAAGGAAAGCATTATAGCTCTCTATAATATCAAGAGAGCAAGAAGCATAAAAGGAAGAGGGGTAAAATAACAAAAAATTTGGCGCCAAGTATGACGCATGACGCAAAAGGAAGTGAAAACTTTTGGCGCCTAAGCTAACACCAGGAAATGACGAAACTCGCGTCATAACAAGCACAACCTCACGCCAAAAAAACTAACATCAACAAAGACGCAGGAAATGACGAGACTTCACGCCAAATTTTTTTCGCGCCAAGAATGCAATTAAAAAACAGAAGGAACTAAAACACCAGATTAAAAATGATTTAAATAAACTTAACAAAAACATAATTCCATACTGAAACTGAAAATGATACATACTTACCAGAAGACACCTATCCACATATAGCAGATAGCCAAACCAGTACTGAAAAATATCAGCAGGGGTAATGATATAGGAGTATAACATTGATCTGAAAAGGAATCCCTGCCACTGATTACAGAGAGCCTTTGAATAGGTGAAACCATGAAATCAACAGGCAATACTCCCTTCACATCCCTCTGACAAACACTGTACTCTGAGAGGAATTGGGCTTCAAAAGGCTTAGAAGCGCCTATCATAGAAGAAATCAAGCACATCTTACTTCACTACCTCCATGGGAGGCACAGTTTGTAAACCTAAGGTATGTGTGTGGTGTGAGGTGTATTTATAGCCATTTTGAGGTTTGGGAAACTTTGCCCTCTCCTGGTAGGAATGTATATCCCATATGTCACTAGCTCATGGACTCTTGCCACTTACATGAAAGAAAATGATGATCCGCTTTCTCAGGTTCTGGATACACCTTTATGTCAGGAACAAACAGCAAGATAAAAAAAATGAATATATGGTTGTTGTTTTTTTACATTTTTTATGTAAAAAACCATGGGAGACAAACACAAGCAACGCATTTCATGGCTGTAACATTTGTCAGATGATAAAATGAGTAGAAGACACAAAATATCCACATACAATAATTTATTTAAAGGGATAGTCTAGTCATAATTAAACTTTCATGAGTCAGATAGAGCATGCAATTGTAAGCAACTTTCTAATTTACTCCTATTATCAATTTTTCTTTGTTCTCTTGCTATCTTTATTTGAATGTAATCTTAGGAGCCGGACAGTTTTTGTTTCAGCTACTAGGTAGCACATTTTTATTGGTGTCTAAGGGGTCAATTTATCAAGCTCGCCGAAAACAGAAGTTATGAAGCAGCGGTCTAAAGGCCGCTGCTCCATAACCTGTCTGCCTACTCTGAGGCGGCAGACAGAAATCAATACGATTGAATACGATCGGGTTAATTGACACCCCCTGATTGCAGCGGATTCAATCTGCAGGGGGCGGCATTGCACTAGCAGTTCACAAAAACTGCTGGTGCAATGATAAATGCTGACAGCATATGCTGTCGGTATTTATTGATGTGCAGTGGACATGACTTGCTATATTGGATCATGTCCGCTCGTATTTACATAAATTGACCCCTATATGTAGCCACCAATCAGCTACCCTGAACCAAAAATAGGCCGGCTCCTATGCTTAATATCAAATAATGATAGCAAGAGAACAAATAAAAAGTGATAATAGGAGTAATGATAATGAAAGTTTAATTTTGACTAAACTATTTCTCTAATGAAAATAAAACAACATTGCAACATGTATGCATTATTTGTTTTACTTTAAAATACCTCTAAAAATGATGCTCGTTCCACTCTGCCAAGAGTGGAACAGAAACCCTGTAACCTTAGTTTGCTGGTAATGTTTACTCTTGGCTACCTAATACACAATAACGGCTTAACAGCCAGCCTTTAATTGGCCAAAACCAAGAGAAATAAAATAAACATACCCACTAAGGTTTTCAATTGATTTGTTACTGTCTGTCTCTTTCTACAGTTTTGCAAGTTTAAATGAGTTTAAGCCACGTATTTTTTTTGTAGATCTCTTTTTCTTATATATAAAATGTCCCTTTAACACGTCATACTGAAAAATACATTAGTGTATTTCCTTTTTGTTTAGAAGGATTTTCACAATGAATGCTTCTTATGAAATTAATAACTTTTACTGTGTATAGGGCATACAGGGCACTCACCTGTATACCTTGTTCATCCAAATTAACATTTTGCATACATCACAACATTTCCCTGAGGCTTTCTAGGACTGCAATTGGTGCCGTAATGGGAGGGCAGTGGACGAAGTTGGAAAAGACGTGGGTGGGGCAGGGGAAGCCCCTGATTTCACTTTGGAAACTGGGATATTCGCCCAAAAGGGGAAGAACTGGGAGGGATAGTGGACAGAGGTTCCAACCTGTCATTATATATATATTTATTATACGAGATGGGGCGGGGGGCTGCCACAGATTTTGCCCTGGCCCCTCTAGTATTGTTCTCACCTCGGCCATGTTTTCCTGTACAGTTACGAGTTGCACATGTTGCAGGGCGTGCCCCTGGATAACAAATGAATAGTGATGCGGGACAGCACTAGTCATGTTCCTCCCTGCAAACATTGCATCATCTGTAAGTCATAACTGCCCAATTTAGCATGGGCAAGGTGGCAACACAACCCACTATCTGTTTGTCCCCTGTACAGTAAAACCTATTACTGAGCAGTGAGTGCTATTAGCAGAAACATCTTTACCACATCTAGAGGGCATTAGTTTATGTGTGCCATATAGATAACATTGTGCTCAAACGGGGAGTTACCTAGGAGTCAGCACTGATTGGCTAAAATGCATGTCTGTCAAAAGAACTAAAATAAGGGGGCAGAGGCTTAGATACAAGTTAATCACAGAGGTAAAAAGTGTATTAATATAACCGTGTTGGTTATGCAAAACTGGGGAATGGGTAATAAAAGGTTAAACAATAAACTGTCCCTTTAATCTTCAATATAAGATGTATCATTGGTATTTTGTTCTGTCTCACTAAGCTCCTTGTTTAAAGTAACTGGATTCAATAATTCAATTTCTATAATAACTAATGCAGAAAGTAATTACATTGTTATGTAGGCAGTAAAATGTATTCTGGTACTTAATTTTGCCATAAAAATGTAACATTTACACTACTCCCATGTCTCACATGAAGGCCAAATGCTTTTTGATGTTGCCTTTTTAGAGATTGCCATTTTAAAACAGTTCATGGAAATCACGTCTCACCGAAAAAAAAAAAAAAAAGAAGTCTGCCAAATAAAGTGGGACACAGACAGAAAAAGATCAAAGGCAGCTCATTTCATTAAACTTGTACACACAGAATAATTCAAACAATTCTTTTTTGGCCTAAAGAGATTACAATCTATTTTTGGTTTTAGGATTTTAGGAAATGGGTGAACAAGTGATGCAGAATTACTGTTAGTGACTAGAACAAGTAAAGTGTGTGATTCTTAAAGGGACATAAAACCCCAAAATTCCATGATTCATATAGAGAATACAGTTTTAAACAACATTCCTATTTACTTCTGTTATTTCATTCTCTTGGTATCCCTTGTTTGAAGAAATAGCAATGCACACGGGTGAACCAATCACACAAGGCATCTATGTGCAGCCACCAATCAGCAACTACTGAGGCTATTTAGATATGCTTTTCAACAAAGGATATCAAGAGAATGACACAAATTAGATAATAGAAGTAAATCATGAAAAGTAAATCATACAGTAAATCATGAAATAAAACATTTGGGTTTCATGTCCCTTTAAAATACAGATACAATCATTATTTAAACATTCAAACCGTGGCTCCAGGCTGTTCTGAGTATCCAACTCGGAAGTGCATGAAGATAAAGTTTCCCCCTGTTTGGAGTACCGATAATGTGGTTGATCAGACTGCTGCAAAAGGCATATTGAAAAAATGAAATCAGGGCACTGCATGGTTTGCTGTAAAAACATAATTTATGTAAGAACTTACCTGATAAATTCATTTCTTTCATATTGGCAAGAGTCCATGAGCTAGTGACGTATGGGATATACAATCCTACCAGGAGAGGCAAAGTTTCTCAAACCTCAAAATGCCTATAAATACACCCCTCACCACACCCACAATTCAGTTTAACGAATAGCCAAGTAGTGGGGTGATAAAGAAAGGAGTAAAAAGCATCAACAAAGGAATTTGGAAATAATTGTGCTTTATACAAAAAATCATAACCACCATAAAAAAGGGTGGGTCTCATGGACTCTTGCCAATATGAAAGAAATTCATTTATCAGGTAAGTTCTTACATAAATTATGTTTTCTGTCATGTAATTGGCAAGAGTCCATGAGCTAGTGACGTATGGGATAGTAATACCCAAGATGTGGGACTCCACAGAAGAGTCACTAGAGAAGGAGGGATAAGATAATAACAGCCATTTTCCGCTGAAAAAAATTAATCCACAACCCAAAATATAAGTTTATTCTCATAATGAAAAGAAAAAACTTAAACATAAGCAGAGGAATCAAACTGAAACAGCTGCCTGAAAAACGTTTCTACCAAAAACTGCTTCCGAAGAAGCAAATACATAAAAACGATAGAATTTAGTAAATGTATGCAAAGAAGACCAAATTGCTGCTTTGTAAATCTGATCAACTGAAGCTTCATTCTTAAAAGCCCACGAAGTGGAGACTGATCTAGTAGAATGAGCTGTAATTCTCTGAGGCGGGGCCTGACCGGACTCCAAATAAGCCTGATGAATCAAAAGCTTTAATCAAGATGCCAAGGAAATGGCAGAAGCCTTCTGACCTTTCCTAGAACCAGAAAAGAAAAAATAGATTAGAAGTCTTCCTGAAATCTTTAGTAGCTTCAACATAATATTTCAAAGCTCTTACCACATCTTAGGATTAGGACACAAAGAAGGGACAACAATTTCTCTATTAATGATGTTAGAATTCACAACCTTAGGTAGAAATTTAAATGAAGTTCGCAAAACTGCCTTATCCTGATGGAAAATCAGAAAAGGAGATTCACAAGAAAGAGCAGCTAATTCGGAAAATCTTCTAGCAGAAGAGATGGCCAAAAGGAACAACACTTTCCAAGAAAGTAGTTTAATGTCCAAAGAATGCATAGGCTCAAATGGAGGAGCCTGTAAAGCCTTCAAAACCAAATTAAGACTCCAAGGAGGAGAGATTCATTTAATAACAGGCTTGATAGGACCAAAGCCTGTACAAAACAGTGAATTTCAGGAAGCTTATCAATCTTTCTGTGAAATAAAACAGAAAGAGCAGAGATTTGTCCCTTCAAGGAACTTGCAGACAAACCCTTATCCAAACCATCCTGAAGAAACTGTAAAATTCTAGGAATTCTAAAAAGAATGCCAAGAGAATTTATGAGAAGAACACCATGAAATATAAGTCTTCCAAACTCGATAATAAATCTTCCTAGAAACAGATTTACGAGCCTGTAACATTGTATTAATCACTGCGTCAGAGAAACCTCTATGACTAAGCACTAGGCATTCAATTTCCATACCTTCAAATTTAATGATTTGAGATCCTGATGGAAAAACGGACCTTGAGGCTGAAGGTCTGGCCTTAATGGAAGTGGCCAAGGTTGGCAACTGGACATCCAAACAAGATCCACATACCAAAACCTGTGAGGCCATGCTGGAGCTACCAGCAACACAAATTATTGTTCCATGATGATTTTGGAGATCACTCTTGGAAGAAGAACTAGAGGCAGGAAAATATAAGCAGGTTGGTAACACCAAGGAACTGTTACGCATCCACTTCTTCTGCCTGAGGATCCCTGGACCTGGACAGGTACCTGGGTAGTTTCTTTTTTAGATGGGAAGCCATCAGATCTATTTCTGAAAGACCCCACATCTGAACAATCTGAGAAAACACATCTGGATGAAGAGACCATGCCCCCGGATGTAAATTCTGACAGCTGAGATAATCTGCTTCCCAAATGTCTATACCTGGGATATGTACCACAGAAATTAGACAGGAGCTGGATTCCGCCCAAGCAAGTATCCGGGATACTGCTTTCATAGCTTGGGGACTGTTAGTCCCACCCTGATGATTGACATATGCCACAGTTGTAATATTGTTTGTCTGAAAACAAATGAACGGTTCTTTCTTCAACAGAGGCCAAACCTGAAGAGCCCTGAAAATAGCACAGAGTTCTAAAATATTAACTGGTAACCTCGCATCTTGAGATTTCCAAACCCCTTGTGCTGTCAGAGATCCCCAGACAGCTCCCCAACCTGAAAGACTTGAAAATGTTGTGATCACAGTCCAGGTTGGATGAACAAAAGAGGCCCCTTGAACTATACGATAGTGATCTAACCACCAAGTCAGAGAGAGTCGAACATTGGGATTTAAGAATATTAATTGTGATATCTTTGTATAATCCCTGCACCATTTGTTCAGCATACAAAGCTGGAGAGGTCTCATATGAAAACCAGCAAAGGGGATCGCGTCTGATGCTGCAGTCATGAGACCTAAAACTTCCATGCACATAGCTACTGAAGGGAATGATTGAGACTGAAGGTTCTGGCAAGCTGAAACCAATTTTAATCGTCTCTTGACTGTTAGAGACAGAGTCATGGATACTGAATCTATCTGGAAACCTAAAAAGGTGACCCTTGTCTAAAGGAATCAAAAAACTTTTTGGTAAATTGATCCTCCAACCATGTCTTTGAAGAAACAACACTAGTTGATTTGTGCGAGATTCTGCAGAATGTAGAGACTGAGCTAGTACCAAGATATCATCCAAATAAGGAAACACCACAATATCCCGCTGTCTGATTATAGAGAGTAGGGCACCAAGAACCTTTGAGAAGATTCTTGGAGCTGCTAGGCCAAATGGAAGAGCGAGAAATTGGTAATGCTTGTCTAGAAAAGAGAATCTCAGAAACTGATAGTGGTCTGGATGAATCGGAATATGAAGATATGCATCCTGTAAGTCTATTGTGGACATATAATGCCCTTGCTGAACAAAAGGCAAAATAGTCCTTATAGTCACCATTTTGAAAGTTGGCACTCTTACATAACGATTCAAAATTTTCAGATCCAGAACTGGCCTGAATTAATTTTCTTTCTTTGCGACAATGAATAGATTTGTATAAAACCCCAGACCCTGTTCCTGAAACGGAACTGGTATGATTACCCCTGAAACCTCCAGGTCTGAAACACACTTCAGAAAAGCCTGAGTCTTTACTGGCTTTGCTAGGATGCGTGAGATAAAAAATCTTCTCACAGGAGGTCTTATTCTGAATCCTATTCGGTACCCTTGAGAGACATTACTCTGAATCTATTGATTTTGGACAAAATCTGCCCAAATGTTTTGGAATAATCTTAATCTGCCCCCTACCAGCTGAGCTGGAATGAGGGCCGCACCTTCATGCAGACTTGGGGGCTGGCTTTGGTTTCTTAAACAGTTTGGATTTACTCCAACTTGAAGAAGGTTTCCAATTGGAACCAGATTCTTTGGGGGAAGGATTAGGTTTCCGTTCCTTATTTTGTCGAAAGGAACGAAAACGGTTAGAAGCTTTAGATTTACCCTTAGGTCTTTTATCCTGAGGCAAAAAAACTCCCTTCCCCCCAGTGACAGTTGAAATAATCAAATCCAACTGAGAACCAAATAACGTATTACCTTGGAAAGAAAGAGATAGTAATCTAGACTTAGATACCATGTCAGCATTCCAATATTTGAGCCACAAAGCTCTTCTAGCTAAAATAGCTAAAGAAATAGATTTAACATCAATTTTGATAATATAAAAAATGGCATCACAGATAAAATGATTAGCATGATGAAGCAAGAGAACAATGCTAGACAAATCAGGATCCATTTCCTGTTCCGCTAAACTTTCCAACGAAAATTTTGATGCAGCTGCAACATCAACCATAGAAATGGCAGGCCTGAGAAGATAGCCAGAATATAAATAAGCTTTCCTTAGATAAGATGCAAGTTTCCTATCTAAAGGGTCTTTAAAAGAAGTACTATCTTCCATAGGAATAGTAGTACGTTTAGCAAGAGTAGAAATAGCCCCATCAACTTTCGGTTTCTTTTGCCAAAACTCCAATCTAACTGCTGGCAAAGGATACGATATTTTAAACCTTGAAGAAGGAAAAACAGAAGTACCAGACTTAGTCCCTTCCTTAGAAATCATATCAGAAATAGCATCAGGAACTGGAAAAACTAGGACTAATTTCCTCAATATCCAATGTAATCAACACCTCTTTTAACAAGGAACGAATATACTCCATTTTAAATAAATAAGTAGATTTGTCAGTGTCAATATCTGAGGAAGGATCTTCTAAATCAAATAGATCCTCATCAGAGGAGGATAATTCAGTATGTTGTCGGTCATTTGACATTTCATCAACTTTATGAGAAGTTTTAAAAGACCTTTTACGTTTATTAGAAGGCGGGATTGGCAGACAAAGCCTTCTGAATCGCATCCACAATAAAATCTTTTATATTCACAGGTATGTCATGTACATTAGATGTTGAAGGAACAACAGGCATTGTACTATTACTGATGGACACATTCTCTACATGTAAAAGCTTATCATGACAACTATTACATACAACAGCTGGAGATATAATCTCCACAAATTTACAACAGATGCACTTAGCTTTGGTAGAACTGTTATCAGGCAGCAGGGCTCCAACAGTGGTTTCTGAGACAGGATCAGATTGAGACATCTTGCAAATGTAAGAGAAAAAACAACATATAAAGCAAAACTATCAATTTCCTTATATGGCAGTTTCAGGAATGGGAAAAAATGCAAACAGCATAGCCCTCTCACATAGAAAAGGCAAGAGGTATATAGGAATGGGGTTTTAAATAATGAAATTATTTGGCACCAAGTATGACGCATAATGCAAGCTGATTTTTTTTTGGTGCTAACAACATCCGGAAATGACACACTCGCTTCAACTAAGATGCCGTAAATGACGAATTTGCGTCATCGGACGTACCTTCGCGCCAAAAAAATTCTAGCACCAAAAATGACGCAATAAACTTTGGCATTTTGCGCCCTCGCAAGCCTAATTTTGCCTGAAAAAAGTAATGAAAAAGCAGTCAATTGAAAAGAAAAAAAAAACAACTATACCCCAGGTAAGAAAAATATTTTCCTAAATATGTTTTTTCCCAAATATGAAACTGATAGTCTGCAAAGGGAAATATACATAAACCTGACTCATGGTAAATATAAGTACAATACATATATTTAGAACTTTATATTAATGCATAAAGTGCCAAATCATAGCTGAGAGTGTCTTAAGTAATGAAAACATACTAACCGAAAGACACCCATCCACATATAGCAGATAGCCAAACCAGTACTGAAACAGTTATCAGTAGAGGTAATGGAATATGAGAGTATATCGTCTATCTGAATAAGGGAGGTAGGAGATGAATCTCTACGATCGATAACAGAAAACCTATTAAATAGATCTCCGCGAGGAAAACCATAGCATTCAATAGGTGATACTCCCTTCACATTCCTCTGACATTCACTGTACTCTGAGAGGAATCGGGCTTCAAAATGCTGAGAAGCGCATTTCAACGTATAAATCTTAGCACAAACTTACTTCACCACCTCCATAGGAGGCAAAGTTTGTAAAAACTGAATTGTGGGTGTGGTGAGGGGTGTATTTATAGGCATTTTGAGGTTTGGGAAACTTTGCCCCTCCTGGTAGGATTGTATATCTCATACGTCATTAGCTCATGGACTCTTGCCAATTACATGAATGAAATAAAATCCACAATTTTATTGAATCAAGTAAAAGCCATCAAACAGCAGACTGGTTAGCATCTAGAGGTGAAAAAGTCTGACGCGTTTCACGCCCCCTAGTGGTGTGTAATCAAAGTCTCTATGTAAAGTTAGCCCTGCCCCTATCTCTTCCATTAAAGAGACAACAGAATCGATCCCATAAAAACAAACATCTGATCTCAGTTACTATGTACTTACCTATCAAGTGCTGTAAGGGAAAAAAAAGATAAAGCTAAAACAAACGTACTTACCTTTTTGTTCCAGAAAAAGTATGCATTTGTTAAACACTCTAATGCCATAGAATACTAAAGGCACGAGCACACTCCTGAGTTCCTATGAGCCTACCCTAGTTTACAGTTTAACAAAAGATAACAAGGGAATCAATCAAATCTGATAAAAATAAATTGAAAAGTTATGTTTGTTTCTTTTAAACTGCATGCTCTGATTAAAGGGTCATTATACACTCGATTTTTCTTTGCAAAAATGTTTTGCAGATGATCCATTTATATGGCCCATACAGTTTTGCTTATTTTTAAATAACATTGCTCTGATTTTCAGACTCCTAACCAAGCCCCAAAGCTTTAGGAGAATACTGATATATACCTACTCCAGCTTGCTCCTGTTTGTGTAAAGAGTATTTTCATATGCAGAGGAAGGGGGGAGTGTCTGTTATTTCCCACTTAAAGTGGGTTTCCAGCTACCCTTTCAACAGATCTAAACTGGGAGCTTCTAAGTAAGTTTTTAAACGGTTTTATACTGGATTTTTAGCTCAGCATCTTTGCATATTATTCTTTATAGTAGTGTCTATTACATGCAGTTATATAAAATTGGTGTATACTGTCCCTTTAATGGACATTTCATTTTGACTTCACTGTCCCTTTAAAGTACTTAGGAATGAAGGGACAATTAGTATGACATACAACTAATTCCAATCAGTTGTCATGTGAAAACATTGTACATATGCCTGTGTATATTTTTTTAATTTAGTTAATCTGTTTTAATAGCTGTTAATCAGTTGGAATACTCACCTTAGTTACATGCATGATACTTCTGAGCCATTAAAATGTATTGTCTTCAGATTAGGTTAAGGCACAAAATGTGTGTGTTAAGGGTGGCATTGTGGAATTTATACGGACCCTTTGCTTTTGCAGGAATTTTGATTGCTTTGATGGAAAACATTTCTAACCAGCTAATATCAAACCACTGCATAATGAAAAAATGATGTCACCACCATACCATGCGGTACAATAAAAAACTTGTTAGGAAAAAATAAGCAAAAAAAGAGTATTCAAATTATTAAAGCATGCATAAGGGCAATACGATTAGCCAATACAGAAACAAATAAAATTGAAAAGAATTGCAAGGGAATCATTAAGAGGTTTTTCAAATACATAAATAGCAAAAAAAAGATACAGTATATTGGATAACTGAAATGTGAGAAGGATAGGATGATTAAGAATAACCAGGATTAAATATAAATGTATTTTTTCCAATTAAAGAGATTTTACAGCAAAATATAACTTCCAAAGTGACAGTGTACTGTAACAATTTCTACCCTTTAATATTTTCCCCATTATACATTTTAACTGTTGGAGTGTATTAAATTATATATAAACATTTAATTTATATTCTTCTTCTTCTTAGAAGACATTATAGTGCAGACTTCACAGGGGCTGAACTCACTGAATACTAAAAGAAAAATGGCGGAACTTTTTGCTATACTTCCCTAAGGGGTGTTCTCTGCATTTCTGTATGTGATGAAGAGACAAGCCCAATACAATATAACACTGCATGCCATGAGAGTTTTGTTACACTTACACTTTGTGCTTTATACTGTATACTGTACACTGATTCATACTTTTGTATTTTTTTATAATAATCTTTTATTGAGGTTTTGCGCAAAAAAAAAAGAGCATACAATAAAGATCAGAACATTAATAACACACTGTTCATGGAACATAATACAAGGAGTAAAAAATATGCATAGATGATTGCTAAATAATAAACTTCTGAAACCTCAATTTTATACTTTTGATAGTTTATAGGAATGGGTAGTTAGCTGACCGCTTATGGACCCTTTAGTATAAGTAATACTGGTGAAGAATTATAGTCATATTAGAAACCCTAATGGGTCAAATTACACTTAATAGATTTGAAACTATAGATAGATACAATTTAATAATCAGTGGGTAAACACTGCTTGGTAACTAACATATTAGAATAAGATAATAAGCTGGCAGTAAGTAATGAATACCCCTGAAGTATATGGAATATACACATATTAGCTGACATAGGATGTGGTACAGAATATAATGTTGAATATTCAAGCTAGTAATTAAGAGCCTTCCCGCCCTCGCCGGCTGGGGGAAGGGAATTTGGACCTCCTAAATGCTAATGAAATGTACAGAGCGTAAATACATAAACACAGCATCGTCATCTGCTACAATGATGGTGGTGAGTTGTAAAAACCATGAAGATAACAACATTAATGAGGTTGATAGGGGTATATTAAAAGCTCAAGTGAGTTTTGTCTTGATCATGAGTGGCTATTTGGCACCTTTCAATAGAGGAAATGATAGGCTAACCAACATTACTATAAAAAGGCAAAGTGACATAACTATTAAATGAATATAACAATCATAAAGCGTGTAAATAGCATGAGTAAATTGAGTAAATTATCTGTCTTCCTGTCTAGATTCCAATATATGGCTATATATATTTTTTTTTTGTTAGTTTTGGTTCGCACCACTTCTACTAATTTAACACTGAATCATTTGAGTGGTCTGACTCTTAAGTTAATATCAGAGCCACCCTGTGTACTGAGGGAAAGGAGATATTAGATGCAATACTTAAACAAGAGGTTTGTGAGAGAACTAATCCTCACACTAAGATTCCCTATATCCGGCACCAGAATCTAGGAGTCAATTCACCAATAAACTAGTGATCCATATTAAAGACAATGTCCCTTTAAACTCCTCAGAATCACATGCATAATATCTAATATTTTAACAAGAAAACTTTACATAAATCGTTAAAATAACGACATAAAATACAATCACATTTGCAATATGTTTTTATGCTGAAAAAACTTCAAGAAAAAAACGTCATTAAAGGGACATAATACTCATATGCTAAATCACTTGAAACTGATGCAGTATAACTGTAAAAAGCTGACAGGAAAATATCACCTGAGCATCTCTATGTAAAAAAGGAAGATATTTTACCTCACAATCTCCTCAGCTCAGCAGAGTAAGTTCTGTGTAAAAAGTTATACTCAGCTGCTCCCAGCTGCAGGTAAAAATTTTTTAAAAAATGAAGAAATGAAAAGCAGCCAATCAGCATCAGTAGTGCTGAGGTCATGAACTTTTACTGTGATCTCATGAGATTTGACTTGACTCTCATGAGATTTCATTGTAAACTTCCTTTACCTGATTGGTGAAGTAAGATGAGAGTGCACAATGCTCATCCCTTCAGATGTCCCAGGACAGACACACTAAAATGCTGCTTAGAAATCCTTTACAATGGGAGGTGGCTACTGAGGAACTTTTGAGGTAAAATATCTTTCTGTTTTACATAGAGATGTTCAGGAGATATTTTCTAGTCAGCTTTTTACAGCTATGCTGCATCACTTTCAAGTGTTTAAACATTTGGGTATTATGGCCCTTTAACTATATTTATGGCACGAACGTGGGCCCATGCATGTGATTCTGAGGAGTTTAAAGTGACAGTCTTTTATATGGATCACTAGTTTATTGGTGAATTGACTCCTAGATTCTGGTGCCGGATATAGGGAATCTTAGTGTGAGGATTAGTTCTCTCACAAACCTCTTGTTTAAGTATTGCATATATATATATATATATATATATATATATATATATATATATATATATATATATATATATATATATATATATATATATATATATATATATAGTAAAATGAATTAAGGACAATGTTGTATGATGAGTCAGAGGATTTTTATAGTTACAGAGCATGGAGAGCCTTATTACGTGTAAGCGCCTATGTTAGAAGTGAGAGTATATATATCCAAAGTAAGCTCCCTCGATCGGACTGAAAGCAAAGATAACGAAACTCAGCCTCTAGTGTCCCTAACTGTGAGGTTAGACTTAGGTAAGTACATAGACAAACAAACTACGCTGATACCACTCAGTCTCACACCAAACCTGTGGTTCTATAGTTGTAGTTAGAACCAAGTTTTTGCTCATAGATCTGAGGGTGACTGAGGGCAGTCAAGTGAATGAATCTAGAGAGAATAACCTGAGTTAGGTAGAGTATGTGTCTCTTTAAATAAAGCACCAAAGTAGGTAAGTAGCTTAACTAATGCTCCTGCAGTTCCTGTCTTGTTTGTAATAGGCACCTGTTGGAACAGCAATATAACCTTATTCCAAATTAGATAGCACTAGAGAGTATTGACTTAGGAATCAGTCCTTATGATTAGTATATTGCTAGAAATTAGTAGTACATGCTACAGATATCTTTCACGGTTTCAGGCAGTCTAAATTGGCAGAGGAATGCTTTATGTGTTACAGGTAGTCCGTATAAGCAAGTATGGTTGTTAGTAACGTTACAAAGCAGTGTTGTGAAACATAATGGAGATTCATGTAGCAAATACTTGTAAACAGCTCTTTATAGTAAGAATACAGTCTATGGGAGTCCTTGTACAATGATACTAGCGGATGGCTCCTCTAAAGTTTACCGTGATTCAGAGGCGATGCAGCGTGACACGCTGAGATCTGTGAGAGCAGCCTGTGCTGCGTGACGTCATCCGTTGCGGCTTGCAGCTCCAGCTGATTCTGAGCTCAGAGCTGGAGAGGAGGCGGACAGGCAAAAAGGCTTATTGTTGTAAGGTATGGAGCTGAATGCAGCAGTTAGGAGTCACTGGGGTTAAGTGTTGAATCCTCAATCACATAATAGTCGTTCAGACTACTACCTCTAGAGTAATAGGGAATAATCCCACAGGAACACGGCTAAGGGGTGTTGCTCCTTGGAAGGTAGAATAACCTGTGAAAGCAAAATACTTAGCAATGAGCAGGAATATGAGGAGCCTTAAATAGGGAACAGAGGACATAGGGGCATATGTATCAAGCTCCGATTGGAGCCTGCAGGCTCGCCAGAAACAGCAGTTATGAAGTAGCAGTCACAAAGACCGCTGCTCCATAACCTGTCCGCCTGCTCTGAGCAGGTGGACAGACATCACCAGAAATCAACCCGATCGAGTACGATCGGGTTGATTGACACCCCCCTGCTGGCGGCCTATTGGCTGCAAGTCTGCAGGGGGCGGCGTTGCACCAGCAGCTCTTGTGAGCTGCTGGTGCAATGCTGAATACGCTCGCCGTATTGCTCGCCGTATTCAGCGAGGTCTGTCGGACCTGATCCGCACTGTCGGATCAGGTCTGACAGACCTTCATAACTAGAGGCCCAAGTCTTAAAGGAATATACCAATACCTGACACTGACTTATGTGAATCAGATATAGAATATTATGAATAGTACAATGGGTATTTTGAGGGGGACACCCTGTATTGATGCACTTGTGTATGTGCAATCTAATGCTTAAGATATAATAGTAGTAGTTTGGTAAATGGATCACCTTGACTGTAACATATCTGCATGTTGCATACACCCTTCTTTGTTATAAAGTAATATATAAGAACAAGCGTTGTAATTAGCGGGTCTTATTGCAGAGACTATAGTAATTGTGTAGTTGACTCAGTAGGGACCAGTATCACCAGTTATAGAGGGAATAGGCCAGATAATTCCCATGTGGGTAAAGATAGTCACAGGACAAATGGAGCATAGCAAATATACTGGGGAAATAGGTTGTAGTTAACATTTAAAGCGACACTGAACCCAAATTTTTTCTTTCGTGATTCAGATAGAGCATGCAATTTTAAGCAACCTTCTAATTTACTCCTATTATCAAATTTTCTTCATTCTCTTGGTATCTTTAGTTGAAATGCAAGAATGTAAGTTTAGATGCCGGCCCATTTTTGGTGAACAACCTGGGTTGTTCTTGCTGATTGGTGGATAAATTCATCCACCAATGAATACGTGCTTTCCAGGGTCCTGAACTGAACAAATAGCTTAGATGCCTTCTTTTTCAAATAAACATAGCAAGAGGATTTCTAGTTCAAATGTATAGCTGCAGCAATTAAAAGTTAGTTGTTTCAAAAGACTCGTTGTCAGCTTTTAAAAGTGATGTCCCTCGATAGAATGTACAATTCAAGATTATTAGCATTGTAAATAATATCCGCTAGAGTTCCACTGTGTGAGGAGCTGAGTGTGCATACCATCTCTTTAACGCGTCCCTTCAAAGTGTCTCAAAGTGAGTCGCCCAGCCATAGGCAAGTTCCAGTTAGTTTAACCTACTCCAACTCTCTGTGGGAATTCAATCTGTCCCAACAGGAGCCGTCTGAGGTTCAGGTAATCTGTAAAAGCCGGGAAAGAGCGTAAAGTAGTGGCGAATCTATCTCTGTCAAGCTGGGTGCAGGCAGCGAAAACGGCAACCGCACACTGCAATAGGATGCCGGGTATCTCAGTGGATATAACCTCCATCTGAGCTATCCACCATACATCCCACAAAACTCTCCCGCATCTCGTCTGAAAATGAAGCCACCTCTTGTTGCTGTAAATCCCAATCCCCCTGCTCTGAGGGATCGGCCGCATCCCTCTTGGCTGGGGTGTATATCAAGAGTGAGTGCTTCTCCATTTCTCGGGGAACCTCAAAGTTTCTGATGTAAGTTACCTCGGTGTGACTGGAACTCACATTCGGCTGAGAGAAAGTGCCATATGAATGGTAAATCTTTTGCTATACTGCCGAGGGTTCGTAGTCGGCATCCTATGTATACGGATCTCTTAACACCATCAGAAGGGAATCATAGCCATTAAGCATTTTTCTCTCAATCTCTTGGAGTAAGACTCGCAGCTGTTGTTGAAATTCCTCCATATTGTAAGATGAAGACAGAGCGCTATGCGTGTAGATAAATACGTTGAGCCATATGATTAAGACTGCTTTACCCAGCAGACGGGGGGGGGGGTGAAAAACTGTAAGGTAGGCCACCAATTATACTTTTGTCTCTCTGATTTAGGGCTCTGGCATGAGCCTTTTACCAAAAGGGTGTTGCAATCAAGTTGGGTGAAGACTGTTTAACATTCCCCCTAATTTAGGGATAAGGATGGCAAGTTGATATAGTAGATTACTGATGGGTTATTATAATTGAGCCAGGAGCTTCTAAAATGTGCAACTTGCCATGGCTGCTGCTCGGACCCCCCCCCCCCCATACTTTTGTATTTTAATGCTTTTAGATTCTTATTTAAAACCAGCAGCGATTTTACAAATTCCAATAATTTTTTTCACGTTTCTGTGTTACTTTAACAAATTAGGGTCATACTTTGTATATTTCTGTGTATCTTATGCAAATTACATTGCACTTTGTATCTGCTCCATTGTATAATAAAACAGCTTTCGAAAGTATAAGGGAGAGGGGAGTTCTCTGGGCTGAACAAGGGAGTTACCAGGTTATGTCTGAAGCTTGAAAAAAAAAAATGGGGGCACTTCCTAACCTGTGCTACAGCAAAAGTATATACACAATAAACAAAATATAAAAACAAATGAAAAAAACATGAATAAACAAACAAAACTAAAGTCCTTGATATCCAAAATAAAGGCAGCACTCTGTCAGAGGATGGTCGAATCCTGGTGAAAACTGATCTGGAAAAGGAAAAACACAGAGGCACCACAATGGCCTAGTACCACCAAAACAGGAAATAAAGGTGAAGCAAATTTGTGCTCGCAAATGTGATGCACCCAATGGTGCTATTGGGGCTGGCTGGAACTTCGCAGTAGTTCAGCTCATTGTTTGTAGGCAAACTACAATCCCAGGCAGGAGGATTCCAGATAATTCACTCCCAGCACCTATATAGGGATATAGAGCAGAACTACCATAGCCTAATACAGTCTGGTGAAGCAGAGTAGTGAGAAGTGATTACACTTACAAGATAGAAAGCACCTCCAGGTGCAATACACGTGATCTGGGACTTCTCAGCTGCCCAGTATACTGAACTCCTCTGCAAACAGGATACACTCCAAGTTCCAAAATAAAGGATGATAGAAACTCCAAAAAGCAGCAAGTGTATAATAAAACAACTCTTTATTTTAAAAGCAACGCTTTTCTCAGCCTATGTCTGAAGCTTTCTCACAATTCTCATAAAATGCAGAAAGTATTTTACACAAGCTGGTCTCACTGAATTATCTTGCAGCAGTATGTAGGTGAAATGTGCTCAAAATTAACAATGCACTTACATAACTGACAGAACAGTAATATATAATAAACTAGAGGCAAAACCAAGTTAAATTCTAGTGAAAACATTTCAGTTTAATTTGTCTTTGCTGTGAAGTTTATGCAGCAAATACAGTAATTTCAGTGATGGGAAAGATATTAGAAAGTATTATAAGGGATTATGTTCAATTATTTATTAAGAATGGATACAGGTTACATGCTGCTTAATGGAGTTTAACTTGTAACTCATAGATGTGATGTTGTGCAGGTATAAATCTTTAAGAATTCCCTAATTTAAAAAAATACTGTATTGCAGTGTATTTTTCTACAAGATATTAGTTTTAACAAATGCTCAACATTCACAATACACTTATTTAAATGCTAAAAGATTTAATAATAAGATAGAAGCAAATGCAAGTTAAGTTGTAAAAAACAATTAAGCTTAATTTGTATTTGCGTCAATACTTTCTGTGGGAGGTAGTTCACAGCTTCCTGGGGCATCCAGGTACATCCCCAGTGAGGTCCCCTCCTTTGAAGTCTTAAAGCTAATTTAAGTCTAAGATGGAGAGTTTTTGAAAAACTTCCCCTTAGTCTCTGTGAGACACAGAATATTATAGTATGTTATAGACTGATCCTATATTATAAAAGGCCAGGTATGTTTGTCCGAAGTTGTCATGCGCAGTAGAGACCTTGCTGTAAGGAAGGCTCAGTCAGTAAGAAGCAGACAGCAGAGAGGGTGGGCGGGAGCAGGTGTGACGGTGAGCATGGCCGACGGGAGCAGCAGTGGCGAGGGAAGTGGCCAGATGGGAGCGGGTGTGGGCGCTCTGGAGGCGTGGCCAGATGGGAGCGCGGGTGGGTGGGACCACTGCACTGCAGAAAATGGCCCGTGTACAGGCTTTAGGACTAGTACATAATTCATAAAATCATTAATTCTTTAGAACGTGTAAGGATAGCAGATTCCTCCATGGATGGCTAAATGACTAAATCTATTTGGGACCGAACTGTGCAATTGCAGCTAATATGTTTTATATAGCAAGACAACAGAAATGCTTTGTAATCACAAGGTGTTTACAGACCCTTTAAGTATTTTTATCTTCTTTCCTTTGCTGTGGCCAATTAGGAAAATATTTGAATAAACTTCTTTACTGATAAGCCATTTATTGTGCATCATCTTGCATTGTGAAGGTTATGGATCCGGCAGGAGAAACTCCAACATCTGGGGCTTTAAAAACTCTGAAAACAAAATGTGAAGTATAAAATTAATATATTTTTCAAGAATTATCCACAATTACACCTTTAATACTGTTATAAGTCTAACGTACATGTTAAAGAAAACCGGAGAGTTGTCATTGTCACATGAAATGTCTTTTATTTATGTGCAAAATAATTTGAATTATATTAGCTTTAATTTTAGTATGGGAAATTACAGCTAGATGTCTCTTATATATTTGCTATATTTTCACAGGTATAATGACGTTTTTACTGCAAAACATAATAAACAGCTTGTCAATGTTTACTTACAATATGACTTTTCTATTAGTTTTATTGGCTTATGAATCCTGAGATGTCAGAAAAACAAAATAATAATAAAAAACGTTTTCTTGAGTACAATCATGATTTACTCTTGTCTCGTTAGCTCGACTTGAGAGCTCGCATAGAGGGTAGGGGAAGAAAAAAAGTTGCATTAAACACAACATAAATACTAGGGATGGGCAAATGTGCTGAAAGTGTAATTCGTTTGGTAGAACGAATAGTCCTGTGGACATTCGTTTTTGGACAATCAAATGTTTATAAGAATGATTCATTTATTACAAGTTTTTGAATGTTCATAATTAGATTGAATATCCACATTTGAAATTTCGAATGTAAAATTCGATTTAACATATACTATTCAAAAGTTCAATAGTTCATGTGGTAGGGAATTAAGTAAATTGATACAGAATTGTCACATATTACTTGAGTGGATCTATATGTAGAGAAAATTCAGTAGTTTATAGAATATCTTTAGACATTGTTTTGATATATTGTTGCAATCATACTTTAATTATTGTTGGACTACAATTTGCAAATTTATATACAGAATAACAATTTCCTAAAAATAATTCTCTATTATTCATAAGCTTACTTTTAGTTTCTGATACGTATATACTGTATACATGTAATTTGGTTAACCGGTTTTAAAAGATAAATATAATTTCCAAGACTGTGATTAATAAAGATGGTGAGATGTGTAGCAGGCTTTTTAAGAGAATAATATTATTAATGCCTAATTGATATAGAAAGAGAATATATGTTGAAACACAATAAACGCAGATGTTGTGGAGATTGAACAACGCAAGTCAGGAGCAGAGGAAACTTCAGAGATCATATAACCCAATGTACCTTAAAATATAGCGGTTTTGGAGATCAAGGTGTTGTGAAGAGAGAAGTTGGGTTGCAACAGCTGACACGGAAGTTGGCGACTCAGTGAGGGGAAAAAGGTTTGCATACGGAGTAAACAGCTGCTCACAGGAGCTGTGTTCAGTTTACGCGCTAGTAGTGTTCCTGCAGCTGCGGAGTAAGTGACGCCCTGCGTCGGCTGGAATAACTATGAGGTCTGTGCCTTACAGCTGGTGTCTGCTGGGAGATCGTGGCTGTGACGTCACAGGTTGGCGTTGCATCCACAAGTGGAGAAATCCAATATTTCTTGCAGTGAATCTGAGAGAAGACTGGTGAGAATTCAAGTAGAGAGTTATAAAGAGAATTAATCCAGGTCTTGACCTAAGAGAGTTTACAGGATATGATATGATATGAGTTCCAGGGAACTCGAGTAGGGTTAGCCAGGAAACAAGCAGCATACAAATTTCCAAGCAATTTGTTAAGGAACCCTCCCTCTATTTAAAGGGACAGGATAAGTGGATAATAAGTGTTCTTAAACAGATAGTACATGACAAGAATAGATACAAATATATTAATTTGAATGTTTTTATTTCAAATATTGCATAATTTGAATGTTACATTTAAAGAAAGCTTAAGAAATACTATTACAAATATATAAATTCTAATTTTTTAATTCGAATTTTGCATAATTTGAATCGAATTATTAGAAAAATTTGAATTGAATATTACATTTAAAGAAAGCATCAGAAATACTATTACATTAAACAAATGTTAGAATGTTGTTGTTGTCGAGATGAACAAATGAATGTGTTAAAACTCATTCAAGTGTTTGGAAAAAAAAAGGTCTGCAAAGAGCCTTAACATATATATGAATAAATAGACGTGTCTAAATATGTGTATGTATGTATATACAGTATATGTATAGATGTGTGTACATATGTATTTAAGTATTTATGTCCTTTACTGTATATTTAGTGTACATTTTTAACATTTCAATGTTCTTCACATGTACAGTATATCTATTCCTACAGATACATAGGTATAGATATATATTTTCTCAAGAATTCTCAGCTGCATATATAAATGTCACACTAAAAGCTGGGAAAGATCCTCTTAAAGTTGCCCCATACAGACCAATCTCATTGCTTAATCAAGATTATAAAATACTGGCAAAAATCTTAGCCAACAGATTAAAAAACGTTTTACCTTTATTAATACACAATTATTAGTCAGGCTTTGCTCAAGCAAGATCCCCAACAAAAAAACATGAGAAAAGTGCTATACATAGTGAACCATTTCTTGGCTACTTAATTAAAAACAGTTGAAAGAACAGCATAAGAGGAATGTTGCTCTCCTAGCATTAGATGCTGAAAAAGCCTTCAACAGAGTCGAATAGCCATTTCTATTTTCCTGCCTAAAAAAATATTATAATATCCAAGGATTTTTCCTTTCCCCTATTAAAAACATTTATAATAAACCAGCGGCTCTATTGTCTGTTAATGGGGAGACATCCCCAAGGTTCATCCTAGAAAGGGGAACAAGGCAGGGATGTCACTTATCCCCTTTACTATTCAATTTAGTATTGGAACCCTTGGCTGCTAAACTTCACAAAATCACCTTCGGCTTTAAGATGAAGGAGATTAGTTTTAACTTGGCGCTGTATACAGATGACATTTTGCTTTTTCTACAAGATCCAGAACTGCATCTAAATGATATATTGCAAGTGATTAAGACATTTAGACGGCTTTCAGGCTATAAAATAAATAAGAATAAATCAGAGATCTTGTGGCTTAGTAAATTTAAAGTAATTAAAGTTGAGAATTTACCTTTTGTTGAAGTAAACAAATATCTAACATATCTGGGCATTTATATCTCCAGCAATCTAAAAAAATTGTATAAAATAAATTTTAGCCAGATTTATGAAGACATTAAAAAGGATTGTATGCATTGGAAAGGGTTACCCATTTCATTATCAGGGAGAGCTCATCTAATAAAGATGATGATTTTCCCAAAAGTATTATATCCAATAAATATGGTTACGATTATGATTCCTAAATGTGATATTAGTAAATTGAATAGGATGTTCAATCTCTTCCTGTGGGTAGGGAAAAAAAGCACAAATCAGTTAAAAAAAAATACAGTTAAAAAGGGAAAATAGGGGATACCATATATTCATTACTACAATCTGGCAGCATTAACAAAGGTAGCAATACACTGGCTCCTAGGCACAGAGTAGTTTTATGTTGAGGCTATGGCCTCTATTTATCAAGCCGTCACCGGAAATATGCTGGAATTGAATTTTGCAGCGTAGTCCGACACAGATCGATGCTTACGTCACTACAGATGTTCCGAATGCAAGTTCGGCACTATCTGACTACTTTTGCTAGTTATCAAATAACTAGCAGGTACGCTCGGCACTTTTCCAGCCCAGCGTACCTGGTTTTCAATCCGCCGCCCTGGAGGCCGCGGATACCATAGGAATCAATGGGAGTCGGAAAGCAGCGAGAGCTCATGCTCGCTGCTGCCCGATATCCCATTGATTCCTATAGGAATGTCTACACCTAACACCCTAACATGTACCCCGAGTCTAAACACCCCTAATCTGCCCCCCCTACACCGCCGCAACCTACATTATACTTATTAACCCCTAAACCGCCACTCCCGGACCCCGCTGCAACTAAATAAAGTGGTTAACCCCTAAACCGCCGCTCCCGGAGCCCACCGCCACCTACATTATACTTATTAACCCCTAATCTCCCCCCCTACACCGCCGCCACCTGCATTAAATTTATTAACCCCTAAACCTAAGTCTAACACTAACCCTAACACCACCTAACTTAAATCTAATTTAAATACATCTAAATAAAATTATTCCTATTTAAAACTAAATACTTACCTATAAAATAAACCCTAAGCTAGCTACAATATAACTAATAGTTACATTGTAGCTATCTTAGGATTTATTTTTATTTTACAGGCAAGTTTGTATATATTTTAACTAGGTAGAATAGTTATTAAATAGTTATTAACTATTTAATAACTACCTAGTTAAAATAAATTCAAATTTACCTGTAAAATAAAACCTAACCTAAGTTACAATTACACCTAACACTACACTATCATTAAATTAATTACCTACATTAACTACAATTAAATAAAAGTAAATAAAATTATCTAAAGTACAAAAAATTAAAAACACTAAATTACAGAAAACAATAAAATAATTACAAGTTTTTTTAAACTAATTACACCTAATCTAATCCCCCTTATAAAATAAAAAAGCCCCCCAAAATAATAAAAAGCCCTACCCTATACTAAATTACAAATAGCCCTTAAAAGGGCTTTTTTTGTGGGGCATTTCCCCAAAGTAATCAGTTCTTTTACCTGAAAAAAAAAGTACAATACCCCCCCAACATTAAAATCCACCACCCACACACCCAACCCTACTCTAAAACCCACCCAATCCCCCCTTAAAAAAAATCTAACACTAACCCCTTGAAGATCACCCTACCTTGAGACGTCTTCACCCAACCGGGCCAAAGTCCTCCACGAAGCCGGGCGAAGAGGTCCTCCAGATGGGCAGAAGTCTTCATCCAAGCCGGCCAGAAGAGGTCCTCCAGATGGGCAGAAGTCTTCATCTAGGCGGCATCTTCTATCTTCTTCCACCTGGCGTGGAGCGGCTCCAACTTCAAGACATCCGACGCGGAGCATCCTTCCTGGCCGACGACTAACCGACGAATGAAGGTTCCTTTAAATGACGTCATCCAAGATGGCATCCCTTGAATTCCGATTCCGTGCCGGATGCAGATAGAAGATGCCGCCTGGATGAAGACTTCTGCCCATCTGGAGGACCTCTTCTGGCCGGCTTGGATGAAGACTTCTGCCCGTCTGGAGGACCTCTTCGTCTGGCTTCGTGGAGGACTTTGGCCTGGTTGGGTGAAGACGGCTCAAGGTAGGGTGTTCTTCAAGGGGTTAGTGTTAGGTTTTATTAAGGGGGGATTGGGTGGGTTTTAGAGTAGGGTTGGGTGTGTGGGTGGTGGGTTTTAATGTTGGGGGTATTGTACTTTTTTTTTCAGGTAAAAGAGCTGAATACTTTGGGGCAATGCCCCGCAAAAAGCCATTTTAAGGGCTATTTGTAATTTATTATAGGGTAGGGCTTTTTATTATTTTGGGGGGCTTTTTTATTTTATTAGGGGGATTAGATTAGGTGTATTTAGTTTAAAAAACTTGTAATTATTTTATTTTCTGTAATTTAGTGTTTTTTATACTTTAGATAATTTTATTTAATTTTATTTAATTGTAGTTAATTGTAGTTAATGTAGGTAATTAATTTAATGATAGTGTAGTGTTAGGTGTAATTGTAACTTAGGTTAGGTTTTATTTTACAGGTACTTTTGTATTTATTTTAACTAGGTAGCTATTAAATAGTTAATAGTTATTAACTATTTAATAGCTACCTAGTTAAAATAAATACAAACTTGCCTGTAAAATAAAAAATAAACCCTAAGATAGCTACAATGTAACTATTAGTTATATTGTAGCTAGCTTAGGGTTTATTTTATAGGTAAGTATTTAGTTTTAAATAGGAATATTTTTTTAGATTTATTTAAATTAGATTTAAGTTAGGTGGTGTTAGGGTTAGTGTTAGACTTAGGTTTAGGGGTTAATACATTTAATATAGTTGCGGCGGTGTAGGGGGGGCAGATTAGGGGTTAATAAATATAATGTAGGTGGCGGTGGGCTCCGGGAATGGCGGATTACGGGTTAAACACTTTATTTAGTTGCGGCGGGGTCCGGGAGCGGCGGTTTAGGGGTTAAACACTTTATTTACTTGTGGCGGGGTCCGAGAGCGGCGGTTTAGGTATTAAACACTTCATTTAGTTGCGGCGGGGTCCGGGAGCGGCAGGATAGGGGTTAATAACTTTATGCAGGTGGCGGCGGTATAGGGGGCGGAAGATTAGGGGTTAATATGTATAATGTAGGTGACGGTGGGCTCCGGGAGCGGCAGTTTAGGGGTTAATACATTTATTAGAGTTGCGGTAGGCTCCGGGAGCGGCAGTTTAGGGGTTAATACATTTATAAGAGTTGCGGCCGGGTCCGGGAGCGGCGGTATAGGAGGTAAACAGTATAGTATGGTGTGAGTGTTTAGTGACAGGGTACCAAGAAAGCTGTAAAAAAGCTGAAGAGTAGCGAGATCGATGACTGTTAGTTAACAACAGTCCGCTGCTCATCGCACCGTACTTGGTGTGCGGCTTTTTGACAGCTTTTTTGATAATTTTGGAGAACGTATTCAGGTCCGCGGCCGCGATGTTAGGCGATCTTAGGCGAGCGTATTGGTGCCGTTGAATGCAATTAAGTTGACGGCTTGATAAATAGAGGCCTTTGGATGCACTTATTCTAGAGGCTATAGCATTAGCCTCAGTGTTACATAAAAAATGGAAGGATATAGCACCTGGAATTAGAAACAACATCATGTATGAGAGTATACTCAGGGCCTGGCAGAAAGTACATAAAGTATTGGGAGATCAGCAGTATGTTTCATTATGTTACCCATAAAGGGAAACCCATGGTTTTTATCAGAAAGGACCGCAGGATTTTCTAAAATGTGGCATAAGGTAAACATAAACCAATAGGAGATTTAATAAATATTCCACACAGGAAAATTATCTCTTTTGAAGAGTTACAAAATAAGTTTTCAGACACTGGATTCTTATTATTTTGCCTATGCTCAGATAACTCAGTACATTTATAATCTATTGCAAAAGCATCCCTCGGTATGGGAAGCTCACTGCTTGAATAAAACTATCTTAATGTTTAAGAAAGGGAAATACACTTATTTGTTTATTTATTAAGCTCTGCTGGACTCAAATAAGGGCAAGATCTTTTCTAACCTTTCAGAGTCTTGGAACAAGGAGGCAGATGAGGGAGTCACTATAGAAGAGTTGCATAAAAGCTTAAAACTTACCCATCAAGTGACATGTGATGCATACGTTAGGGAATCACAAACTAAAATAGTTCATAAATTTTATGTGACCCCAAAGGCTGTCAGTAGATGGTGCAAGAATGAATGCATTAAATGCAAATTGGGTAACCCAAATCTTAAACATTATTTATGGGATTGTTCAAAGGTCAAACAACTATGGACTAAAATAAGTTATTGGGTCTCTAAAGTGCTAAAATGAAATGTGCAATTAAACTTAAATTTTTTTATAATCTTGGCCAATTTAGCAGTGGAAAAAAAATAACGAGGCTTTTATGGCTATGGTGATAATGTTCACAAGGAAATGTATTCTGAGATCTTGGCTTTCCCCTAGCATTCCTAATATTAAAGAGATTATAGAGTCCTTAAAAAAAGTGTCCATTGAGGTGTTTGATGTTTTGTATGAAAGAGAACAAAGATTAGAAAACTTAATTTGGAATTGGCATAGCTTTATCAAGGTCTTAAAGATTTCAGTTCAGAAACACAACTTGTCACCGTTGATAGGTGACACAAATAGTTATGGACGCTGGAGGAAAGAACTAAATTTGTATTGTTTAATTTAATTAGAGGTCAGACCCTAATAACAATAAGTTATCTGTATAAATGATACTAGGTTTTTGTACTGGTATGGTTTAGGGATCACTACCTTTGTAAATATGCATAGGGCAATATGGTTTAATACGTTAGCGTTGAGTCTGCTAACAATTTTTGGGAAAATGGTGTCTTTTTTCTTTTTACATTTGATGTGTAAACACATAATACCAATGTTTATATACTTTTCTTTTTTTCCCCTTACTGTTTGGAATAAAAAATTTATAAAAAAAAACTCTAAAAAAAAAATGAGAAGTATAATATCAATATATTTTTCAAGAATTATCCACAATTACACCTTTAATACTGTTATAAGTCTAACAAGTACATGTTAAAGAAAACAGGAGAGTTGTCATTGTCACATGAAAGGTCTTTTATTTATGTGCAAAATAATTTTAATTATATTAGCTTTAATTTTAGTATGAGAAATTACATCTAGATGTCTCTTATATATTTGCTATATTTTCACAGGTATAATGATGTTTTTACTGCCAAACATAATAAACAGCTTGTCAATGTTTACTTACAATATGACTTTTCTATTAGTTTTATTGGCTTATGAATCCTGAGATGTCAGAAAGACAAAATAAGTGCTCCAGCCAGTAAGGGCTAGATTACGAGTGGAGCGCAAACTGCTGAGCGCAACAATATCATGTTTTTCATTTTTTTTCACTCAATGGAAATAGAACTCAAATTACGAGTTGATAGTAAAAATGTTTGCTTGAGCTCGACTTGAGAGCGTGCATAGTGGGTAGGGGAAGAAAAAAAAGTTGCACTAAACACAACATAAATACTAGGAATGGGCGAATGTGCTGACAGTGTAATTCGTTTGGTAGAATGAATAGTCCTGTGGACATTCGTTTTGGACAATCAAATGTTGAGAAGAATGAAAATCCTTTAAAATTCGGTAATTGAATGGTATTTCCAGTTTTCGAATGTTCATAATTAGATTGAAAATTCACATTTGAAATTTCGAATGTAAAATTAGATTTAACAAATACTATTCAGAAGTTCAATAGTTCATGTGGTAGGGAATTAAGTAAATTGATACAGAATAGATACAAATCTATTAATTTGAATGTTTCTATTTCAAATATTGCATAATTCGAATGTTACATTTACAAAGAAAGCTTAAGAAATACTATTACAAATATATAAATTCAAAGTTTTCTAATTTGAATATTGCATAATTCGAATCAAATTATTAGAAAAATTTGTATTGAATATTACATTTAAAGAAAGCATCAGATATACTATTACATTAAACAAATGTAAGAATGTTGTGCAAACATTCGAAATTCGAAATGAACGAATGAATGTTGTTTAAATTCATTCCATTTTTCGAATATTGCAAACATTTGCCCCTTTCCTAATAAATACACTTAAAATTACAGTTACACTCATATAAACACTATCTGATAAAAATTGTTTTAAAAAAATTAGTACAAAAATTATAACGGCTCAAAGATACTGTATATGTTATAATGTATTTGGGACAAAAAAAAGGGCTTCAAAGAGCCTAAACATATACATGCATAAATAGACATGTCTAAGTATGTGTATGTATATATATATATATATATATATATATATATATATATATATATATATATATATATATATATATATATATATATATGTGTATGTATATATATATATATATATATATGTGTGTGTGTGCATATGTATTTCATTATTTATGTCCTTTACTGTACATTTAGTGTACGTTTTTAACATTCCAATGTTCTTAATTTACAGGATAATATACTTTTTATTGTAAATACAGATATATATATATATATATATATATATATATATATACCTATACATGTACAGTATATCTATTCCTATAGATCGATGGGTATAGATATATATTTTACATTAGCGGTATCAGATGTATATTATATATAATTATATTATTTTCTGTGTGAAGAACATAGGAATGAAAAATATGTGTAATGCGATATAGGGTTCGCGATTTAGGTCTAGCGTGGTTGGGTTAGCACACATGAAGAATTGCTCACTTCAATGTTCTTGAAATATTAAAAAAATAATAATTATGAAAAATTATTATACATACTTAGAAAAATATAGATATATTCTATGGATTATTTAGAATTTTTAACAGTATGTAAAATAATTTTTCAGAGTTATTATTTTTAAATATGTTATATTTAAAATTTCAAGAATGGGCATTGAAGTTAGCAATTTTTCATGTGAGCTAACCCGACCACATTAGACCTAAATCGCAAACTTCAAACACATATTTTCCATTCCTTTGTTCTTCACCTGGAAAATAACGTAATTTTTATTATTAAATATATATTTTTATATATATATATATACTGTATATCTGATACTGTTAATGTAAAATAGATATCTATACCTATACTGTATATCTATAAGAATAGATGGTATAGGTATATATATATATATATATATATATATATATATATATATATATGTATATAGAAATATGTATTTACAATAAAAATTACATTGTTCTGTATGTGAAGAACATTGGAATGTGAAATATAAATAACCTCTGTTGGGTAAGTGCACGAGTGATAGGTGTTAGGGGTTTTTCAGTTTGCTCTCTCCATTGACTTCTATGGAGAGAAGTTAACATGGTCACGATATATGGTTAGCCCGCTTCGGGTTTTGCTTGCACTCAAACGTTTTACTTTCAATTCGTAATATGTGCACTACGCCGATGCGTGCAACAAGCCTCTGTCTAGCGAAGGTTACTTTTGAGTGGGAGTGCTAAATAGCGCTCCAGTCATAATCTAGCCATAAATCTGTTATCACTCTTTGATTAATTTATTTCATTGAGCTGTGCACAAACTCTACTGTGTTGTTTAAGGCATTCAGCTGGGAGGCGCGTATGAGTCATTCAGTTTTACAGTCAGTGGATATAGTATAGTATAGTAAGGAAGAGTAAAATGTTATGGTAAATTAGTTGTGTATCATGGAATTTGAACTATAGAATAAAGAAGGTTATAGAGGAGCAAACTTTCAAGGATTTTTAGAGAATGATGAATGGTTGGGCTTAAAGGGATATACAATTCAAAACATTTATTTTGTGATTCAGACAAAATCCAGACAATTATGATTCAGACGGAGCATACAATTTTGAAAAAGTTTCCAATTTACTTCTATTATCAAATTTGTTTCATTCCCATGGTATTCTTTGTTGAAGAGCTACCTGGGTAGGTGACTAAAGCACTACGTGGCAGGAAATAGTGCTGCTACCTAGTGCTCTTGCAAAACTGCGGCCATATAGTGCTCTAGACATGTACACACTCCGGAGATTACATCACTGTGTTTCAACAAAAGAAACCAAGAGAACAAAGAAAATTTGGTAATAGAAGTAAATTAGAAAGTTGTTTAACATTGTATGATCTGTCTGAATCATTAAAGAAAATTGTTGGGTTTAATTTCCCTTTAAGAAGAATCAACTAATTGAATATGCACATGAATGAAAGTGGGGAGGAGTCAAAAGAGTTTAATTACTACTTTATTAAAGAGATAGCAAATGTTCAATTTAGTAAGTCTGAATTACATTTACTTACCACTGTAAACATTTTAAGGGGTCTATTTATCAAGCTCCGTAAAGAGCTTGATACCCCATGTTTGGCTCGCCAAAACAGAAGTTATAAAGCAGCGGTCTTAAGACCTCTCCGCCTGCTCTGAGGTGTCGGACAGAAATCAACCCAATCTAATACGATCGGATTGATTCACCCCCCCTGCTAGTGGCCTATTGGCCGCAAATCTGCAGGGGGCGGTATTGCACCAGCAGTTCACAAGAACTGCTGGTGCAATGATAAATGCCGACAGTGTATGCTGTCGGCATTTAATCGATGTGCAGCGGACATGATCCGCTATATCGGATCATGTCCGCTTACACTTACATAAATTGATCCCAATATCTTCTATTTACATACATATTTTTCTAAGGTATAATTTTTTTTGTTGCATTTATTATTCTCAAGGAAGAATCAGGAGCATGGTTTAGAAAAAAATAAACATCCTGTTACTCCATGTTGAAATTATACCTTTAGAAAATAATGAGTCAATCAGCCCAATTGTATAGGATCAGACGGATTGAAGACCGCAGCCTCAGAGGCAGCGGACAGGTTATGAAGCAGCGGTCTTTAGAAGGCTCGCGCGGAAACGGGGGCATCAAGCTCCATGGGAGTTTGATAATTCGGCCCCATACTCTGATGTATGCTCAACACTCTAAGCAAATACACTGGAAAACAATTATGGGGTAATATACCAATCACATTGAAAGAGATATATGGTTATGACAGACAAGAAATAATTTAAATTTGTTTCTTTTTTATTGCTGATATACAGGTTAATTAGTAAAATTTAATTAGCTTAACATATGTTACTATTACTCAATTGTTTCAAAAAAGGAGCTGCGTCTCCAAACTATGTGAAAACCTATTTTACTTTCAATAAAGCTGATTAACAAAAAAAAATGTTTCCCCACTCTAAAGGCTGGAGTGCATCTTGCAGGATCCAGAACTATGACCCTGCAACAGTCTACACAGTGATTTTATTAGTTCAGTGCTCATTTATAGATGTTTGTAACTGGCTACCACAAAGAAGGTTATGCTACAGATATATAAGTGAATTTTCAAGGGTTATCTCTCTGTTTTTAAAACAATTACAATTTAGGCCCATTTTTGGTTCAACACCTGGTTTGCGCTTGCTGATTGGTGGCTAAATGTATTTTAACTAGGTACAATAGTTATTAAATAGTTATTAACTATTTAATAACTTCCTAGTTAAAATAAATACAAATATACCTGTAAAATAAATCCTAACCTAAGTTACAATTACACCTAACACTACACTATCATTAAATTAATTTACTAAACTACCTAGAATTAACTACAATTAACTACAATTAAATTAAATAAACTAAAGTACAAAAAAAACAAAACACTAAATTACAGAAAATAAAAAAAGAATTACAATTTTTTAAACTAATTACACCTAATCTAATCTCCCTAATAAAATAAAAAAGCCCCCCAAAATAAAAAAAAAGCCCTACCCTATACTAAATTACAAATAGCCCTTAAAAAGGCCTTTTGCGGGGCATTGCCCCAAAGTAATCAGCTCTTTTACTTATACAATACAATACCCCCCCCAACATTAAAACCCACCACCCATACAACCAACCCTACTCTAAAACCCAATTCCCCCTTAAAAAAACCTAGCACTACCCCCTTGAAGATCTCCCTACCTTGAGCCGTCTTCACCCAGCCGGGCACAAATGGACCTCCAGAGGGGCAGAAGTCTTCATCCGATCCGGCCAGAAGAGGACCTCCAGACCGACAGAAGTCTTCATCCAGGCTGCATCTTCTATGTTCTTCCATCCGGAGCGGAGCGGGTCCATCTTGAAGACATCTGACGCAGAGCATCCTCTTCCATCCGACGGCAACTGAAGAATGAAGGTTCCTTTAAGTGACGTCATCCAAGATGGCGTCCCTTGAATTCCGATTGGCTGATAGGATTCTATCAGCCAATCAGAATTAAGGTAGGAAAAATCCTATTGGCTGATAGGATTGAAGGGACGCCATCTTGGATGACGTCACTTAAAGGAACCTTCATTCTTCAGTCGCTGTCGGATGGAAGAGGACACTCCGCGTCGGATGTCTTCAAGATGGACTCGCTCCGCTCTGGATGGAAGAAGATAGAAGATGCCGCCTGGATGAAGACTTCTGCCGGTCTGGAGGTCCTCTTCTGCCCGGATCGGATGAAGACTTCTGCCCCTCTGGACGTCCACTTGTGCCTGGCTGGGTGAAGAAGGCTCAAGGTAGGGAGATCTTCAAGGGGGTAGTGTTAGTTTTTTTTAAGGGGGGATTGGGTGGGTTTTAGAGTAGGGTTGGGTGTGTGGGTGGTGGGTTTTAATGTTGGGGGGTATTGTATTTTTTTTTTTTTTTTTACAGGTAAAAGACCTGATTACTTTGGGGCAAAGCCCCGCAAAAGGCCCTTTTAAGGGCTATTTGTAATTTAGTATAGGGTAGGGAATTTTATTATTTTGGGGGGCTTTTTTATTTTATTAGGGGACTAGATTAGGTGTAATTAGTTTAAAAAAATTGTAATTATTTTTTTATTTTCTGTAATTTAATGTTTGTTTTTTTTGTACTTTAGTTTATTTAATTGTAGTTAATTGTACGTAATTGTAGGTAATTTATTTAATTAATTTAATGATAGTGTAGTGTTAGGTGTAATTGTAATTTAGGTTAGGATTTATTTTACAGGTCAATTTGTATTTATTTTAACTAGGAAGTTATTAAATAGTTAATAACTATTTAGTAAATATTCTACCTAGTTAAAATAAATATAAACTTAGCTGTAAAATATAAAAAAAAATCCTAAACTAGCTACAATGTAACTATTAGTTATATTGTAGCTAGCTTAGGGTTTATTTTATAGGTAAGTATTTAGTTTTAAATAGGAATAATTTTTTTAATAATAGTAATTTTATTTAGATTTATTTTAAATTATATTTAAATTAGGGGGGTTAGATTTAGGGTTAGACTTAGGTTTAGGGGTTAATAACTTTAATATAGTGGCGGCGACGTTGTGGGCGGCAGATTAGGGGTTAATAAATTTAGGTAGGTGTCGGCGATGTTAGGGACGGCAGATTAGTGGTTAATAAAATGTAACTAGTGTTTGTGAGGCGGGAGTGCGGCAGATTAGGGGTTAAACATTTTAGTTAAGTGTTTCCAATGTGGGGGGCCTTGGTTTAAGGGTTAATAGGTAGTTTATGGGTGTTAGTGTACTTTTTATCACTTTAGTTAAGAGCTTTATGTTCCGGCGTTAGATCATAAAACTCTTAACTACTGACTTTTAAATGCGGTAGGAGTCTTGACAGGAGAGGGTCTACCGCTCACTTTTTCAGGCGATCGTAATACCGGCGTTAGGCAAATCCCATTAAAAAGTTAAGATACGCAATTGACGTAAGGGGATTTTCGGTATGCTAAAATCGCGGAAAAAAAGTGAGCGGTAGACCCTTTCCTGCCTGACTCGTAATACCAGCGGGCGTTAAAAAGCAGCGTTGGGACCCCTCAACGCTGCTTTTAAAAGCTAACGCAAGACTCGTAATCTAGCTGAATATAATTGCTAGATAGAATGATACAGTGAAAGAAGAGATTAGTCTGAGAATAACATGTAGATGTATTTTTTAAAGTTCCATTAGTTGTTTAAATAGTGACAACATTAGTGTAAAGTTTTAGTGTCTATAAAACAATGGGAGCTGCCATGTTGTAACTTAGGTTACCTTCTCTGTTGTGGCCAATTAGGGACAGTTATAAATAGGTCACTAGAGTGTGCAGCCAATGGCTGTGTGGAATATAACAGTGTTCCGCACTTCCATTTATAACAGGAACGGAAAAGCTCACAATTTCAAGAATGGAATCACAGGAAAAGGGGACAAAATAAATATTTAATGTATATTTCAGAGTTTATATATATATATATATATATATATATATATATATATATGTATATATATATATATATATATATATATATATATATATATATATATATGTGTGTGATGTATCATTCTATATTACTATCTCAAAGTGTTTAATTTCAAATAGTGTGTGTGCATTCTACAGACCCAACATAAGGCAAATCAGTTGCGAAAACACTGCTCGCGTTATGGCTTTTTCGCATTTGGGGTTGCGCAGCTATTACAAGTTGCAAAATTACTTATTTTGCGTGTGCATTAAGCCGCGTAATCTAAACAGCCAAATTGTGTGAGCGTTAACGTATTCCCCATAGAGAAGACAAATGAAAAAAAAACCTATTATGTTGAGCAATGCTCATGACGTATTCTCCTTGAAAAGTGTACATGAAAATGCAAATATTTCATATTCCAAAAATGTTTTCTTAACGGAATATGTTCTATTTACTTCTAAATAAATATTTCTCTATGAATGTGATGATTTTTGTACTGATATATCTATTTATAGCGAGATATGTATATGAATATATATATATATGTCAAGATCTCTATGTGAATATTGCTTTGAAAATCCCTCTGAGATATTGTTAAATGTGCATAAGATTGTAATGTAAAATCTTAGACTGTTGTCTAAGATTCAAAGTATTGAATTGCGCCTAGAAGAGCAAGAAGATCGCTCGAGACGCAATAATATCAGAATTTTAGGAATCCCTGAAACAGCAGAATATAATAACTTGATTGAGTTCACTTCTTTAATTTTACCCCAAGCTTTAGGGTTTCCCACCCAATCTTTACCCTTATCTATAGAGAGAGCCCATAGATTAGGATCTAAGAGATATGCTGAGAATGGTATAAGTAAAGATAGGGTATGTATATTTAAACTGTTGAGGTTTCAAGATAAAGTTGAAATGTTGAGATTATACAGAAAATTTGAATCGTTCAGTATCCATGATAGGAAGATATTACTATTTCAAGATTTCTCCTATGAGACAGTACAAAAAAGAAAAGTTATGGCTCCCCTCTGTACAGCAATGATTAAAAAAGGAATGAATGCACGACTGATTTATCCTGCTAAGATCATAGTAGATGATAATGGTGTTAAGAAAGTTTTCTCTGAAGCAGATAAAGTTAAAGAATATATTAATTCTAAAGAGGGATAAGTAAAATTAGTGAGGAAACATCCTGTTAATCTAGATGGAGCTATAATGAAATGGGAGTGCTCTCGTTATTGTGGTTATATATTTTTTAGTATCTACCCCTGTTCTTTTTTTTTTTTTTTTTTTTTTCTCTTTCTTCCTCTGCTCTTTCTCTTGCCCCTACCTGCTTTTCTCCCCGGTTTTTATCTATAGGCCAGACCTGAATTTAAGCATGCAATGTGTGATTTTTTTGGACTTAGGGTCTAGACGAGGAACGAATTACCTCCTTTTTATATATATAGTCTAAGGATACGATCAAAATTTTATCTAGCTGGTTTAAATGACTAACTTTATTGGGAATTTAAAGATTCTTTCATGGAATGTGGGTGGCATTATTAACCCCGTTAAACGGAAACTTATAATAAAAACATTAGGATCGCAGAACCCAAATATTGTATTTTTACAAGAAACTCATTTAAGAAGTTCAGAGATCCCTAAGTTACGTGCTAGATGGGTTGGGGAAGTGATTGCAACTCCATGCATTGTAAGGAAATCAGGAGTAGCTTTATTGTTAAGCAAAAATTTAACATACCAAATAATTCAGAGTGAATTAGATTTAGAGGCAAGATTTATGATTGTTCAAATATTAATTAATGGTATTAAACTGGTTTTATATAACATCTATGCCCCAAATACGTTTTCGAAATTATTTTGGGAAAAATTGAAGGCTAAACTCCTGCCATTTGCAGCAGATAAAATGATAATAGGAGGAGACTTTAATCTCTCACTTTGCCCAGTGATTGACAGACTCTCAAAAAAAAAATTGGCGATGTACAATAAACAAGCTAAGTATATGGGAAAGTTCTGTCACCAGTTAAAACTAAATGATATATGGAGACTTTATAACCCCGATAAGCGTATATTCACATGTGAATCTAAAACATTTATGACATTTTCTAGGATTGATTTTATTTAAGTTACTGAATCTCTATCTTTGCATAAAATGGAGGCTGAAATTGGTGAGATTATTGTCTCGGACCATGCGATTGTCTCACTGTCATTTCATTCAGATATAAAGCTATCAAGGGGTAATCTTAACTTTGTCTTTCCGCGATATATGTATAAAAATATAAAATTTACTCTGTGGTTAAAACAGAAGTGGAAAGACTACTGTACAAATAATATCTTGTATCTTCAGAACATTGAAATTTTTTGGGAAGCTTCTAAGGCTTTTTTGAGGGGCGAAATAAAGGCTTATATGTGTAGAATGAAAAGGAAGGAGTGTAAGAGAGAAGTGCAATTAGCTAATCAAGTTAAAAATAGTTATAAGGAGTACATAATGGACCCCTCTAGTACACATTGGGAGAGGTATTCCCGGGCTAGGTCGGAAAGGGAGATATTCTTTAAACAGAAATCGGTACAGGAAGAGACTAAATTAAACCTACGTTACAAAGGGTACTATGGATGTTCCGCTAAACATCTTGCAAATATAGTACGATATCGGAAAAAAAAGAATTACATTTTGGTAATTAAAGATCAGGATAATAGATATACTGATTTATCTGATATTAGAAAGATTTTTTTTACATATTATCAGAATATATATTCATCTACCAGTAATCATAATCAGAATCAAGAGAAATTCTGGTCCCAAATAAAACTCCCGCAAGTGGCAGACGAACTGCTTGATAAGTTGAATGCTCCCATCTCACTAAAGGAGATAGTGGAGGCAATCTATAAAGTTAAGTTGAATAAAGCAGCTGGTCCAGATTTTCTTCCTGCGGAATACTATAAAATACTGGTAGAAGAAGTAAAACCGGTTTTAGAAAAGTTATATAATAGCTATTTTATGCATAATTGTCCAATTTCAAGTTACTTTTCAGCAGCGTATATTTCTTTAATTCCCAAAAAAGATAAAGACTTGGAAGATCCGGCCTCATACAGACCAATATCGGTACTTAATGTAGATTACAAAATATTGACATCTATTTTGGCAGTAAGACTTATGGCATGTCTGGATAAAGTTATTCATCAGGATCAGACTGGTTTCTTGGTTTCAAGAAATTCTGCGAAAAATATGCGGAAAGTAACTACATTAATAGATTATATTTGGAATTTAAATAAGGAAATTAATAAATACTTTAAACAGGATATTGCATTACTCACATTGGACGCGGTCAAAGCATTTGACTCCATAGAATGGGTGTACTTATTTCATACTCTTGAAAAGTTTGGGTTTAAGAACCAATTTGTACAGTTTGTCCGTAACTTATATCAATCTCCTATTTCTTTTATTTTGATTAATGATAACTTAACCCCTGGAATTAGGCTTCAGAAGGGTACCAGGCAAGGTTGCCCATTATCTCCCCTTCTCTTTAACCTGGCCTTGGAACCCCTCGCCATATGGCTAAGGGAAGTTTTAGAAGGGATTACTATTGGTAAAAACTCTATTAAGACACTTCTGTACACGGATGATCTGTTATTGTGTCTATATAATACACATAAATCTATCCCGACAGTACTGGATTCTTTGGAGTTTTTTAGTTCATTTTCTGGGTATAAAGTGAATTATAGTAAAAGCGAAATAATGTGGATCTATAAAACTAGTAGTAGGGTAACTAATGCTGTATTCAAGGAAGTTGAAGTATTAAGATACTTAGGGATTTTTTTACATAAAAACCCAAGAAAATGGTATGAACTGAATTTTTGTCCTGTATTACAGAAAATCCAATTAGATTTGAAGGCGTGGGAAGTATTCCCCTTATCAATATCTGCCAAGGTTAGCCTTATCAAGACAATTATCTTCCCGCGTATTCTCTTCCCTTTTCAGAACCTCCCTCTAATATTGACGAAATCTGATCTACAGAAAATATATTCAAATTTCTCTCATTTTATCTGGCATGGTAAGAAAAAATCGCGAATTGCAATTGAAAAATTAATGCAAACACGCGAATGCGCCGGTTTAGCACTACCTAATATAAAATTTTATAATTTAGCTGCACTGGGTAAAATTGCCCTTGATTGGTTGGCTGAAACAAATTGGTTTTCGTCATCGGAAATTGAAAGCATTATGGTTTCCCCTTGGTCTCTTAAAGCATTAATGCATATTCAAATTCAAAATATTCCTAGTAATATTAAGACGTTAATCTCAGTCAGGAACATAATTCTTGCATGGCAGGGGTTGTGTACATTAACCGGAGTAGTTTATTCTTTTTCGGAGTATTTACCAATACTGGGTAACCCAGAGTTTTCTCCGGGTACTAATCAGAAGGTATTTAGAAGTTGGGCTTCTAAAAGGCTTGTTGCAGTCTATCAATTGCTTAAAGAAGAGAGGCAATTAATAACGTTCGATAATTTAAAGAGGGAATTTGACCTATCTATGACTAGTTTATATGCGTATCTTCAAATTCATCATTTTATAAAAACCAAGAAGTGGAGTGGCAGTGAGATGATCGCATGGTCTGTGTTAAAATCTTGCATTATTATATCTAAAGTCAAGGCACCCTCAATCTCACTACTATATAGTATTATGCTGGCCAAACAAAGTGATTCTCTCCTGGAAAATTTGAATTTAAAATGGGGATTAGCAACAACAGAGCTGGATCAAGGTAAAATAAAAGACAGTTGTAAAATTGTTAACAAGGCTAGAATTCCAATGAGTTGGAAAGAAAGTCATATCAAGTTAATTAATAATTACTACTTCACACCACTGAAATTATCTAAAATTTTTCGAAGGCAAAATTTCTTTTGTCCACGGTGTCTTTATGTAAATGCAGATATCTCACATATGTTTGTATCCTGTCCAAAAATTGATCAGTTCTGGAAAAAGGTTGTTTTTTGGTTTAATAATCTATATGAAACTAACTTATAGTTAGATGCTGACAGTATATATTTTTTTGATCACAGTTGTCCAGAGGTATACTCACAGAGAAAAAGTCTAAATGTGATTATTCTTCTTGTTAGACAACTTATCTTAAAGAACTGGAAAGCTAAAAAAATGCCGAGTTTTTCAGTATTTATTAAAGAGGTACAGACGCAGATAATTTTCGAATCTTTTCAGCTGAAAGAAGCAAGTGAAAGAGAAGTCAAGAAATTCCTAGTTAGATGGTTACCCATAATTAAGATATATTCGCCAGAAGCTCAAAAGTCTATTTTATACCCCTTTTTAAGTTCAGATAGTTATTGTGATCTAGTGTTATCAGGTGTTTTTCCGGCATAATGGATTAGGAGTTATAGAGATATATAATAAACATAATCTTATTTTATTCATTAAATTAAGGTTTTGAACGCTAAACTCGGATTTGGTGAGAGCCGTGGGGGGGAATAGGTTTAGAGTAAACTATGTAGAGGGGCCTTTCTCTTTTTCCTTTTTTTTTTTTTTTTTTTTTCCCGCTGCTTTTTCTCTTTTACTTTACCTCTTGTTCTGTTCTTTGTATATAGCGATAATATAATTGGCTTGACGTGTGGACAATTAGATCTATTGTATTTTTATAAATATGTTTTGAAGTGATATAAATGGTCACAGTTTTGTATTAGGGTATCTAATATTTTTTTATTGTTTGTTCTTATTCTGTGTACCATGACAATGCCCTGTGTGGTATTTGAAATGTTCACATATGTTGAATTTGTTCTGTTCTTTTTTCTCCACACTAATGGCCTGAATAAATAAATATAAAAAAAAAAAAAAAAAGATTGTAATGTAAAATATTTTCATTATCTCCATTGTTAAACATATCTCTATACATATCAATCCATGTTTCTCTATGTATGTGTATGTATGTCAATGTAAAATCCCTGCATCTGAGTTTTTTTTTCTAACACTCAAGATCTCGTATCTTTAGCCCTAATCCGCCAACCCCCCCATCGCAAACTACATATTAAAACTATTAACCCCTAATCCGCCATCCCCCCACAACGCAATCTACCTAATTAACCTAATAAGCCCTAAACCGCCATCCCCCACAACACAAAGTATTAATCTAATCACTAAGCCCCCTAACCTAACACCCCCTAAATTAACCCCATTTAGCTACAATTACATAAAATAAAAAAAGACTACCTTTAAAAATTAATAAAAATTACCAAAAATAAAAAATCCTATCTTTACATAAAAAAACAACCTATTAGGGGTTAATAGTGTTAATAGGTAGATTGTGTTGTGGGGGGTTAGCGGATTAGGGGTTGAGAGCTACATATTGCGCATGCGTTAGGTGTTTGTTAAGACTTCCAGGGAGTTACGGTGCTCATATACTCAGCGCAAGGCTTGCTGCGCCTGCCTATGTTTGGCGAGGTGAATATGGAGTAAAAGCTCTCAATTTTCGCCGCGTAAGTCCTTGCGCTGAATATGTGATACCAATTTGCGACGCCTGTTCTACGTTAGTTTATGGAAGTAAAAACAGCGGCCAACAGGTAAAATATGCGCGGCGCCGTATATGTGATCGCTACATCCATCCTTTAATTTATTATCTTGCGCCCTTATCCTGTAATTCACACTGAAAATCGTGATTTTCCACTGCCACCTAGAGAGACACAAGTGCATCCTGCAGGAATCAGAACCCTGAGCCTACAACATTTATTAAACAGTTATTGCTAGATCAGTGTAGGATCTCATTTGTATCATTACTAAATTAGCCTTGAAAAAGGAAATAAAATCCACACACTAAAGAGGCTGCAGAACCATGTACATTTGACTAGAAAAATCACAGTTTTAATTACTTTTAGAACAATATATTGTTTATGCAGTTCTATTGCAATTCAGTGCTTTATATATGATATGGATATGGATATATATATATATATATATATATATTTATATTTAAAGGGACGCAAAACCCACAATTTTTCTTTCATGATTCAGATAGACCATGCCGTTTTAAACAACGTTACACTTTATTTCTATTTCATTTTCTTTGTTCTTTTGTTATCCATTATTAAAGAGCATACCTAGGTAGGCTCAGTAGAAGCAGCTATCTACTGATTGGTAGCTGCCTTCAGTTAGTGCATTGCTGCTCCTTCAACAAAGGATACAGAAAGAAGTAAATTGGAAAGTTGATTGAAATTGTATGCTCTATCTGAAAAAATGGGTTTAATGTCCCTTTAAAGACCCCTTAACTTATTTTAAAACTATACCAAGCTTTATCACTTACGTATAACACAGCTTGCTAGTTATATATTATCATAGATCCAGTTGTTTTCTAATGTAAAACTGTGTTAAGCTAAACTTCACTGGAGGGATATATAAAACCTATAGACACCTTTCTCGACTGTCACATGTGCTTTCTAGAATATTAATGGGTTATAAGGTCTCACAAAAGCAATCTTTTGCATTTTCATTTTTATTGGCCTTGAGTCTTGACAAAGGATTTGGCAATATTTTCATCGCTTGTGGAACTGTATAGGTTTTCAGAGCTGTCTGTTGTAAAGTAAAACAGATTTTGAACCAGATATTTAAAATGTAAATGAAAAAGTCTTCAAAGAAGAGTTTTATACTAGATTCCACACCTTTTCTATTGAAAAGCCTAGTTTTCTAACATATTTTCCTTTTTGTTAGAAAGCTACAGATACAAACACAATTGTGATTTGAAATTCTTTTTTTTCTTTTTGTGTAGAATAATGATTTAGGTTATATATACTTCCTAAGAAACGCAGGACAAAGTTGAATATTCAGCAACATTCTAAAAGAAAAATGATTGGCCAAAAATGTATGTGAAAATGAATTTATGGGGTATACAGGAGATTTGTGTAGGATGTGTAATTGATATGGATTAAACTGTAAATTTGTTCGCTATACTTTTTTTTTTTAAAGCTTGTTTATTTTTTAAAAAAAATGTTTTTAATTTAGCAAGGTTTTGGTCTAGAAAACAAATTAACATTACAAGAGATTAATATCACTCATAAAAAATGGCCGCATCTTTTCCCTTTCACAATAGTGGGCTTTTAACCCTTTGAGTGCTAAGCACTTTCCCACCTGGGTGCTAAGCTGATTTAATTTATTTTTTTATTTTGTGAAAAAAAATGTTTTAACTTTTTTTTAATTTTTTTTTCCAGATCCAGGGTCTTGGGGGTCTGTAGCTGCTTAGATGCCTGAAATACAGGCTTCTAAGCAGCATGCGCCCTTTCCCTATACTTTGTATTGACAAATTGTTAATAAAGTTGCACGGTGACGTCATCACGTCATTGCGCGTGACGTCACCACGCAAAACGGGATGCCCCGGCAATGCCTGTCACTCTACAGGCACGATCACTGGGTGGGAGCCCCCAGATCTCCCTCAAGGTAGGAGAGTGCTCATGACGGCTCTGAGCCGTCATTAGCACCAGAGTGGGAAACTCTGTGACGGCTCAGAGCCGTCATTAGCACTTAAAGGGTTAAACATTCCTCACACTTTAAAGTGGTGCAGTTTCTACCACTGAAGATAATGAGCCGCTTTATTCTTGCAAAAATGTAGTTTCTCACCGTACAGACCTTGTTCCTGCAATCTCAATGGCACGGTGACAAATTACAGATAACTTTAACAGGATATGAAACCTCAGAAAATTGTTTTGTGATTCAGCCAGAGCAAATCATTTTTATAAAGTTTCCAATTCTATTCTCAAGTTTGCTTCATTTGCGGGGTATTCTTTGTTGAGCAGACACATGGCAGGAATTAGTGCTGCCATATATTATCCTTGAAAAAACGAGCATGCTGCTAAACTTAAGTTCCTGCTTTTTAACAAAAGATACCAAGAGAACGAAGAGCATTTGATAATAGAAGTAAATTAGAAAATTGTTTAAAATTGCATGCTGTATATGAATCATGAAAGAAAAAATTGGAGTTTCATGTCCCTTAAAACACATGAAAACTAGTTGAGATTAATTGCCCCAACTGCAATTAAACTCACAGTATTTGGGTTCATTTTATTTAATTGAATCCATCTAAAAATATCTGCATTATTTCACATTGTATTTAGAGAAGTCATTAGCATTCCATCAACTGTCAAGTGATCTAAAGTTGCTCCCAATGCCAAGAGGTTTATAGTTGTATAGGTCATTGCCTTCTTTACATACTGCAAAAAAAGGAGCTTGTGAAACAGAAAATATACATACATCTGAAATTAAAATCTAAATTAAATCTAACTCAAATATTGACTTCTTCATTTTCATTAGAAAGCTTTCACATGGAGGTGCGTATACAGATGTAACACAGTGTCCAGATTACCATTGATGGAAACATGGTCAAATTATACTAAGCGAGAACTTGTGTAATGACTTATACAAGGTCAGAACTCAGAACTGTAAACTTATATTTAAAGGGCCGCTAAACCCAAAATCTTTCTTTCATGATTCAGATAGAACATACAAATTTAAACCACATTACAATTTACTTCTATTATTTATTTTGCTTCATGTTTTAGATATCCTTAGTTGAAGAAACAGCAATGCACATGGGTGAGCCAATCACATGGAGGTTTCTATGTGCAGCAACCAATCAGCAGCTACTGAGCATATCTAGATATGCTTTTCAGCAAAGACTATCAAGAGAATAAAACAAATTAGATAATAGAAGTAAATTAGAAAGATGTTTAAAAATGCATTCTCTTTCTAAATCATGAAAGAAAAAATGTGGGTGTCATGTCCCTTTAACCCTGACAATAATTATTCATAGAAAAATTGTTCTCATTCTCAAAGAATGTAGCGTTATTTCACAATTTCATAGCATCTCAGTAGTAAAATCTGTAAAATATATAAATTTATATTTCTAATTGTTTTTTTTTTATTATCCAATTTTTGTTAAAGTTAGATTCTCTAAATAGTGAGCAATACTGAGAGTAAGCTATGTTTTCCAGTATATAATATTTTCTTTTAATATGATTTAGTAAGTGAGTGTTGATTGATATTTTGGTGAATATATGCAATGATGAAGAAAACATGTATTTTATAGGCAGATTCTCTCAATTTTCACTGAATATAGTTCAATTAAAGGGACACTGAACCCAATTTTTTTTTTCTTTTGTGATTCAGATAGAGCATTCAATTGTAAGCAACTTTCTAATTTACTCCTAGGCCTCTATTTATCAAGGTCTGTCGGACCTGATCCGACAGTGCGGATCAGGTCCGACAGACCTCGCTGAATACAGTGAGCAATACGCTCGCTGTATTCAGCATTGCACCAGCAGCTCACAAGAGCTGCTGGTGCAACGCCGCTCCCTGCAGACTCGCGGACAATGGGCCGCCAGCAGGGGGGTGTCAATCAACCCGATCATACTCGATCGGGTTGATTTCCGGCGATGTCTGTCCGCCTGCTCAGAGCAGGCGGACAGGTTATGGAGCAGCGGTCTTTGCGACCGCTGCTTCATAACTGCTGTTTCTGGCGAGCCTGCAGGCTCACACAGAGGTAGCAGCAGCATAAATTATAACCAATTTTATTATGGCACAAGAACAGAGTCCACAACGTTTCGGGGGCTTACCCCTTAATCATGTGAATTAAGGAGTAAGACCCCGAAACGTTGTGGACTCTGTTCTTGTGCCATAATAAAATTGGTTATAATTTATGCTGCTGCTATCTCTGTGTGCATCTGTTTGGGGGTTTGCAGGAACCCTGGCAGCGAGCATTGGGCATTTAAGGGTGCTGGACTTTTGACTGAGCCTGCAGGCTCGCCAGAAACACGGGGCATCAAGCTCCATTCGGAGCTGGATAAATATGCCCCCTATTATCAATTTTTCTTCATTCACTTGCTATCTTTATTTGAAAAATAAGGCATCTGAGCTTCTTTTTTGGTTCAGAACTCTGGACAGCACTTTTTTATTGGTTGATGAATTTATCCACCAATCAGCAAGAACAACCCAGGTTGTTCACCAAAAATTGGCCGGCATCTAAACTTACATTCTTGTATTTCAAATAAAGATACCAAGAGAATGAAGGAAATTTGATAATAAAGATAAATTAGAAAGTGTCTTAAAATGTCATGCTCTATCTGAATCACAAAAGAAAAAAGTTGGGTTCAGTGTCCCTTTAATTGAACTATATTCAGTGAAAATTGAGAGAATCTGCCTATAAAATACATGTGTTTCCTTCATCATTGTATAAAAAAAATTTGGGTTCAGTGTCCCTTTAGGCCTTAAGTCCCTATAATAGAATTTATTTACTAAGAATTGTAAGACCAGTAAAAGCTGGGGTTATATGCACTTCTGTACCTAACACCTAACTGGTCTCAGGAAATGGGCACCACTCTAAATTTTCCACACATTTTTTCTGAAAGCACAATAAAGGGATATGAAACCCAACAAGCGGCTAAATTACGAGTTTTGCGGTATGAGTGAAAAAGCAGTGTTATGGCTCTTTTTCACTACCGCTGGTATTACGGGTTTTGCAGGTTTAGCTGCACCGCACACTTTTTTGGCCGTAATGCAACGTAACTACCGCAGCTTTCCAAAAGTCCTTTTTCAATGGGACTTCCATAGCAACGGTATTACGAGTTTGCCTGGCAGGCCAAAAAGTGAGCGGTACAGCCAATACCGTCAAGATCCATACCGTAAACTAAAAGTCAGTAGTTATGGGTTTTACGCTACAAAGCTGTAACATAAAACTAATAACTAAAGTGCTAAAGAGTACACTAACACCCATAAACTACTTATTAACCCCTAAACCGAGGCCCTCCCGCATTGCAAACACTAAAATAAAATATTAACCCCTAATATGCCGCCCCGGACATCGCCGCCACTATCATAAACATATTAACCCCGAAACCGCCGTACTCCCGCATCGCAAACACTAGTTAAATATTATTAACCCCTAATCTGCTGTCCCTAACATCGCCGCAACCTACATTACTGTTATTAACCCTTAATCTGCTGCCCCCAAAATCGCCGCCACTATACTAAAGTTATTAACCCCTAAACCTAACCCTAAGTCTAACCCTAACACCCACTAACTTTAATGTAATTAAAATAAATCTAAATAAAACCTATTAATAACTAAATAATTCCTATTTAAAACTAAATACTTACCTGTACAATAAACAGTAAGATAGCTACAATATAACTAATAGTTACATTGTAGCTATCTTAGGTTTTATTTTTATTTCACAGCTAAGTTTGTATTTATTTTAACTAGGTAGAATCATTAGTAAATAGTTATTAACTATTTACTAGCTACCTAGCTAAAATAAATACAAATTTACCTGTAAAATAAAAACTAACCTGTCTTACACTAACACCTAACCTTACACTACAATTAAATAAATTACATTAATTAAATACAATTAACTAAATTAAAAAAAAAAAAACACTAAATTACACAAAATAAAAAAGAAATGATCAAATATTTAAACTAATTACACCTAATCTAATAGCCCTACCAAAATAAAAAGCCCACCCAAATAAAAAAAAAACCTAGCCTAAACTAAACTGCCAAAAGCCCTTAAAAGGGCCTTTTGCAGGGCATTGCCCCAAATAAATCAGCTCTTTTACCTGTAAAATAAATACAACCAACCCCCCACCCACACAACCAACCCCCCCAAATAAAAACCTATCTAAAAAAAACTAAGCTCCCCATTACCCTGAAAAGGGCATTTGGATGGGCATTGCCCTTAAAAGGGCATTTAGCTCTTTTTCCGCACAAACCCTAATCTAAAAATAAAACCCACCCAATAAACCCTTAATAAAACCTAACACTAAACCCCGACGATCCACTTACAGTTTTTGAAGACCCGACATCCATACTCAATGAAGCGGCAGAAGTCTTCATCCAAGCGGCAAGAAGTCCTCAACGAAGCCGAGAGAAGTCTTCATCCAAGCGGGCCGAAGTCTTCATCCAAGCCGGCAGAAGTCTTCATTCATCCGGCGCAGAGCGGCTCCATCTTCAAGACATCCGGCACAGAGCATCCTCTTCTTACGACGGCGACTGAAGAATGAAGGTTCCTTTAAGGGACGTCATCCAAGATGGCTTCCCTTGAATTCCAATTGGCTGATAGAATTCTATCAGCCAATCGGAATTAAAGGTGAAAAAATACTATTGGCTGCTTCAATCAGCCAATAGGATTGAGCTTCAATCCTATTGGCTGTTCCAATCAGCCAATAGGATTGAGCTGGCATTCTTTTTGACTGTTCCAATCAGCCAATAGAATGCAAGCTCAATCCTATTGGCTGATTGGATCAGCCAATAGGATTGAAGCTCGATCCTATTGGCTGATTGCATCAGCCAATAGGATTTTTTCACCTTTAATTCCGATTGGCTGATAGAATTCTTTCAGCCAATCGGAATTCAAGGGACACCATCTTGGATGACGTCCCTTAAAGGATCCTTCATTCTTCAGTCGCCGTCGTAAAAGAGAATGCTCCTCGCCGGATGTCTTGAAGATGGAGCCGCTCCGCGTCGGTAGGATGAAGATAGAAGATGCCGTCTGGAGGATGACTTCTTGCCGCTTGGATGAAGACTTCTCCCTGCTTCGTTGAGGACTTCTTGCTGCTTGGATGAAGACTTCTGCCTCTTCATTGAGGATGGATGTCGGGTCTTCAAAAACTGTAAGTGGATATTCGGGGGTTAGTATTAGGTTTTATTAAGGGTTTATTGGGTGGGTTTTATTTTTAGATTAGGGTTTGGGCAGAAAAAAAAGCTAAATGCCCTTTTAAGGGCAATGCCCATCTAAATGCCCTTTTCAGGGCAATGGGGAGCTTAGTTTTTTATTTGGGGGGGTTGGTTGTGTGGGTGGTGGGTTTTACTGTTGGGGGGTTGTTTGTATTTTTTTTACAGGTAAAAGAGCTGATTTCTTTGGGGCAATGCCCCACAAAAGGCCCTTTTAAGGGCTATTGGCAGTTTAGTTTAGGCTAGGGTTTTTTTTTTATTTTGGGGGGGCTTTTTTATTTTGATAGGGCTATTAGATTAGGTGTAATCAGTTTAAATATTTGATAATTTGTTTTTTATTTTGTGTAATTTAGTGTTTGTTTTGTTTTGTAATTTAGTTAATTGTATTTAATTAATGTAATTGATTTAATTGTAGTGTAAGGTTAGGTGTTAGTGTAAGACAGGTTAGGTTTTATTTTACAGGTAAATTTGTATTTATTTTAGCTAGGTAGCTAGTAAATAGTTAATAACTATTTACTAACTATTCTACCTAGTTAAAACAAATACAAACTTAGCTGTGAAATAAAAATAAAACCTAAGATACTGTAGCTACAATTTAACTATTAGTTATATTGTAGCTAGCTTAGGGTTTATTTTACAGGTAAGTGTTTATTTCTAAATAGGAATTATTTAGTTATTAATAGTAGGTTTTATTTAGATTTATTTAAATTAAAATTAGTGGATGTTAGGGTTAGGTTTAGGGGTTACTAACTTTAGTATAGTGTCGGCGACGTTGGGGGCGGCAGATTAGGGGTTAATAAGTGTAGGTAGGTGGCAGCGACATTGGAGGCGACAGATTAGGGGTTAATAAGTGTAGGTAGGTGGCGGCGATGTCGGGGGCGGCAGATTAGGGGTTAATAAGTGTAATGTAGGTGGCGGCGATGTCGGGAGCTTCAGATTAGGGGTTAATAAGTGTAATGTAGGTGGCGGCGATGTCAGGCGGCAGATTAGGGGTTAATAAGTGAAGGTAGGTGGCGGCGATGTTAGGGGTGGCAGATTATGGGTTAATAAATGTAATGTAGGTGTCGGCGATGTCGGGAGCGGCAGATTAGGGGTGTTTAGACTCTGGGTTTATGTTGGGGTGTTAGGTGTAAACATAAATTTTGTTTCCCCATAGGAATCAATGGGGCTGCGTTACGGAGCTTTACGCTCCTTTATTGCAGGTGTTAGGCTTTTTTTCAGCCGGCTCTCCCCTTTGATGTCTATGGGGAAATCGTGCACAAGCACGTAAAACCAGCTCAAAGCAGCGCTGGTATTGGAGTGCGGTATGGAGCTCAAGTTTGCTTTACGCTGCAATGTTGCCTGCTAATGCCGGGTTTTTGCAAACCTGTAATAGCAGCGCTAGAGGGAGGTGAGCGGTGACAATAACTTGCAAGTTAGCACCGAGCAGCTCTTACCGCAAAACTCGTAATCTAGCCGATAGTTTCTATTGTGATTCAGACAGAGCATTCAATTTTTAAAATGTTTCCAATTTACTTCTATTCAAATTTGATTTGTTCCCATGGTATAGTTTGTTGAAGAGATACCTATGTCTCTGGAGCACTAAATGGCAGGAAATCGTGCTGCCATCTAGTGCTCTTGCAAATGGATTACATTCTTGCAAAACTGCAGGAATATAGTGATCCAGACACGTGCACGCTCCTGAGCTTCTGTCCCTGCTTTTCAACAATAGATAGAACAAAGTAAATTAGAAAGCGGTTTAAAATTGCATGTTAAAATATGAACCAAGAAATAAATAAATAATAATAAATTGGGGGTTCATGTCCCTTTAAGTAGTGCATATTTGTCAAAGTAAAATGACCAATCAGAAGTTGTGCCACTCACGCCACTGAAAGAAAGGAGAGTATTCCTCAGGCACTTCTGTTTCAGTGGGCAGATTTTTGTACAAAGCGCTATTTTTTAACCAACACCTGAATGACTGAGGTGCACAAAATGAAACAAAATTCGCACAATTTCCAGCCTTCAAAAGTTTTCTCAAAAGATCTTTATTTTGCAACTGGGTCCATAGGAGCAAACAAATGAACAACGTTACAGGCCTGCAATAAATAGGCCCTTAGACACAGAGGCCTACTTATCAAGCCGTCAACTTACTTGCATTCGACGGCACCAATACGCTCGCCTAACATTGCTGCCGCGGACCTGAATACGCTCTCCATATTTATATAAAAAAATGTCAAAAAGCCGTGCACCAAGTACGGGGCGATGAGCAGCGGACTGTTGTTAACTGACAGTCATCGATCTCGCTGCTATTCGGCTTTTTCACAGCTTTATTTATACCCTGTCACTAAACACCGCCACTATACTAAAATGTTTAACCCCTATCCCGCCGCTCCCGGACCCCGCCGCAACTAAATAAAGTTATTAACCCCTATCCTGCCGCTCCCAGAGCCCACCGCAACTCTAATAAACTTATTAACCCCTATTCCGCCGCTACCCCTATTCCGCCGCTACTCAATTATTTGAGTAGGGTTAGGTGTTTAGATATATAATATAGTTAATTTAATTTGTAATTTAATGTAATTTTAGTATAATAGTTAGGATAGATTAATTATTAGTTTAATATAGTTTAATGTAATTTTAGTATAACAGTTAGGGTAGGTTAATTAATAGTTTAATATAGTTTAATGTAATTTTAGTATAATAGTTAGGGTAGGTTAATCAATAGTTTAATATAGTTTAATGTAATTTTAGTATAATAGTTAGGGTAGGTTAATTAATAGTTTAATATAGTTTAATTTACATCTAAAGGTAAGTTTAAATGTATTATAAGATAGGGATGAGTTAATATTTAATATAAAGTTAGCAGGTTGTTAGGTTTAGGGGTTAATAGGTTAATTTAGTTTATGGCAAAGTTGGCGGCTGGCGGTTTAGGGGTTAATAGGTTTAGTAAGTGGTAGTGATGTGGGAGGCCAGGGGTTTAGGGGTTAATAACTTTATTTAGTTGCAGTGGGCTCCGGGAGCAGCGGGATAGGGCTTAATACTTTTATGTAGGTGGCGGCAGTGTCAGGGCGGCAGATTAGGGGTTAATAAGTATAATGTAGGTGGCGGCTGTGTAGGGGGCGGCAGATTAGGGGTGTTTAGACTCGGGCTTATGTTAGGGTGTTAGGTGTAAACATAACTTTTATTCTCCCATAAGAATCAATGGGATATCGGGCAGCAGCGAACATAAGCTTTCGCTGCTTTCAGACTACCATTGATTCCTATGGCTTTCGCCGCCTCCAGGGCGGCGGATTGAAAACCAGGTATGCTGGGCCGGAATAGTGGCGAGCGTACCTGGTAGGTATTTGTTAACTAGCAAAAGTAGTCAGATAGTGCCAAATTTGCATTCGGAACAACTGTAGTGACGTAAGCATCGATCTGTGTCGGACTGAGACCGGCGAATCGTATGTTACATCACAGATTTCAACTTTTGCCGGTCTGTAGGCTTTGATAACTATAGGGAATCAATCTCTCCACAATTACGCTGCGGAATTCCAGCGAATTTGTGGTTGACGGCTTGATAAATAGACCTCTAAGGGTCTATTGCAGGCCTGAAACGTTGTTCATTTCAGAATGATTTACAGCAAGCAATACAGCCACTGGAAAATGCAAGCTGTGAATTGATTCAGGAACATATTTTGGCCTAGGCAAACAAGGCACTTGCCTAAGGGGGCAGATTGGAGGAGGGGCAGCACATTTTTGTGGTTATATTTTAAGAGGCTTACAGTTATTTTAGAAGTATGATACAGGTATATAATGGAAGATTTTGCCCAAGTAGCTTACATTTAAGGGGGCTATAATAAGAGACTGTTCATGGAGCTTACGGTTTAGAGGTAACTCTGAACCTTTCATTTATGTAGCTAGCTACTATTACCTCTAGTTCTGCTGACTTCCAGCACTCAGTATTGTGTTAGGGGAAGTATTGTTTCAAGAAATCTGTGTTTGTATATATTGCCACAATAGACAAGCACAGACATACACACACACATCTATCTGTGTGTGTGTGTGTGTATATATATATATATATATATATGTGTGTGTGTATAACTCTGTGTTTGTATGTGTCTATGGCTATGCGTGTTAGTATATATGTATAAGCAAGTGTTTTGCAAGCCCTGGAGAACATTTACTTAGGAAAATCACGTTAATCCATAAGCAAAAAAATATTATGGCCAAAAAAGGCCTGAAACCTTGGATGGGGGGGGAGTTTGGGGGCAGCAGAATTTTGAGTGCCGAGGGCAGCACAAAACCTAGAAACACCACTGAATTAAATATAACATTTACAATACATGAAAATATAAATATGACCTCCCCCCCTGTTGGCAAACGTATATTTGCAAATAGCATTCGGCTGATTCTTCATCTTACATAAATCATCTAACTTAATTTTTGTTCCACAAAAGCATTCAAAAAACCCTCCAAAGCTTTGACTTTAATTATTGTCTTCTACCTACTAACTTACAATAATATCAAATGCCACTATCATACAAACAAATATATTTTAATATTACATTTAGAAATGAAGATGTTTGGTTTAATGTGGTATGTAAGAGACATTGCTAATGTATAAATAAGTCACTAAAATGTAACCATCATTTTGTATAAATACCTAATCATTGAATATTACACATCAACATGTGAATAATTACAAGCAATTATTTCTTTTAGTGGGCCAGCACTTAATACAAACTAAAAGCTTAGATATAAATCAAGAGATCAGGATGAATGTAACCACATTTGTGAGAACGGAGGAACACAAACTAATTAGGAGTAACGTTGTTATATAGTGCACATGAACTTGAGTGCTTAACAAAGGGATGAAAAAGATTCAGAATTAGCTCTTGAATTTGTATTCAAAAAGAACAATTAGTGCTTGATATGCTTTATAGATAATTTGACAGTGGTATTACAGATTTAGTTAGATGAATAGTCTATGCTACAGTATTACATGTATAAGAGCAATTTATTAAGTGTATGATAAGAATAAATGTAATGTAGTTGCAAAAAAGAACAGCAAACACTTATGTTCACATTCACGTATCTAAAATAGGTAACAAAGTAGAGGAGGTTGAAAAAAAGACAGAAGTTCATTGAGTTCAACCTATACAAATCTATTATACTTACAAAAAAGCTCCAGTGGAGATTAAATTAATCCCATTAAAAGGTGACCCATTTAACACAAGCAATCATATCCATGAATTTTGTTTCTAGCCAGAAATGTATCCAAACCATTTTTAAATGTATCTAAGGTATTGGCATTCACTACCTCCTATGGTAATGAGTTCAACAATTTTATTGCTCTTACAGTGAAAAAACTTTTCCATTGCAGGAGATTAAATCTCCTTTCCTCCAGCCTTAAATTGTGACCTCTTGTCACAAACAATTTTCTTGGAATAAACAGAGCTTCTGCCATCTCTGTATATGGGCCTTGAATATATATATGTATATATATATATATATATATATATATATATATATATATATATATATATATATATATATATATATATATATATATATATATATGTATATGTGTGTGTTATACATATTGTCCCAATTATGCCCAATGTTTTTTTTCATGAAACTCCCACACGGAATGTTTACTTAATTTCATAAATATTTCACTATTTTCCTCAAGCCTTACAACAGAAAGTGCTGTTTCATCCTTCATAAACTAATTGGAATTGGGATGGCTCATTATTTAAGCAACTAATCTGTTATGTACCAGTAGATCATTAAACTTATGGTGGTTAAGATTATAACTGAATCCTCATACTACATGAAATACAACTAACAATACAATTACATGCACCATTAAGTGTCTGAGTGACCCTATGCTACTTGTGCTGTGGGAAATTGGGTTCTGGTTATGAGTAATAGTATAAAGAAAGCAAACCAATGGAGGACAAAGATACATGCAGAGCATACACTTCATTACGAGCCAGATTACAAGTGGCGCGATAACAGTTATGCACAAGCGATATCGGGTTTATTGCGGGTATTTGCGCACATTGGATGTAGCGCTCATATTATAACTTGAAAGTAAACGTGATCATTTGAGCACAATTTAGCCACCAATCAGCAAGTGCTACCCAGGTGCTGAACCAAAGATGGGCCAGCTTATAAGCTTACATTCCTGCTTTTATAAATAAAGATACCAAGAGAACAAAGAAAAATTGAAATAGGAGTAAATTAAAAAGTTGCTTAAAATTGCATATTCTATCTGAATCATGAAAGAAAAAATGTGAGTTCAGTGTCCCTTTATGTAGATAAATACATGAAAAATATATATATATAAATGAATGAAGAGAATGCACTCTCTGGATTTATAAATTCACCAAAATTTACTACGTGACGTTTCAAGGTTTTCATCCCTTCCTCAGACAAATGATAGTGAACAATGTGACAATATAAAGACATGCAAAAAGCCCCAACAAAAGCAACATTAGTATATCTTTATGTCCAATATTATGCCTTTTTTAATATTGCACGAACATGGTTTGCTATTTAACGGCTAGATTACGAGTTTTGCGGTAAGAGGGGTGCGGTGCTAACTTGCACGTTATTGTCACCGCTCACTTTCCTACAGCGCTGGTATTACAGGTTTTCATAAACCCGGCGTTATTAGGCAAGAAGTGAGCATAGAGCAAAATTGTGCTCCATACCGCACTCCAATACCAGCGCTGCTTAAGTCAGCGGTGAGGTGGTTTTACGTGCTCGTGCACGATTTCCCCATAGACATCAATGGGGAGAGCCGGCTGAAAAAAAGCCTAACACCTGCAAAAAAGCAGCGTAATGCTCCGTAACGCAGCCCCATTGATTCCTATGGGGAAACTAAATTTATGTTTACACCTAACACCCTAACATGAACCCCGAGTCTAAACACCCAGAATCTTACACTTATTAACCCCTAATCTGCCACCCCCGACATCGACGACACCTTCATTATACTTATTAACCCCTAATCTACCGCTCCGGACATCGCCACCACTATAATAAACATATTAACCCCTAAACCGCCACACTTCCGCATCGCAAACACTAGTTAAATATTATTAACCCCTAATCTGCCGCCCCTAACATCGCCGCCACCTACCTACATTTTTTAACCCCTAATCTGCCGCCCCAAACGTCGCTGCCACTATACTAGATTTATTAACCCCTAAACCTAAGTCTAACCCTAACACCCTTAAATATAATTAAAATGAAATTTATTAACCCCTAAACCTAAGTCTAACCCTAACACCCTTAAATATAATTAAAATAAATCTAAATAAAAATTACTATCATTAACTAAATAATTCTTATTTAAAACGAAATACTTACCTGTGAAATAAACCCTAAGCTTGCTACAATATAACTAATAGTTACATTGTATCTAGCTTAGGGTTTATTTTTATTTTACAGGCAAGTTTGTATTTATTTTAACTAGGTAGACTAGTTAGTAAATAGTTATTAACTATTTACTAACTACTTAGCTAAAATAAATACAAATTTACCTGTAAAATAAAACCTAATCTGTCTTACACTAACACCTAACATTACACTACAATTAAATACATTACATAAATTAAATACAATTAACTAAATTACAAAAAAACCCCACTAAATTACACAAAATAAAAAAATAAATGATAAGATATTTAAACTGATTACACCTAATCTAATAGCCCTATCAAAATAAAAAAGACCCCCAAAATAAAAAATTCTATCAGCCAATCGGAATTCAAGGGACGTCATCTTGGATAACGTAATTTAAAGGAACATTCATTTGGGAAGAAGACGTCGAAAGAAGAGGATGCTCCGCGCCGGATGTCTTGAAGATGCAGTCGCTCCACGCCGGATGGATGAAGATAGAAGATGCCGTCTGGATGAAGACTTCTGCCCATCTGGAGGACCACTTCTGCCGGCTTGGATAAAGACTTCTCCCGGCTTCGTTAAGGACTTCTTGCCGCTTCGCTGAGGACTTCTCCCGGCTTCGTTGAGGATGGATGTCAGGTCTTCAAAACTGTAGGTGGATCTTCAGGGGTTAGTGTTAGGTTTTTTAAGGGTTTATTGGGTGGGTTTTAGTTTTAGATTAGGTTTTGGGCAATTGAAAACGAGCTAAATGCCATTTTCAGGGCAATGGGGAGCTTAGGTTTTTTTAGTTAGGATTATTTGGGGGGTTTGGTTGTTTGGGTGGTGGGTTTTACTGTTGGGGGTTGTTTGTATTTTTTTTACAGGTAAAAGGGCTGATTTCTTTGGGGCAATGCCCCGCAATAGGCCCTTTTATGTTCTATTTGTAGTTTAGTTTAGGCTAGGGTTTTTTTTATTTTGGGGGGTTTTTTTTATTTTTATAGAACTATTAGATTAGGTTTATAAAGAAAAGAAGGACAGAAAAAAGAGGGGCATAATATTGCACACTTATGGGGAGATAAACATGACAATATGTAATTGTGTGGTGTGTAGTGATTTAAAACTTAACTTTTATATAACTCAATTGTAAAAGGAAGTGGAAAAAATCCACTACTAAAATAAAATGGAGTAAGACCGTGTCATACAAACAGATGACACACAAACTCCTCTCTAGTCACGACACAGTGATCAGTCTGTGCCGTATGTCAGACTTCCTAGCTATTAACAATTAAATGTTCTATCACCTGGCTCCGCAATAGTTGCATATCTTTAGGCTTTAACCATGGCACTGTAAAGCATATCAAACGTATGTAAAGGGAGTATCTCCTAGTGCAACCTGCACAATGGTATGGCAAATAAAAGATATCCTATATGTATCAAATCTGGTTAGGTGAGCATGAAGGTTAATACAGAGTACTATGGCACTAGCTGTTAAGAATTAAATTTCTATCATCTGGTTCCACAATAGTTGCATAGTGTTAGAATTAATATCATTTCAGGTTTTATAAGTATAGAGGCTTATTACAAATTACCATGGCACTAGCTATTAACAATTACATTTCTATCATCAGGCTCCACAATAGTTGCATACCCTTAGGCTTTAGCCATGATACTATGAAGCATATCAAACGTATGTAGAAAGGGAATATCCGCTAGTGCTACCAACACAATAATATAGCTTATGAATAATATCTTATAAGCGTATTAAATTAGGATTAATATCATATTAGGTTGGTAAACATAGAGGTCAAAACAAAGTCCCATATCAAGTTTAAACAAGTTTTGTCTGGCATTTCAAAAGCTCGTATGCCAATAAATAGAGCCAAGTTAGAAGCTATTTTTCCAGCAAATGCTGGTAAGTCAACCTGTGAGCTAAGATATAACTAAATGCGGAGTCTATGGTGAAGAAAATGCCTTAGAGGCCAACAATTAAGCTAAAGGAAGCTGGCTGTCAGAGAGGAGCAGTGCGAACGCCTGATGCGCGTTTCGCAACTGCTTTTTCAGAGACTTTTTTTTACATTAAAAAGTGACGATAATGCTAAATCCTGGAGAGTGCATCTGGTTTTTTATTGATTATTTGTCCTCTTGGAATCACCCTGGGTTGTTGTTGCTACAAATCGTAAGTGCTAGCCTGCTGGAAAATATATATATATATATGTTTTATTTACATGAAAAAGAGGTTAGGGTTAAAGCTTTTTATTTTCATTTTGAAATAGCAAGTGCATTATGTACTGAGCTAGTCCTTAGGGACAAATTGCTCATTGGTTGATAAGCAGAACTCCCACTGCCTTGTTGGTGGATAGTGACAGGCCTTACAAGCATTAAAATATATGGGGGGTTTTCTGCACAGTACAGGAACAACTTATTAAAAAAAAAAATACATGCTTATGCGACTTGTGAGCAAAGAGAGTTGAACAGCAGATACATAGTTGATCTAAAGATAGAGAGAAACAACATCAGACAGCAGTTGTACATCAGAGAGAGTTGAAAAGCAGACACAGGACTGAGCAGCAGACAGAGTAGATATGCAGAGAGAGAGCAGTTGAACAGCAGAGAGAGAGAGAGAGAGAGAGAGAGAGAGCAGTTGAACAGCAGAGAGAGAGAGAGAGAGAGAGAGATAAGGAGAAGAATAGCAGAGAGAGAGAGAGAGAGAGAGAGAGAGAGAGAGAGTTGAACAGGAGAGAGAGAGAGAGTTGAACAGCAGAGAGAGAGAGAGAGTTGAACAGCAGAGAGAGTTGAACAGCAGAGAGAGAGTTGAACAGCAGAGAGAGAGAGAGAGTTGAACAGGAGAGAGAGAGAGAGTTGAACAGCAGAGAGAGAGTTGAACAGCAGAGAGAGTTGAACAGCAGAGAGAGAATCTGCAGGGTGCGGCATTGCACAAGCAGTTCACCAGAACTGCTTGTGTAATGTTAAATGCAGACATTGGCCTCTAGTTATCAATGTCTGTCAGACCTGATCTGACAGTGCGGATCAGGTCCGACAGACATCGCTGAATATGGCGAGCATTATTGCTCGCCGTATTCAGCATTGCACCAGCAGCTCACAAGAGCTGCTGGTGCAAAGCCACCCCCTGCAGACTCGCGGCCAATAGGCCACCAGCAGGGAGGTGTCAATCAACCCGATCGTACTCGATCGGGTTGATTTCTGGCGATGTCTGTCTGCCTGCTCAGAGCAGACGGACAGGTTATGGAGCAGCGGTCTTTATGACCGCTGCTTCATAACTGCTGTTTCTGGCGAGCCTGGCAGTAATAATGGTGGCGAGCCTGGCAGTAATAATGGTGGCGAGCCTGGCAGTAATAATGGTGGCGAGCCTGGCAGTAATAATGGTGGCGAGCCTGGCAGTAATAATGGTGGCAGCTATTATTTGCATTCATTATTTTAGGTAAAATAAATGGTTTGAAATGTTACAAATATAATCTAGTCTAATACTCCTTTTTGCTTTGAGTATGTTGTGTAATGTTGATGAAGTGTTCCCTTTTTTCCCCTCAGATCTGGTTATGCTAAATTAAGAAAATATATCAACTAATCACTGCGCATCATGTAGGAATGCACTGTAGCCTCTCAGGGAGGAGTTGTAGGCACTCTACAATATTCAGCGTTAAATTACACAGAGACCAGGCAAAATAAATAATGAAAGTGCATTGCAATCTTTTTAAATTATGCATAGTTAGATATTTTGGGCTAGATTACAAGTGGAGTGCAAATTTTCGTTCCTGTGAGTGCTTTTTTTGCACTCAACTTTTTACCATCGTGCCCATTTGTGCACATTTTACATGTCACAAGCAGTGTTCCCTCTAAGGCCAGTTTTGTGTGCAGCCCAGTAGTGAAACAGTTAATATAAGAACCATACCTTACAGTCTGTATTGTGCAGTGTTTGGTAATTGCAGGGTGTGGTTACCTAATTAACTGTTTCACTGATGGACCGCACACAAAACTAGCCTTAGAGTGAACACTGGTCACAAGTAAAACTGTTGCGTTCCCATCCTCGTGCAAGATCGTATTTCCCATAGACTTCAATAGAGCTTTGTTCTTAAAAAAAACAAACAGCTGCCAGCTTGCGCAAACACGAGCGCAGGATTGCAATGAGATATACCTGTATGCATATATTTCTATACATAAGTATATCTGCATTTATATGTGTATATATGTCTGTAAATACATATATACACATATAAATACATATGTATAGAAATACATGCATATATATTTATATACATACATATATTTATACATGTGTTCCTATGGATCCCTATGGAATAGCACTTTTGGCCCATTTTCTAACACCTGAAATCTCATATATTTTTTGTGCAATTAATTTTTTTTTTTTTATTAGATTTTATTATAAGTGTAACTGTACCGTTAAATTTATTTTTCATGTGTTTTGTGACACTTTTTGACTTGCGCAACAGTTAACCAGAGCACTGATGTCGGGGTAAACATTCTAGCGTTGGCGCTCTACAAATAACCGATAATAATAATAGCGTAAAGGCCAATTTTGCTCACACGTTCACATTTACTTTCAGCTTGTAATACGGGTGGAATTTAACTTGTGTGCAAACAGCCACAAAAACCCAATATCGCTTGCGCGCAAACAATAACGTGCCCCTCGTAATTGAGCCCTTTATGAGGAATGAACATTTAAAGGGTTAACGTCCCTTTAAACTCAAAATGTAATTTTGCATAACTTTTTTAATAATGATAGAGCCATTTTGATATGCCTACTGAGTCTGGCTAAATGCTTATTGATATGTATTTGTAGAAAATTCTGCCATTTACAGTGTCCTTTACTTCTCTAAAAACAAGTTCAACATATATAACAATGTGTGTATACCTGGTTGGTGACTTATTGTGGGCTCAGTGAATAAAAATTGATAGCTGTCTATCTCACAAAATGCAAATGTGAGGTTTGTAAGGTATGGATAGAAATATGCTGTTTTACAGCAATAAATCAAATAATGAAACTCAACTGACATCCTTTAAAATGCTGATTAAAGAAATGTGAGACAGCCCTCCATGAAATGAAAATGTGCAGAAATTAAAATCTTCTCCAAGGTTAAAAGGGAAACTAAATTGAAAAGAATGATTTACAAGTTTGGGCACTGTAGTTTAATAGGTGCTTATGTGTGAATTTACTAAAGGGTGCAAATAGATTGTTAGTAATGTACAGGATAAAAATGAAAAACAACCACCAAGTGGTTAAAGGTTCATTGTGCTGTAAAATTGTCCCTTCTTTAATGTGTCCCAAATGATCAATTTTACCTACTAGAGTCTATTAACCCCTTAATGACAGCTGACTTACCCTGTTTGTTGGCTGTCATTTTCACTGTAAGGGGTTAAATAGCACATCTCTCACTGACAGGCACGTAGTAATAGCTTGTCCCGCCCCTTTTGGGTAGACCCATGGTATTACACAGCTAAAAAAAACCTTAAAGGGACACTGAACCCAAAATTTTTCTTTCATGATTCAGATAGAGCATGCAATTTTAAGCAACTTTCTAATTTACTCCTATTATCAATTTTTCTTCATTCTCTTGCTATCTTGATTTGAAAAAGAAGGCATCTAAGCTTTTTTTTGGTTCAGTCTCTGGACAGCACTTATTTTATTGGTAGATGAATTTATCCACCAATCAGCAAGGACAACACAGGTTGTTCACCAAAAATGGGCCGGCATCTAAACTTACATTCTTGCATTTTAAATAAAGATACCAAGAAAATGAAGACAATTTGATAATAGGAGTAAATTACAAAGTTGCTTAAAATGTCATGCTCTATCTGAATCACAAAAGGAAAAATTTGGGTTCAGTGTCCCTTTAAGCAACTTTCTAATTTACTCCTATTATCAATTTTTATTGGTTCTCTTGCTATCTTTATTTGAAAAAGAAGGCATCTAAGCTTTTTTCTTGGTTCAGAACTCTGGACAGCACTTTTTTATTGGTGGATGAATTTATCCACCAATCAGCAATGACAACCCAGGTTGTTCACCAAAAATGGGCCGGCATCTAAACTTACATTCTTGCATTTCAAATAAAGATACCAAGAGAATAAAGAAAATTTGATATTAGGAGTAAATTAGAAAGTTGCTTAAAATTTCATGCTCTATCTAAATAACAAAAGAAAAAATGTGGGTTCAGTGTCCCTTTAAGGACACGTGAAGCACAGGGTTAACCTGTTTACAGACAGCTCAAATACCTTTATTTTGTCATTTGTAATAGCTGCTATTGAAACTGTCACCTATACTAAAAATCAGAACACAAGAATTAAAATAGCAGTATTCACTGAACAAAAATGTAAACAAGAGTCAGCAGCAGAAATTAACCTCTCAGTGAGGGGGGAGGTTGGGAAAGAGAGCCCAGCCCATTTGAAAGGGTGTTCTTACACCAGCTTTGAATACAATAAGTTATTAGCAGCTGTTTGCCTGAGTAATTAGCGGTCACATCAACTGTAAGGAAACAAAATAAATATAGTAACATATACTCTTTTAGTCTGTGTGGAATACAAAATGTCACCTCTTTTTTTACTCAATAGACAACCAGGCAAATTCAGTCATTGTAAAAACACAAAAGAACAAAAAAATCAAATAGGGCATCAATCCTAAGAGATCAGATAAATAGAAATGAAAATCACTCACAAATAGAAAGCACCATACAAATCAATGTAGGCAGCTGAGCTCTCTCCGAGGCATAAACAGACCAAAAACGGGAATACAATAAAATAATATTTCAGTCATTAGTCATTAGTAATACTATAGCAGGATTGGAGAGGGGACGATAGACAAATGAATGGTAAGATCCCCTGTACATCATTTAAAAAAAAAAAAAAAAAGTAGCTTATTAACCAAACAATAACTCCTTTCCCCCATTCCTGCACATATTTGGCACCAAACAGCATGAATGAATAAACAATTGACTTCATCAACCAATCATTAATTTTTTGTCTGTTTCATCCAGTAATGTATTCGACTTTTCGTATATAAAATTACATGAAAAATTAGCAAAATTCTGATCCGATCCCCGAATGCTCATCTCTCATTAAACCCAAACCATTACCTTAAACTACAAGAGACATGTTTCTGAACCCATACATGGCTGTTTCATGGAGGTTTAATTAGCTTATGGGTGAATTCACTTAGAAGTGCAAATATATTGTTAAAGGAACACTATAAGTCAAAATAAAACTTTCATGATTCAGAACGAGAACACAATTGTAAACAAAACTTCAATTCACTTCCATTATCAACATTTGCTGAATCTTTTTATATGAGCACATATTACACTCTTGTTGTTTGCTCACCAGATGTGTTCAGTTATATCCCAGTAATGCAATACTTCACCTGAGCCTACTCATCAACAAAGGATACCAAGAGAAAAAAGCAAATTCATAGACGTAAATTGGAAAGTTGTTTAAAATTGAAAGCTCTTTCTCAATTATGAAAGTTTAATTTTGACTTTACTGTCCTTTTAGTTCTGAATCATTTACTCAGTTTCAACCAGCTTGAAATGTACTTCAACCTAATATAATAGAGCTTTACATACTTCATCCCATTCATAGGAGGTTGATACCATGTACTAGCCCTTTAAATTTTATTTGAATTGTATTTTATTGCCTCTGCTTGTGCAACTTGGCTTAAAAACAATTAACTTGTGTATTTGTTCACTGTTAACACAAATAAAGCTTGTTTTAGTTATGAATATGATTTCTAATGTTGCATGTAAATAACATGTAAATGTAAACAACTGATTTGAGGCATGACATTGACAGTATTTTTAAGTAATTCATAATGCCGTGCTTTTTGGATAGCCTACTTTATTTCTAACATGTACAAGCAGGTTGGTTGTTCTATAAATTAAATATATAGTATAATAATATATATATATATATATATATATATATATATATATAAAATAACTTAAAACAACTTGGCCAATATGAGTTATTTGTAACAGGTAGGTTTGCAACAGACGTGCTTTAATTGAATAGTCATCTAATAACATCTAAACCCCCTAACCTAACACCTCCTAAATTAAGCCAAAATAGACTAACCCCACTTATTTTAAAAAAAAAAACAAAAAAACTAAGGCCTAGATTTAGAGTTCTGCGTTAGCCGTCAAAACCAGCGTTAGAGGCTCCTAACGCTGCTTTTTACCGCCTCTGGTATTTGGAGTCAGTCAGGAAAGGGTCTAACGCTCACTTTGCAGCCGCGACTTTTCCATACCGCAGATCCCCCTACGCCATTTGCATATCCTATCTTTTCAATGGGATCTTTCTAACGCCGGTATTTAGAGTCTTGGCTGAAGTGAGCGTTAGACCCTCTACCGACAAGACTCCAGCCGCAGAAAAAAGTCAGTAGTTAAGAGCTTTTTGGGCTAACGCCGGTTCATAAAGCTCTTAACTACTGTGCTCTAAAGTACACTAACACCCATAAATTACCTATGTACCCCTAAACCGAGGTCCCCCCACATCGCCGCCACTGTATTAAAATTTTTTAACCCCTAATCTGCCGACCGCACACCGCCGCCACCTACGTTATCCCTATGAACCCCTAATCTGCTGCCCCTAACACCGTCGACCCCTATATTATATTTATTAACCCCTAATCTGCCCCCCACAACGTCGCCGCCAGCTACCTACAATAATTAACCCCTAATCTGCCGACCGCACCTCACCGCTACTATAATAAAGTTATTAAGCCCTAATCCGCCTCACTCCCGCCTCAATAACCCTATAAGAAATAGTATTAACCCCTAATCTGCCCTCCCTAACATCGCCGACACCTAACTTCAATTATTAACCCCTAATCTGCCGACCGGATCTCGCCGCTACTCTAATAAATGGATTAACCTCTAAAGCTAAGTCTAACCCTAACACTAACACCCCCCTAAGTTAAATATAATTTAAATCTAACGAAATAAATTAACTCTTATTAAATAAATTATTCCTATTTAAAGCTAAATACTTACCTGTAAAAAAAAACCCCTAATATAGCTACAATATAACGAATAATTATATTGTAGCTATTTTAGGATTAATATTTATTTTACAGGCAACTTTGTATTTATTTTAACCAGGTACAATAGCTATTAAATAGTTAAGAACTATTTAATAGCTAAAATAGTTAAAATAATTACAAAATTACCTGTAAAATAAATCCTAACCTAAGTTACAATTAAACCTAACACTACACTATCAATAAATTAATTAAATACAATACCTACAAATAACTACAATTAAATAAACTAACTAAAGTACAAAAAATAAAAAAAGAACTAAGTTACAAAAATAAAAAAATATTTACAAACATTAGAAAAATATTACAACAATTTTAAACTAATTACACCTACTCTAAGCCCCCTAATAAAATAACAAAGACCCCCAAAATAAAAAAATGCCCTGTTCGGATCAGCCAATAGAATGCGAGCTCAATCTGATTGGCTGATCCAATCAGCCAATCGGATTGAACTTGAATCTGATTGGCTGATTCCATCAGCCAATCAGAATTTTCCTACCTTAATTCCGATTGGCTGATAGATGACGTCCCTTAAAGGAACCTTCATTCTTCAGTTGGACGTCGGAAGAAGAGGATGGATCCGCGCTGGAGGTCTTCAAGATGGAGCCGTTCGTCATCGGATGAAGATAGAAGATGCCGCTTGGATCAAGATGGTTGCCGGTCCGGATCTCCTCTTCTTCCCGGATAGGATGAAGACTTTGGAGCCTCTTCTGGACCTCTTCAGCCGCCGCTTGATAGAAGACTTCAGCCGAATTATGGATCGCCAGCCCCCGCTTGGGCTTGGATGAAGACTTCGGAGGCTTGTATCAAGACGGATCGGTGAACCTGGCATGGTGAAGATAAGGTAGGATGATCTTCAGGGGCTTAGTGTTAGGTTTATTTAAGGGGGGTTTGGGTTAGATTAGGGGTATGTGGGTGGTGGGTTGTAATGTTGGGGGGGGTATTGTATGTTTTTTTTTTTACAGGCAAAAGAGCTGAATTATTTGGGGCATGCCCCGCAAATGGCCCTTTTCAGGGCTGGTAAGGTAAAAGAGCTTTGAACTTTTTTAATTTAGAATAGGGTAGGGCATTTTTTTATTTTGGGGGTCTTTGTTATTTTATTAGGGGGCTTAGAGTAGGTGTAATTAGTTTAAAATTGTTGTAATATTTTTCTAATGTTTGTAAATATTTTTTTATTTTTTGTAACTTAGTTCTTTTTTATTTTTTGTACTTTAGTTAGTTTATTTAATTGTAGTTATTTGTAGGTATTGTATTTAATTAATTTATTGATAGTGTAGTGTTAGGTTTAATTGTAACTTAGGTTAGGATTTATTTTACAGGTAATTTTGTAATTATTTTAACTATTTTAGCTATTAAATAGTTCTTAACTATTTAATAGCTATTGTACCTGGTTAAAATAAATACAAAGTTGCCTGTAAAATAAATATTAATCCTAAAATAGCTACAATATAATTATTCGTTATATTGTAGCTATATTAGGGTTTATTTTACAAATAAGTATTTAGCTTTAAATAGGAATAATTTATTTAATAAGAGTTAATTTATTTCGTTAGATTTAAATTATATTTAATTTAGGGGGGTGTTAGGGTTAGGGTTAGACTTAGCTTTAGGGGTTAATCCATTTATTAGAGTAGCGGCGAGATCCGGTCGGCAGATTAGGGGTTAATAATTGAAGTTAGGTGTCGGCGATGTTAGGGAGGGCAGATTAGGGGTTAATACTATTTCTTATAGGGTTATTGAGGCGGGAGTGAGGCGGATTAGGGGTTAATAACTTTATTATAGTAGCGGTGAGGTGCGGTAGGCAGATTAGGGGTTAATTATTGTAGGTAGCTGGCGGCGACGTTGTGGGGGGCAGATTAGGCGTTAATAAATATAATATAGGGGTCGGCGGTGTTAGGGGCAGCAGATTAGGGGTACATAGGGATAACGTAGGTTGCGGCGGTGTACGGAGCGGCAGATTAGGGGTTAATTATAAAATGCAGGGGTCAGCGATAGCGGCGGCGGCAGAATAGGGGTTAATAAGTGTAAGGTTAGGGGTGTTTAGACTCGGGGTACATGTTAGGGTGTTAGGTGCAGACATAGGAAGTGTTTCCCCATAGGAAACAATGGGGCTGCGTTAGGAGCTGAACGCTGATTTTTGCAGGTGTTAGGTGTTTTTTCAGCTCAAACTGCCCCATTGTTTCCTATGGGGGAATCGTGCACGAGCACGTTTTTGCAGCTGGCCGCGTCCGTAAGCACTGCTGGTATTGAGAGTTGCAGTTGCGGTAAATATGCTTTACGCTCCTTTTTTGGAGCCTAACGCAGCCCTTCTGTGAACTCTAAATACCAGCGGTATTTAAAAGGTGCGGCCAGAAAAAAGCACGCGTAGCTAACCCACCCCTTCTAACGCAAAACTCTAAATCTAGGCGTAACTTCCTTAAAAAACAAAAATCCTGTGAAAGTAAATCTAATCTTTAAAAAAAATATACCATTAGTATTAAAGAAAACCCTACAATTTCTGCTAAAAAAAACAACAACCTACCATTAAACATTACCAAAAATAAAAAAGAGTTATGCCTATTCTAAAACCCCAAAATAAAAAAAATCACCCCAAAATTAAATCTAAAACGAAACTACAAATAGCCATTAAAAGGTTTTTTTGTAGGGCATTGCCCTAAAGTGATCAAGCCCCTTTTGTGAAAAAAAAACATACCTTCTAACATTAACCACCCCCCCAAAAAAAGGCATTTAGCTCTTTTGCTGCCCAGAGGAAGAAAAAAAAAACGCTCGTCGGATTAGCGCTGGAACAAAAACTTTTTACTTTCAACTCGTAATACCAGTGCAACCCAACAAGCGCAAAAGGTTTACTTATTGCGCACTTACCATTCTAGTGAAAGCGCTAATTAGTGCTCCATTTGTAATCTAGCCCACAGGAGGCAAAAAGGGGTGGTTGTGGATAGCCAGAGGTCAGATACCAGATGATCAGTTCCAGACACAGAATCCAAAAGAGAAGTCAAACACAGTCCAGAGGTCAGGGCAGGAAGCAGGCAAGGCTAATCCAAAAGACAAGCAAAGGTTCGGTAAAGATATAGCAGCAAAAGATAAAGCACAAGGAGTCCAATATACAGGCAATGACAGGAAACAGGAAGCAGTTTATACAGCCTGCTGATTAGGTAACTGCCTGCAGCTGGCCGACAGGTGGAGCTAGAGAGCCAGCTAGAACAGACAGTAAAATACAGCCTTCCAGATACAGACCCAGAGACCTTCAGTGGCTCAGGATAGGCTAACTGCCTGAGACTGCAGGTTCTGGGTTCAACTCCGGGTATGCTATGACACAATGCATATTTTGTTTACCTAATGACCGTGCCTAGCATAAGTCTTCTTCAGTAACAAGTCAAGATAGGCTCCTCCAAATAAAGCAAGTAGTGGGTGGAGATTGGCTATTGAAAAACATTTGCAGCAAACATGGTAATAATACATTAACATTTTTTGAAACTAACCCTCTATGTTAATTTATTTCAGGACTGCAGAAAAATCTTGTAATTAAAGGTTTTTACTTTGCCTTTAAATACAAAGTACTCCCATATTGTGTTTTGTTAAATCTTATCCTATAAAATGACACATCTACCACTCTCTAGGTAAAGTAATGTTTACATACATTCCCAGGAGTTTGTAGCATGGGAGACTGTAGCATTATGTATGGAGCATAAATTTATGTACATCCAAATCAAGGCGTCAATCACAATCTATCGGCACCCAAAAATGATTTTTGCTTACTGGTCTAATTGGCAGCTGAGTTTCTCCAGTGATCACAATGCTATATTGTATCATTTGTTAAAAACCCACCACCGGGAACAAGCAGAAAAGCTCTTGGAAATTTTTTTTGAGTGTTAACTACCTGTTTTTGAAATAGAAACTGGGAGGTCTCCCAAAAACTGACACATACACTAGCCCCTTTAAACCTCTTAAGGTTACAGGAATGCTCTATTCATGTAACCTCTTTTTTAAATCAGAAAATACTCATTTATATGTGTGACATTCACCTATTGATGTCCCAAGACATCAAAAGGATTTTCACTTCTTTAAAACAGTAAATCTTGACCCCACTAGCTTGCTAGTTTGTATCTTTCTAAAAGACCCTTAAATAAGAGTGCACAATTGTGAACAGGTGAACACCATGGGCTAGATTTACCAAGTGTTGAGCAGACATGATTTGCAATAGCACAATGCCGCCCCCTGCTCACTGCCGGGCCAATTGACTGCTAGCAGGGGCTGTCAATCATCCCGATTGAATCAGATTGGAATGATTTCAATCCACAAACTTTTAGGTGACGGAGAGGTTAAGGAGCAACGGTCTTAAAGGGACAGTCTAGTCCAAAATAAACTTTCATGATTCAGATAGGGCATGTAATTTTAAATAATTTTCCAGTTTACTTTTATCACCAATTTTGCTTTGTTCTCTTGGTATTCTTAGTTGAAAGCTTAACCTAGGAGGTTCATATGCTAATTTCTTAGACCTTGAAGGCCATCTCTTTTCAGAATGCATTTTAACAGTTTTTCACCACTTGAGGGTGTTAGTTCATGTGTTTCATATAGATAACACTGTGATCATTCACGTGAAGTTATCTGGGAGCAGGCACTGATTGGCTAAACTGCAAGTCTGTCAAAAGAACTGAAATAAAGGGGCAGTTTACAGAGGCTTAGATACAAGATAATCACAGAGGTTAAAAGTATATTAATATAACTGTGTTGGTTATGCAAAACTGGGGAATGGGTAATAAAGGGATTATCTATCTTTTAAAACATTCTGGTGTAGACTGTCCCTTTAACTTTAGTTTCAGGCGAGCCCGAAACGATGGGCCTTCAAAGCAGCATCTGCTACTTGATAAATCGAGCCCCAAATGTAGATGTTGGTGTCCTGAAGTAAGTTTTACTGCAGATGCCCTTAGCTGTACATGATATCATGTAAAACATACGCACCATCAACCCTATGTATCACAGTCCAGTGCCTAACAGATCTCACTCTTAGGGGGGGTAGAGCGTTACAATCTTGCCGTTCATACACTAAGTGTTTCACAGTCTTTGCATTTGTTAAATAAGCACGGTTACTCACAGTACCTCTGACGCTTGTTTGCTGGTGCTCGGTCCTAGGGGATGCCCTTCCTCTCCAGACCGTGTCCGGTGGGCCGTTCCTCCCCTCCTCAAGCTCCTTCGCTTCCTGCATCTCTCTGTGAGTGTCAGCGTTACTCGCGCTGTTGTTCTGTGACCGGTTACGCATTAGTGACAAGCCTACCTGATTTTGGATGACTGTAACTGGAGCTGAAGCTGCAAATATGTTTTAAAAGAATTTCTAATAAAGGACATTTTAACTACCTGCTAGTTTCCGGATCACTCCTTTAAATCTATTTTTTCATATGATATCAAGTAGTCATCCCATCTACATATGTATATGTCCCTATGCATATATAAATGTGTACCATGTTTACTATATACAGCCTCTCCAATAGGAATGAATAGAGTTTTAATGAATTGATACCATGTATGTTAAAAAAAACTATAGAATGTCTTCAGTGGCCATTTCAGAGTATTTAACATAGGAACAAGCTAAAAGACTGTTTAGAAATAGCTGGGAAATAGTCTAACAGGTATTCGAAAAGGCCTTCAGAGGACTTATCAAGTGTTGAGGTGCTGAATTCGATGAGCCAAAACTGAGCTCAAAAAGGTGCTTATAAGCGTACTGAAAATGCATTCTGATTGCCAAAAGGTTTTGGCTCTATAGGGTAAATAGTTTTTTTTTTCTAGCAACCAAAAACCCATTTGCAAGTGTGAGTATCAGCCAAAACGAAGCTATAAGGGTTGCACCACATAAGTTGCCTTTTTGGCCCAAAAAAACAGCCGAAAACGTGTCTCCTGATAGATCGCAATTGAGGCCCAATTTAGTTATGAGCACAAATCTTTTTTTCCCTCTTTTTTAAATACAAGGGACATAATATAGAATTCTGATATATTTATATAAGGTATAACTGCTAAATACAAACAATAAAAAACCCTATAAAAATAGCCAAGCTTCCCCTGACGAAGTCAAATCCCAATCACTTCAGTTATCAAATATAAGAATACAAAAATGAGGGGAGCGCTATATAAGAGATCAACACGAATGTATCAATCACTTAATGCATTGAACTCATCAGAGCGCTCCAGGATCAGAGCGTTCTGATGAGTTCAATGCATTAAGTGTTTGAAACATTCGCGCAAGGACACTTTGTATACTTGGTATACTTTACTTAAGGATCATCTTTCATCAACCCGGTAATCCGCTCCTTCCATTTGTTCATTCACAACCTGTGACTTGAACACGTGACCCGGAACTAGGATCTGGAACAAGCAACCCGCTATAGAGAACGACATTGTCTTGAAAGGCGGTAATCCGCTCCTTCTATTTGTTCATTCACAACCTGTGACTTGAACACGTGACCCGGAACTAGGATCTGGAACAAGCAACCCGCTATAGAGAACAACTGTCAGGTTAGGAAATGTCCAGAAGAAGATCCAAATGCTAGGGCGAACTACCCTAGCACTCTGAGTTTAATCCAGGACGTGACCCCACGACAACCTCTAAAAAACAATGTACTCACGATATGGAGCAGAGTTAGCCTGAGTCCAAAGTAATACAAAATATCAGCCAAATAGACTTCTGAGTAAGGAACTGGTTTCAGGAAATGTCTTCCACAGAATCAGGAGAGCAGGGATAGTCCACTTATACTCAGACAGAGGAAGGGTAAAACAAGAAACAGTTAATAATGCAGGAGTAGGTAACTTGTTATCAGGCAGTTTGAGGGTTAACACTGTGTAGTCAGTCCTTGCAGAGTTTGGCAACAGGTTATCAGGCAGTTTGAGGGTTAATACTGAATAGTCAGTACTTGCAGAGTTAGACAACAAGATATCAGGTAGTTTGAAAGTTAACACAGATTAATCAGTACTTGCAGAGATTGGCAACAGGTTTTCATGCAGTTTGAGAGTTTACACTGAATAAACAGTACTTGCAAAGTTTGGCAACAGGATATCAAGCAGTTTGAAGGTTTACACTGAATAAACAGTACTTGCAGAGTTTGGCAACAGGTTAACATGCAGTTTGAGAGTTTCACAGAATAAACAGTACTTGCAGTGTTTGGCAACAGGATATCAAGCAGTTTGAAGGTTTACACTGAATAAACTGTACTTGCAGAGGTTGGCAACAGGTAAACATGCAGTTTGAGAGTTTCACAGAATAAACAGTACTTGCAGTGTTTGGCAACAGGAAATAAAGCAGTTTGAAGGTTACACTGAATAAACAATACTTGCAGAGTTTGGCAACAGGTTAACATGCAGTTTGAGAGATTCACAGAATAAACAGTAGTTGCAGTGTTTGGCAACAGGTTATCAGGAAGTTTGAGGGTTAACCCAGCATAGTCAGTCTTTGCAGAGTTTGGCAACAGAAAATCAGCAGTTAGAGAGTTTCCACAGCGAAGTCCTCACAGGAGCCACAAAGAGGAACAAACAAACGGACACTGAAGAAACAGGAAGCCCGGAATAAAAAGCCTGGTAGTGACATCATCAGGAAGGGGCGGCTCAGACTACTTGCCAATCAAGCACACAGAGAGGACCGCCGGAGCTTCCCAGCGGCCGAGCGTGACAAAGACATTGTCTTGAAAGGCGGTACACCGGACACCGGATCGAAGGGCAGCCAAGTCACGTAACACGAAGAGCGGAGAAATCGATAAGGATTTCGGATTCCGGAGAAAGTGAGAGTCACGGACTCAGCAGACATCAGGAACTTTAAGTATTAAAACGAAGTGTATCACACTAAATTGCATTTAATAACAGCAGAACTTTTACCCACATCCCCTCTCACATGCTACTTATATGGGAATACTACTACAGATTAAATGGTCACAGTGATTCATGAAATTGTTCTATAACTTGTTTGGACATTGAGTGTCTAACAATCGGAAAGCTTATGTCTTTTTGATTGACTTTTAGGAGAATAATATATTTTTTAGAGGCCTTACATTTTTTAATACATTTTATACCACCGGTGGTTATATGTAATATTGTTATTAATAAATATATCAATGTTGTATCTATGCATTGTTTAAGATTTTTTGTAATTTTATATATAGAGTTTTTTGTCTATCAGTGTTATTTCTTAGCACTATTGATCTCTTATATAGCTGCTTACTTTTAGCGCTCCCCTCATTTTTGTATTCTTTTAACTGCTAAATAGAGAGACTCATTTATAACATTAATTAGTTATCTTTTCTGAATAGTAATCTTTTATTTTTATATCTGAAAGAGTGTTAAAATATAGCACAGGAAAAGTTATAGACAATCATTTAATCATAGAGAGGCAGATTACAAGTGGAGCTCACAGCATGATACTTTGGGGCCTAGTTATCAAGCCGTCAACCTAAAATACGCTGGAATTCCGCAGCGTATTTGTGGCGAGGCTGATTCGCCTTAGTTATCAAAGGCTCGAGACCGGCAAAAGTAGAATTTTGTGACGTAAGCATCGATCCGCCGGACTCAGTCCGACACAGATCGATTCTTACGTCACTCCAGATGTTCCGCACACAAGTGCGGCACATTCTCACTACTTTTGCTAGTTATCAAAAAACTAGCAGGTACGCTCGGCACTTTTATGGCCCAGCGTACCTGGTTTTCAATCCGCCACCCCTGGAAGCGGCGGATCCCATAGGAATCAATGGGAGTCTGACCATAGCGAAAGTACAAGTTCGCTGCTGACAGACATCCCATTGATTCCTATGGGAGCTGTCTACACCTAACACCCTAACATGTACCCCGAGTCTAAACACCACTAATCTGACCCCCCCTAAACCGCCGCTCCCGGAGCCCACCGCAAGCTACTCTATACATATTAACCCCTAAACCGCCGCTCCCGGAGCCCACCGCAACTATAATAAATGTATTAACCCCTAAACCGCCGCTCCCTGAACCCGCCGCAACTTATATTAAATGTATTAACCCCTATCCTGCCCCCCTACACCGTCGCCACCTATAATAAATGTATTAAACCCTAATCTGCCCCCCCTACACCGTCGCCACCTATAATAAATTTATTAACCCCTATCCTGCCCCCCACTACGCCGCCGCCACTGTAATAAAATTATTAACCCCTAAATCTAAGTCTAACCCTAACCCTAACACCCCCCTAACTTAAATATTAATTAAATAAATCTAAATAAATTAACTCTTATTAACTAAATGAATCCTATTTAAAACTAAATACTTACCTTTAAAATAAACCCTAATATAGCTACAATATAAATAATAATTATATTCTAGCTATCTTAGGATTTATATTTATTTTACAGGTAACTTTCAATTTATTTTAACCATGTACAATAACTATTAAATAGTTATTAACTATTTAATAGCTTACCTAGCTAAAATAAAGAGAAATGTACCTGTGAAATAAATCCTAACCTAAGTTACAATTACACCTAACACTACACTATACTTTAATAAATTATTCCTATTTAAAAATAAATACTTACCTGTAAAATAAACCCTAAGATAGCTAAGATTACATTGTAGCTATTTTAGGATTTATATTTATTTTACAGGTAACTTTGTATTTATTTTAGCTAGTTAGAATAGTTATTAAATAGTTATTAACTATTTAATAACTACCTAGCTAAAAGAAATACAAAATTACCTGTAAAATAAATCCTAACCTAAGTTACAATTAAACCTAATACTACACTATCATTAAATTAACTAAATAAACTACCTACAAATAACTACAATTAAATACAATTACATAAACTAACTAAAGTACAAAAAATAAAAAAAGCTAAGTTACAAAAAATAAAAAAATAAGTTACAAACATGTTAAAAATATTACAACAATTTTAAGCTACTTACACCTAATCTAAGCCCCCTAATAAAATAACAACCCCCCCCAAAATAAAAAAATTCCCTACCCTATTCTAAATTAAATAAATTTCAAAGCTCTTTTACCTTACCAGCCCTTAAAAAGGCCATTTGTGGGGGCATGCCCCAAAGAAAACAGCTCTTTTGCCTGTAAAAGAAAAATACAACCTCCCCAACATTAAAACCCACCACCCACATACCCCTAATCTAACCCAAACCCCCCTTACAAAAACCTAACACTAATCCCTTGAAGATCATCCTACCTTTAGTTGTCTTCACTCAGCCGAGCCACCGATGGAACTGAAGAGGACATCCGGAGCGGAAGAAGTTAATCCTCCAAGCGGCGCTGAAGAAATCTTCCATCCGATGAAGTCATCATCCAGGCGGCGCTGAAGAAGTCTTCGATCCGGCCGATGTCATCTTCAAAGAGGCGCTGAAGAGGTCTTCTATCCGGGCGAAGTCATCTTCCAAGCCGGGTCTTGAATCTTCCTTCCGCCGACGCGGAACCACCTTCTTCACCGACGGACTACGACGAATGACGGCTCCTTTAAGGGACGTCATCCAAGATGGCGTCCCCTCAATTCCGATTGGCTGATAGGATTCTATCAGCCAATCGGAATTAAGGTAGGAAAAATCTGATTGGCTGATGGAATCAGCCAATCAGATTGAGCTCGCATTCTATTGGCTGTTCCGATCAGCCAATAGAATGCGAGCTCAATCTGATTGGCTGATTGGATCAGCCAATCGGATTGAACTTGAATCTGATTGGCTGATTCCATCAGCCAATCAGATTTTCCTACCTTAATTCCGATTGGCTGATAGAATCCTATCAGCCAATTGGAATTGAGGGGACACCATCTTGGATGACGTCCCTTAAAGGAGCCGTCATTCGTCGTAGTCCGTCGGTGAAGAAGGTGGTTCCGCGTCGGCGGAAGGAAGATTCAAGACCCGGCTTGGAAGATGACTTCGCCCGGATAGAAGACCTCTTCAGCGCCTCTTTGAAGATGACATCGGCCAGATCGAAGACTTTTCTTCAGCGCCGCCTGGATGATGACTTCATCGGATGGAAGATTTCTTCAGCGCCGCTTGGAGGATTAACTTCTTCCGCTCCGGATGTCCTCTTCAGTTCCATCGGTGGCTCGGCTGAGTGAAGATGACTCAAGGTAGGATGATCTTCAGGGGATTAGTGTTAGGTTTTTGTAAGGGGGGTTTGGGTTAGATTAGGGGTATGTGGGTGGTGGGTTTTAATGTTGGGGGGGGTTGTATTTTTCTTTTACAGGCGAAAGAGCTGTTTTCTTTGGGGCATGCCCCCACAAATGGCCCTTTTAAGGGCTGGTAAGGTAAAAGAGCTTTGAAATTTATTTAATTTAGAATAGGGTAGGGCATTTTTTTATTTTGGGGGGGTTTGTTATTTTATTAGGGGGCTTAGATTAGGTGTAAGTAGCTTAAAATTGTTGTAATATTTTTAACATGTTTGTAACTTATTTTTTTATTTTTTGTAACTTAGCTTTTTTTATTTTTTGTACTTTAGTTAGTTTATGTAATTGTATTTAATTGTAGTTATTTGTAGGTAGTTTATTTAATTAATTTAATGATAGTGTAGTATTAGGTTTAATTGTAACTTAAGTTAGGATTTATTTTACAGGTAATTTTGTATTTCTTTTAGCTAGGTAGTTATTAAATAGTTAATAACTATTTAATAACTATTCTAACTAGCTAAAATAAATACAAAGTTACCTGTAAAATAAATATAAATCCTAAGATAGCTATAATATAATTATTAATTATATTGTAGCTATCTTAGGGTTTATTTTACAGGTAAGTATTTAGTTTTAAATAGGATTCATTTAGTTAATAAGAGTTAATTTATTTAGATTTATTTAATTAATATTTAAGTTAGAGGGGCGTTAGGGTTAGTGTTAGACTTAGGGTTAGGGGTTAATAATTTTATTACAGTGGCGGCGGCGTAGTGGGGGGCAGGATAGGGGTTAATATATTTATTATAGGTGGCGACGGTGTAGGGGGGGCAGGATAGGGGTTAATAGGTTTAATATAGGTTGCGGCGGGTTCATGGAGCGGCGGTTTAGGGGTTAAACTATTTATTTAGTTGCGGAGAGGTGCGGGATCAGCAGGATAGGGGTTAATAATTTTATAATAGAGGGCGACGGTGTAGGGGGGGCAGGATAGGGGTTACTAGGTATACTGTAGGTGGCAGCGGTGTCCAGGAGCGGCGGTTTAGGGGTTAATACATTTATAAGAGTTGCGGCAGGGTCTAGGAGCGGCGGTTTAGGGGTTAATACATTTATAAGAGTTGCGGCGGGGTCTAGGAGCGGCGGTTTAGGGGTTAATACATTTATAAGAGTTGCGGCGGGGTCTTGGAGCGGCGGTTTAGGGGTTAGTAACTTTATTGAGTTGCGGGAGGCTCCGGGGGCGCCGGTATAGGGGGTAGAACAGTGCAGTTTAGTGTGAGTGCTTAGTGACAGGCTAGCAATAAAGCTGGGAAAAAGCTGAAGGGCAGCGAGATCGGATGAGTGATAACTGTCACAGTCCGCTGCTCATCGCCCCGCAGCTTTTTGACAGCTTTATTTGATAACTTAGGCGTATTTTTTCAGGTCCGCGGCGGCGAAGGTAGGCGAGCTTAGGCGGGCGTATTGGGCCGGCGAAGGCAGAAAAGTAGACGGCTTGATAACTACCCCCCTTAGTGCTCAGTCTCATGCTAAGAATAACGCACAATTGCAATTACAATTGGATAGTTACAAATGTTAACATCTTAATACAACTGAACCTTTTATAGGGCGCAATATTATTATAGCGCAGGAAGAACTATTTGCATGCTCATTACTCTTGTACTGTATTACAAGTGCTGAGTTAAATCTTGAGCTGGAGCGCAATTACAAAATACAGCTATAAAGTTTAGTGCTTTTTGCAGATCTTAGTGTGCCTTAGTTAAAGGGACAGTCTACACCAGAATTGTTATTGTTTTAAAAGATAGATAATCCCTTTATTGCTTATTCCCCAGTTTTGCACAACCAACACAGTTATAATAATAAACATTTTACCTTTGTGATTGCCTTGTATCTAAGCCTCTTCTGACAGCCCCCTGATCACATGACTTTTTATTTATTATCTATTGACTTGCATTTTAGCCAATTAGTGCTGTGTTGTGCTGACTCTTAAATAACTCTACGGACGTTAGCACAATTATCTATATGGCTCACATGAACTAGCACTCGAGTGTTGTAAAAAGCAAATATAAAAGCATGTGATAAGAGGCTGTCTGTAGTGGCTTAGAAAAAGGCATACATTTAGAGGTTTAAAGGTGTTAAAGTATATTAATATATTATCAGGAATCAAGTGCTTCTCAGCATGAAATGTGTCTGATGCAGAGGGGTCATGGTATCTGGGGGCGTTTCTATCTTTTTAAACAATAACAATTTTAGTGTTGACTGTCCCTTTAATCAATTGAGCGATAAAAGATAACCTTGGACTTGTAATATGAGAGCAAAAAAATGGAAGCATTATTGATTGCGCTCAAACGAAGCTAATGCATAATAGCGCTAAAATATTTGCTCTCCACTTATAATCTAGGCCATAATGTAACATTAAAGGGATATGAAACCCAAAAATTTCAAATTTGCTTCGTTACCATGGTATTCTTTGTTGAAGAAATATCTAGGTAGGAATCTGGAGCATTACATGCAGGAAATATTGCTGCCTTTTAGTGCTCTTGCAAATGGATAACATTCTTGCAAAACTGCTGCCATATAGTGTTCAAGACACTTGCACACTTCTGAGCTTATGCCCCTGCTTTTTAACAAAAGATACCCAGAGAACAAAATACAAAATGATAATAGAAGTAAATTAGAATGCATGCTCTATCTGAATCATGAAAGAAAAAAAAATGTAGTTTCATGTCCCTTTTAATACTGTACCCAATTATATATCATCTTCTTCCTGTAAAGGTTTCTTTATGTCTTGTTGCAGAAACAGATGCACTTAACTTTGAGAATGGAATACAGGCACAGCAATACAAATCTCTTCCATTTTTGTACTGTTTTGGCAGCAGGTTTAATGTATTTGACAGATATAACATAGCACCACGCAGAGGTAACTATTTGTTCACTGTAATGGGAACTCTATATCAAAATGCTTAAAAGGCACTGTGAATTGAGGAAAATTGAGAGAAAGTTCTCTTTATAGCATTTTCCTACAATGTCCACATAAAAGACAAACTAAATGTTGAAAGAGGGAAAGTATTTCAAATGCAAGATTATTATGTTGAGTATTAGCTCGTAGCTTCAATTGAAAACAACTAGCAGAGACCCCAAGTGCTTTGCAGGTGACAGTTATTGCATTGTAACATAGATACATATAAGTACCATAAATCCCATAAACACTGCCAACATTTTTTTCAGAAGTATAAGATTAAAGGGATAGTAAAGTAAACATTAAAGGGACAGTTTAGTCAAAAATAAACTTTCATGATTCAGATAGGGCATGTGATTTTAAACAACTTTCCAATTTACTTTTATCATCAATTTTGCGTTGTTCTCTTGGTATTCTTAGTTGAAAGCTAAACCTAGGTAGGCTCATATGCAAATTCCTTACCCTTTGAAGGCTGCCTCTTATCTGAATGCATTTTGACATTTTTTTACAACAAGAGGGAGTTAGTTCACGTGTACCATATTAGATAACAGTGTGCTCACGCTGTGGAGTTATTTATGAGTCAGCACTGATTGGCTAAAGTGTAAGTCTGTCAAAAGAAATGAAATAAGGGGCAGTCTGCAGAGGCTTAGATACAAGGTAATTACAGAGGTGAAAAGTATATTAATATAGCAGTGTTGTTTATGCAAAACTGGGGAATTATCTATCTTCTTAAACAATACAAATGTTGGTGTTGACTGTCCCTTTTAAATTTTATGATTAATAAAAAGTATGCAATTTTAAACAACTTTCCAATTTACTTAAGTTATAGAATAGGCTTTGCTCTTTTGGTATCCTTTGTTGAAGCATAGGCTCAGGAGCACTGCTGGGAGCTAAATGTAAAATAAATGTGTAATTAAATCACAGAAAGAAAGTATGTGATAAAAAAATGTGATATGATAACAAATAAAGAATAAAATCATCAAGTAATTATTATATATGTGAACAAGTGTTCTAAAGTGAATAATAAATAAAGGATATGTCCATTCAATTGGTGATCAGATGATGTACACGTTTAATCCAATTTTCCTGGAGTTCCTCAACGGTAACAAAAGAGTAGAATAGTGTAACACTAAGTAATCACTAAATAGAGATGCTGGTCGATGGTATGTTTTGCTGTAGACTGATGGCATCTTCTAGGATTCCTAGAAAAAGCCCCCAGTCTATGGCAAAACGCACGTCGGATAACTACACACGTGATACGTCCGCACACATTCAGTTACATTAGAGAAGGAGTGCCTTTTTCCTTATCGGAAAGCCGGAGCAGACTTGTCTGGTGTGGTAAAACGCTGCCCAAAATCCGTTACCATCCATGGCATAGGAGAGCCTCATTCAGTATATAATTACTGTTCCTTGATTGGATTCTGACTAAGTATACTGTTATATGTGTATGGGACCAGAATTAATGTGTTGTTTTTATATGTTTTAATAAATATCTTTTACTCTTCCTAACGATTGGGATACTGTTTACCTGTCAGTATAAAATCAGGCGTGCGCAGTGAAAGAGCTTATTATAGCTCCACCTCATGTGTGTAAGATACCATCGACCAGCATCTCTATTTAGTGATTACTTACAGTGTTACACTATTCTTCTCTTTTCTTTCCTTTAAAAAACAATGGGAACATTGGATTAAACATGTACATTATCTGATCTTCATTTGAATGGACAAATCTTTTATTTATTATTCACTTTAAAAAACTTGTTCACGTATATAATGACTTCTGGGAGCTAGTTGAACACATCTGGTGAGCAAATGACAAGAGGCATAGATCTGCAGCCACAAATCACCAGCAAGCTTCTAAGGGGTCAATTTATCAAAGCGTCAATCTCAGTGCATTCGCCGGTGTCAATACGTTCTCCAGACATTGCTGACACGGATCTGAATACGATACCCTTATTTATCAAAAAAGCCGTCAAAAACATGCGCGTCAAGTACGGTGCGAAGAGCATCGGACTGTTGTTAACTAACAGTCATCGATGTCACGGTTATTTGTTTTTTTCCCAACATTGTTTATACCATTTCATTACTGTCCATGAACAAGCACATTTCTCTAAAGCTAATCTTTTATTATTCAACTGTCCAAGAAATAGCTACATTTATACCTCAACAAACAATATTTTATAGAGTTATTTTTATATTTATTTGTTATACAAAAAAATCTGTTATATGACACTTTCACATAAAATAATGTGTATTTTTATTTCTAGAAGTCATGATATGCTTTTATCTCATTTTTTTTTTAATATAAATTATTATTAATGCTAGAATTTGTACATATATCTTTGCACGTACTTGTGTGTGTGTATATATATATATATATATGTATATATATATATATATATATATATATATATATATATATATATATATATATATATATATATATACAGTATATATGTGTGTGTTATGTCAGAAATCTTTTGCAAACATATTTACATGTCCCTAAATTCATTTTTTTGTTCTAAACAATGTTGTCTTTCATATCTCTGTGTTTATTTATCCCACTATATGTATGTAGTGTAAATTTATTATTATTCTGAGCAGGAATCATTTCAAATATAACATTTAATCAGGGTATCATATGTATTTATTTGCAATCAATGGATATTTTAAGAGCTGGGCCAGTTTTCTCTCTGTACCTGTGTAACCCCTCCTGATTGCAATCTAGTTTTAAAAACCACACCTACACAGGTATTATAAAATGGGCTGGCATATAAGATGACATTTCTTACTGAAAAATAAATTCAAGAGAAGGAAGAAATACACTGAAAATAGCATGGCAGTAAAGAGGTGATTTTAATTTCTGCTGTATCTGAATCATGACAGTTAAATGTTAGGTGTGCTATTAAACATCAATTTGAATTTTAAAATCCTTGTCTAAAATATTACACTGTGTGTCCTAATGTCAGCATCAATTTTAATCTTTATTTCTAAATTCACATATACATATTTTCAAAGTATAATACACAATGTAACAAATGGCACTTACAAGTTCTGATGAGTGATCAATGACACAAATATCGAGCATTTTGATTCGTTAGTGATAGTTTAAAATATATATTTGAATCAGATTGGCTGATGTCATAAATCATGTGATTATGCATATTCCAATCAAAAGTGGTTGAAAAAATCACTAGTGTGTGGGTTGTTTAGGAGTTTGCATCATAATTGGTGCAAAAAGTGTTGAGTCAAAATTGGTGCAAAGTGGAGAGTGGGACTTGTATTACATGGCTTAAACATGGTGCACATAGATTTTTCACAACAAAATAAAAAGGAAGTTAGCTATGTTGTGTATTTCATTTTTATCTGTATATCTATTAGTGCGACAAGTTTGGGGCAAAATAATATCGTCCCCTTGCTTTGTAATGAGAGACAAAAGTGTAGCATAATCCATTAGTAGTAATGTATTTTTCATTTTTATCCCTATATCTACTAGTGCACCAACTGTGGAGCAATAATATTGTTTGATTTAGGAAGGGTATACAATTTTAATAGAGTTTCTAATTTACTTTTATTATGTAATATACTTCATTCTCTTGCAGCATCGAACATAAGTTTTCTGTGTTTTCAGACTCCCATTGAGTTCTATGGCATCCGTGACCTCAAGGGTGGTGGATTGTAAACTAGGTACGCTGCGTAGGAATAGACACGAGCGTACCTGTTAAATTTTTGATAAATTGGGAAAAGTGAAATAGAGTCAAATGTGATTTTGAAACATCTGTAATGACGCAAGCATCGATCTGCGTTGGATTGAGATTGCGGGATCGTATTTTACGTCACAAATTTCAACATTTGCCAATCTTGACGCTTTGATAACTACAGCGGATCAATCTCGCAACAAATACGACGTGGAATTCAAGCGTATTTTCAGTTGACGCTTTGATAATGTCAGTATATTTATGAAAATCTTAGTAGTGCTATCCAAATAATATACCAGTTTATGGCAGGGTTATAAACACAATACAAAAAAAAATAGAAACCCTAATCAACCATGCATCTACTAGACCATACAATTAATATAAATATCTGAATTCTTTTATTTAGTTAATATCCATGAACATATTGAAATATATTTGCAATAAAAGGAAATGAAACAATATTATATGCATTTGAAAACTATTTAAATATGCTATGCAATATTCATACACACTTATATTAAAAACCAGCCTTATTTACAAATCTTTTAACATCCAAGCAATACACTTTTAAACTGTGCTCTTAAGCAATAGGATAATACATATATTCTGCTATTTAACTGCAATTTATCCTAATACAAAATTAACTGACAATATCAGAACTTGCATAGATGAGTTACTTAGCCAATCAGACACAGATTTAAACAACAATACAATATATAGGCTGTGACTAGCAATTTAAAATACAATTTATTTCTCTGACTCTGCCAGACCCAGCAACAATGAATACTTATTTTAAATTGTTTTTGCATACAAACAGGCCAGCTAAGAGCTACTAAGACAATGACATACAGTTTAAAAGTACACCCTGCTCTTAAAATCTATTAACTGTAATTTAAACTGCAGTGACCTTAAAATATCACATGTAATTAGCAGCCCTTTTCTTATACTCTATATATACGTTACCAAAATGATATCCAGCTTCAAGATTTTTCACACCTCATATAAAATAAGTGTAATTGCAATGGAACAGGAGAAGTATGGCCCACTTTGTTTTTATAGTTTGACTGTGTTCCACGCAAACAGCTTTAGTCAGTTACAAAACTCAGCAGCCAGTCTCCCTCTCCTTTCCTGCGTACAACTATATAGTGTAATCATTGGTGTGAAATATGGGTGGCCCTTCAAAACCTTGTCCCTCTATTGGAGAACTGGAATATCTCATATTTAACAGCCCAAAGGCTTTCTGGCTGCAGTTCTCCCATGCATTACAATTAGACAGCGCAAACAAATGCAGCATGACAAAAAAAAATACAGCTATGCATTTAAACATCTTTCTTTAAAATGTATAATAACTACCATAATTTTCTTCATATTAATAAGTTTGCAATACCAATCGCAGCTGGGTAATATCATATTACTTCTCTGGTCATTTTGATATGAAACATGTGTCTAACATTATTTATATTGTATTATATTAATTTATACTGCCAATTATTCTGAAATTAATGGCATTTATACATTCTAATATGTTTTCTTTCACTTAATATAATATGTTCTATGTCTCCGACAATTTCTGCATATATGAATTGATGCCTGCAATAGAAATGGAAACAATTATTAGAAATGATCTAAGCATTCATATGTCTATGATCCATATGAAATAAGATTAAGTATTATTAATCATTTACTTTTAGGTCCACAAACATCTATTTATATTCTTAAAAACACAGAGGTTATTAAACATTTTTGACTGACTAAAACAGTTACCTCCCAGCTTAGCAAATACCCATGTAATAATAGAGAATTAGACAATTTCCCAAATTTCTATATTTAATACATTCTGGGGCATGCATTCAAAGAGAGAGACATTTTTTTTTTATTTGTTATCTGTTTTAATGAGTTTCATAGTCACACCTCAGCATCTGTCTTTTGTTTCCCAAGGCCTTCACTGCATCTGGTATTTTCCAGGGTTAGTAATCACACAGCATGAGCCACTCAAACAAATCTGTGCTAATTACCAGTCCCTTTTGAAAAATGCCTGCATTTTTCACATCTCTTCAGACGGATAGGCATCTTCCTTGGAGGAAATCCATATATGGGCCTGTATCCTGAAACTGTGTTAGTTTCCAGTTCCTTGCTAAATTATACAATTGCATAATTTAGCATATTGAGTGTGTGAGATCTCCCAGAAACAATCCTTTGTTCTACTTTTAGCCAAGAATGTCTCCTGTGCAATTTAAGAAGTGGGGGAGAACTAAGCCTGTCTGAAGTCAGATCTTCTGAATGCAATGAGTTATTTTTTTACTGATCAGTGAAATATCTGATCAAAAATACAAATTTATTAATCTTGAAATATATGATTAAAATATATATTTATTAATCTCACATATACCTTGACATAAATCCCCCTTCCAACTTCAAATAGATGTAGGACACATGTATTTGAATTGGCTTAAAGTCAGTGGTATTTGATGAGGATCAACCGTATATCTCAGTTCATTTGGGGATATGACACTTCATTCTCCCTCTATGACTTGTAGTTGGGATCTGGGATGACATGCCCGCAATTGATTGATATGGACCCATTTATCTATGAAACTTTCATTTTTGGGGATCCGTATTTTATAGGCCACTGGAGATATTTTGTCAGTAATGACAAAAGGACCTTTCCATGAGGGAAGAAATTTCTTCTCCCTAACCTGATCTCTTCTAAAGTTATAAAGATAAACTTTATCATTTATTTCATATTCCTTTTTGGACGTTTTGAGATCATAATAGGTTTTAGTGGCAGTTGCGGCTCTTTCTAAATTCCTTTGAGCAAATGCAAAGGCATGTTGCAGGTGCTTTCTTAGGTTTTCCACATATTGATGTGTATTGGCAGCATTTATCAAGTTTTGGTCTGATGTACGGTACAGCAGATGCTGAGGTAGAACCATTCTTCTACCAGTCATCAGTTCAAAAGGTGACATCTTGGTAGCACTACTTGGAGTTGCTCTTAATGCCATTAAGACTAGAGGTAGTTTTACATCCCAGTCTTTACCCGTTTCACTCACAAACTTTTTGAGGATTTTAACAATGGACTGGTTGTAACGCTCTACACCACCACTTGAGGCAGCTCTATAAGCAATATGGAGCTTTCTTTTAACCCCTAGTATTTTCCACATTTTGGTCATCACTTCGCTAGTGAAGTGGGTCCCCCAATCTGATTCGATTCTTTGGGGCAAACCAAATCTGGAAAATACATGGTTGATGAGCAATGCTGCACATGTTTCAGCACTATTGTTAGGTGCACTAATGCACTCTACCCATTTAGTGAACAGGCATGTCACTGTTAACATGTACTTGTTACCTCTTGATGACCTTGTTACCGGACCAATAAAATCAATTTGTATATCTGACCATGGCATTACCATCCCCCTTTTCTGCAATGGCGCTCTATGCGTTGGTGCAGTGGGTTGAAACTGTGGGCAGATTAAACACCCTTGACAGTAGGTTTGAACATCTTTCAACATGTGTGGCCAAAAAGCGTAATCATGCAATATTTCATACGTGAGTTTGGCACCGCGATGACCAGATGTGGGAGCATCATGGGCATGTTGAAGCATTAGACCTCTGAATTTGGTGGGTACTACCCACTGCTGGATGCCAGTTTTGGAGGTTCTAATTAATAAACCATCCTGTAACTTGAATTGTGATCTAGATTTTATTAAGATTCTAAGATCATCTTTGCCAATACAATCATCTTTTGAGATGGGGTTGCTTTGAGGATCTTCTATGTGTTTATAGAAGATGCCTACAATGGGGTCTTCTTTTTGACTAGTGATCTGGTCCTCACTAGGAGAATCCTGACTCCATTGTACCAAGTTAGGCTCACTCTGTTGTTTTGCCTGGTTTCTGGTAATGGCTTCTACCTGAATTGCACCCATTAAGTGGTTGATATTAAGGAGTTCTCCAGTTATGGCTCCTTGTTTGGCTAATGAATCCGCAAGGTCATTGCCTTCCTTATCCGGACCTAGAACTCTGGAATGAACCTTGGTCTTTTTCCAGTGTATGGTTAAATCATTGGATACCACCAGATTATCAATCTCGCAGAACAATTTGCCATGCTTGACTGGTTTGTTATTGCTTTTCTGCATGCCATTTCTTTTCCAAGTTGGCAGGTATTCAACAAAACTGTCATGCACATAATTTGAGTCAGTTATGATCACAAATTCATGAATACCATGTCCAATAGCCATTTCAATGGTTTTGAAAACAGCAGTTAGTTCTGCAACTTGACTGGATCTTGGTCCAATGTTGAAACCTATAGATATATTTGGGAATCCATTTGTCCCAGTTATACCAATGCCAGCGACTAATCTGCGCTCATTATCAATGGTGGCATGGTAAGAACAACCATCAACATATACCCAAGGTAATGTTTGACAATGGTCCTCGTATATTTTATATGGGGAAAGCAATTGTTCCTCCAGAAAATCATCTTCCGATAATTCTTCCCCTGGATCTCTGGCAGTACAGTCGTGGAGCTCAGCAAGCCCTTGTGCGACTGGATTCTTTTTATTCTGCTTGTAGCAAATTTCTAATGGCCAGCCTTGCAAGGAAAGAGCCCATGCTGTTATGCGGCTATTTGACAAATTCCCATCTCTTATTCTTTCACTTTGCAAATATAGCAAAGGCTGGTGGGCCGTTTCTACAATAATTTTCTCGCCCTGTATATAGCTGCGGAAATTTTGTAGAGCCCATACAGTAGATAAGAGGGCTTTTTCGCAATCGTTAACTTTATTTCTACTGGGGATAGATTTTTGCTTGCATAAGCAATGGCTTTGTTCAATTTATCATGCTTTTGGTATAACACAGCACTCATGCTTATATCTGTGTAACCTGTTTCTAAGAAGAAAGGTTTACCACCTTCAGGGTACGCTAAGCAAGGTGCTTGAGTGCCTGCATTTTTCACATCTCTTCAGATGGATCGGCATCTTCCTTGAAGGAAATCTATATATGGGCCTGTATCCTGAAACTGTGTTAGTTTCCAGTTCCTTACTAAATTATACAATTGCATAATTTAGCATATTGAGTTTGTGAGATCTCCCAGAAACAATCCTTTGTTCTACTTTTAGCCAAGAATGTCTCCTGTGCAATTTAAGAAGTGGGGGAGAACTAAGCCTGTCTGAAGTCAGTTCTTCTGAATGCAATGAGTTATTTTTTTACTGATCAGTGAAATATCTGATCAAAAATACAGATTTATTAATCTTGAAATATATGATTAAAATATATATTTATTAATCACACATATACCTTGACAATCAATTGACCCCTAGCAGTGCATTGCTGCTCCAGTCTCAAGCCTATCTAAGTATGCTCTTCAGCAAAGGATACTAAAAGATAAAAGCAAATTTAGTGAAAAGATACCTAGGTAGGCTCAGGCGCAGCAATGCACTACTGGTTGTTAGCTGCTGATTGATGGTTATACACATATGACTTCTTGTTATTGGCAGCTCCTAGCAGTGCATTGCTGCTCTGGATTTATTTGAGTTTGGAAAGTAAAAAATGAAACTTGCATGATTATGATAAAGCATTTATGTTTTAAGACACATTTAAATTCACTTAAATTTATGCTTACCTGATAAATTTATTTCTCTTGTGATGTATCGAGTCCACGGATTCATCCTTACTTGTGGGATATTCTCCTCCCCTACAGGAAGTGGCAGAGAGAGCACCCACAGCAGAGCTGCCTATATAGCTCCCCCCTTAGCTCCACCCCCAAGTCATTCGACCGAAGGCTAGGAAGAAAAAGGAGAAACTATAGGGTGCAGTGGTGACTGAAAGTTTACAAATAAATATATATATATATATGCCTGTCTTAATAAACAGGGCGGGCCGTGGACTCGATACATCACAAGAGAAATAAATTTATCAGGTAAGCATAAATTATATTTTCTCTTGTAAGATGTATTGAGTCCACGGATTCATCCTTACTTGTGGGATACCAATACCAAAGCTTTAGGACACGGATGAAGGGAGGGACAAGACAGGGACCTTAAACAGAAGGCACCACTGCTTGTAGAACCTTTCTCTCCAAAATAGCCTCAGAAGAAGCAAAAGTATCAAATTTGTAAAATTTGGAAAAAGTATGAAACGAAGACCAAGTCGCCGCATTACAAATCTGTTTTACAGAAGCCTCATTTTTAAAAGCCATGTGGAAGCCACAGCTCTAGTAGAATGAGCAGTAATTCTTTCAGGAGACGATTGGCCAGCAGTCTCATAAGCCAAACGGATAATGCTTTTCAGCCAAAAGGAAAGAGAGGTAGCCGTAGCCTTCTGACCTCTCCGCTTACCAGAATAAACAACAAACAATGAAGATGTTTGACAGAAATCTTTAGTTGCTTGTAAGTAGAACTTTAAAGCACGAACCACATCAAGATTGTGCAACAGACGTTCCTTCTTTGAAGAAGGATTAGGACACAGTGAAGGAACAACAATCTCTTGATTGATATTCTTATAAGAAACAACCTTAGGAAGAAACCCAGAGAAATTAGATTTGGATCCGTGAACAGAGCTTGGATTAGAAGGTCCTGCCTCATTGGCAGAGTCCATGGTAGAACCGAGGACATGTCCACTAGGCCTGCATACCAAGTCCTGCGTGGCCACGCAGGTGCTATCAGAATCACCGAAACTCTCTCCTGCTTTATTCTGGCAACCAGACGTAGAAGGAGAGGAAATACATAGGCCAGATTGAAGGACCAAGGCACTGCTAGAGCATCTATCAGTACCGCCTTGGGATCCCGGGACCTGGACCCGTAACAAGAAAGTTTGGCATTCTGACGGGACGCCATCAGATCCAATTCTGGTGTGCCCCATAGCTGCATCAGCTGGGCAAATACCTCCGGATGGAGTTCCCACTCCCCCAGATGAAAAGTCTAACGACTTAGGGAATGCGCCTCCCAGTTCTCTACTCCTGGGATGTGGATTGCTGAGAGATGGCAAGAGTGATCCTCTACCCATCAGATTATTTTGGTTACCTCCATCATCGCTAGAGAACTCCTTGTTCCTCCTTAATGATTGATATAAGCTACAGTCGTGATGTTGTCCGACTGAAACCTGATGAATTTGGCCGCAGCAAGCTGAGGCCACACTTGAAGTGCATTGAATATCGCTCTCAGTTCTAGAATATTTATCGGAAGAAGAGATTCCTCCCGAGACCATAAGCCCTGTGCTTTCAGGGAGTTTCAGACTGCATCCCAGCCTAGCAGGCTGGTATCTGTTGTTACAATGAGCCACTCTGGCCTGCAGAAACACATTCCCTGAGACAGGTGGTCCTGAGACAACCAGGACAGAATGGAAGACAGGCGCAGCCCAATTCAAGTGCAGGATAATTTATTAGGACATAAGTGCAAGTACACGATACATACTCACAAACGTTTAGGAGATAAAACAGCAATATAGGTTAAAATGATCCCTCCAGTTAAGTAATCAAATTCACAGCCCAGGCACGAACATCTCAGTCGAATAATACCAAGTCTGGGTGAGAGGTGCTGGAACTAAAATTACTCCTGGTGGTACAATACAGATAACTCTACGTACGTTTCATCTGAGTTCGCTCAGACTTTTTCAAGAGTATAATCAAAATGACAATAAGCTGAATGCAGCACAGGGCTCAAACCAGCTTTATTAAAGAGCCACTGTGATTGGAAAAAAGATTCTCAGCCAATCATTGATCCTGCTGTGTGTGCATAATTATTTTGAAAGGCTGAATCCAATAACAGTTTAACAAGATCCTGATTGTTACAACTATTGCACAAACTAGCTCACAAAAACATGTAAAATATATGTTTATAACAATACCGATTCTATCAGAATAATTGCTTTAAAAAGTTCTTAATAAAAACATTTCTAAAAAAGCCTAAGAAGGTAAATAAAACTTGCCTTGTAATAAATGCTTAATAAAAAATATTTAAAAGAATATACCTTAGCCCTAAAAGGTTACAGTTAATATAAAAAGTTACAGTTGAAATAAAAACACTCATACATATATATATGAGTCCATCTCTCAAACACTAGTAGTGTACATGAAACCTCAGGTCCTGAGACAACCACCAGAGAAGAGAATCTCTGGTCTCCTGGTCCAGATGCAGTTGAGGAGACAAATCTGCATAATCCCCATTCCACTGTTTGAGCATGCATAGATGTAGTAGTCTGAGGTGTAGGCGGGCAAAAGGAACTATGTCCATTGCCGCTACCATGAGTCCGATTTCCTCCATATACTGAGCCACTGATGGCCGAGGAATGGAATTAATAGCTCGGTAAGTGGTTAAGAGCTTTAATTTTCTGACCGCCATCAGAAATATTTTCATTTCTACCAAGTCTATCAGAGTCCCTAGGAAGGAAACTCTTATAAGAGGGAAGAGAGAACTCTTTTTTATGTCCACCCGTGAGAAAAGCCAACACAATGTCCGTGTGAGACTTGGATAGCTGGAAAGTTGACGCCTGAAATAAGATGTCGTCTAGATAAGGCGCCACTGCTATGCCCGTGGTCGTAGAACCGCCAGAAGGAACCCTAGCACCCTTGTGAAAATTCTGTGAATAGGGATGTGTAGATACGCATCCTTTAAGTCCACGGTGGTCATATATTGACCCTCCTGGATCAGAGGTAGAATAGACCGAATAGTCTCCATCTTGAATGATGGAACTTTGAGGAACTTGTTTAGAATGTTGAGATCCAAGATTGATCTGAAAGTTCCCTCTTTTTTGGAAACAACAAACAGGTTTGAGTAAAAACCTAACCCCTGTTCCTCTTTTGGAACTGGGCGGATCACCCCCATGGTATGTAGGTCTTCTACACAGCGCAAGCCTCTCTCTCTTTGTCTGTTTACAGACAATCGAGAAATGTGAAAAGTCCCCCTTGGAAGAGAGCCTTTGAATTCCAGAAAATATCCCTGGGACACAATTTCTAAAACCCAGGGATCGTGAACATCTCTTGCCCAAGCCTGAGTGAAGAGAGAGTGTCTGCCCCCTACTAGATCTGGTCCTGGATCGGGGGCTACCCCTTCATGCTGTTTTAGAGGCAGCTGCAGGCTTCTTGGCCTGTTTACCCTTGTTCCAAGCCTGGTTAGGTCTCCAGACTGACTTGGATTGGGCAAAATTCCCCTCTTGCTTTGCAGCAGAGGAAGCTGAAGTGGGACCACTCTTGAAATTCCAAAAGGAATGAAAATTATTTTGTTTGGTCCTCATCTTATTTGATCTATCCTGAGGAAGGGCATGACCTTTCCCTCCAGTGATGTCTGAAATAATCTCTTTCAGTTCAGGCCTGAATAGGGTCTTTCCTTTGAAAGGGATGTTAAAAAGTTTAGTTTTAGATGACACATCAGCAGACCAGGATTTAAGCCATAACGCCCTGCATGCTAAAATGGCAAAACCTGAATTCTTTGCCGCTAATTTAGCCAGTTGAAAAGCGGCATCTGTAATAAAAGAATTAGCCAATTTAAGGGCCTTAATTCTGTCCAAAATTTCTTCTAATGGAGTCTCCATCTGAAGAGCCTCTTCTAGAGCCTCAAACCAGAAAGCAGCTGCAGTAGTTGCAGGAACAATGCACGCAATAGGTTGAAGAAGAAAACCTTGATTAACAAATATTTTCTTCAGGAGACCCTCTAATTTTTTATCCACAGGATCTTTGAAAGCACAACTGACTTCAATAGGTATAGTTGTACGCTTAGACAGAGTAGAAATAGCTCCCTCCACCTTAGGAACTGTCTGCCACGAGTCCCGCATGGTGTCAGATATGGGAAACATTTTCTTAAAAACAGGAGGGGGAATGAACGGAATACCTGGTCTATCCCACTCGTTAGCAATAATATTCACAATCCTCTTAGGGACTGGAAAAAACATCAGTGTAAACAGGAACCTCTAAGTATTTATCCATCTTACACAATTTCTCTGGGACCACTATAGGGTCACAATCATCTAGAGCCGCTAATACCTCCCTGAGCAATAAGCGGAGGTGTTCAAGCTTAAATTTAAAGGCCGTCATATCAGAATCTGTCTGAGGAAGCGTCTTTCCTGAATCAGAAATTTCTCCCTGAGATAACAAATCCCTCACCCCTACCTCAGAGCATTGTGAGGGCATATCAGATACGGCTACTAAAGCGTCAGACTGCTCAGCATTTTTCCTTAACCCAGAGCTGTCCCGCTTTTCTTGAAAACCAGGCAGTCAGGATAAAACCTCTGTGATGGTTGTATTCATAACTGTGGCCATGTCTTGTAAAATAAATGAATTTGACGCACTAGAGGTACTTGGTGTCACTTGTGCGGGCGTTACTGGTTGTGACACTTGGGGAGAGCTAGATGCTAAACCCTCATTTACTGCTGACTGAGAATCATCTATTGCTCTATTTTTAAGTGCTAATATATGTTCTTTATAGTTTATGGACATATCAGTACAATTGGGACACATTCTAAGAGGGGGTACCACAATGGCTTCCAAACATATTGAACAAGAATTTTCCTTGGTGTCAGACATGTTAAACAGGCTAGTAATGTAACAAGCAAGCTTGGAAAACACTGTAATCAAAGTAAATAACACTTAGAAATAAAACGGTACTGTGCCTTTAAGAGAAAAAAAGCTGCACAAATTCTGCAAAACAGTGTAAAAAAACAGTAAACATAACAAATTTTTTACAGTAGTATCATATAGCCTTAGTAACTTTGCACAGCTATGCAAATAAACAATTAACCCCTTAATGGCAAAACCGGATTGAAAAAACATCAAAACCAGTAAAAAAAGACTTTCAGCACTTTGCCACAGTTCTGCTGTGGCTCCTACCTGCACTTCAGAACAATTTGTGGGGGAAAAGACTTCTTTTACAGCCCTCAAACACGGCAGGAACCTCTGGAGAAGCAGTTAGAAGTCTCAGAGGAAAAGAAACTGCACAACTGAGGCACGAAAATAGGCCCCTCCCACCTCACTCAATGTTTTTTGAGGCCTAACAGACAAACATTAGAGTGTCTCTAAATTAACCATGTGGGTTAGAAAACTAATAAACAAGCCACAATGACCCCTTTAGACTAGGTTGCCACCCGTCCCTTAAAATACAGAACACTTATAAGTTACACATACTGCAGGGTGTGCAGGGAGGAATATGAATAGTGCTGTCCAGAAACACAATACATGTTCCTTCCTGCACACCCTGCAGCATGTGTAACTCATAAGTGTCGCAGAAAACATGGCTGAGGTGGCAACCCTACCTTTAGTCCCTTCAAAAAAACGTTATAATTGCATCATTCACTGAATAAACAAAAACGTTTTTACCAAACAGTGTCACCAGTAACTAATGAGCCCTTCATGCAAGCTGAAATTCCTATCCAAGTGTCTGAATACAGCTTACCCTTCCCTCATGGGGATATTGCCAGCCTTTTCTAGAAATAACATAGTCTGTCTAGAAAAAAATAGACTGAACATACCTTAATGCAGTTTAGCCTGCAAACTGTTCCCCCAACTGAAGTTTTCCTGTACTCTTCAGCCCTTGTGAGAACAGCAGTGGATCTTAGTTACAAAATGCTAAGATCATCATCCTCCTTGCAGAAATCTTCATCCCTTTTCTGCCAGAGAGTAAATAGTACACACCGGTACCATTTAAAAATAACAAACTTTTGCTTGAGAAAATAAAAACCTAACATTTTTGTCACCACACTCCTCTTTGCCCTTCCTAGCAGTTAAGCAGGCAGAGAGAATTACTGGGGGTGGAGCTAAGGGGGGAGCTATATAGGCAGCTCTTTTGTGGGTGCTCTCTCTGCCACTTCCTGTAGGGGAGGAGAATATCCCACAAGTAAGGATGAATCCGTGGACTCGATACATCTTACAAGAGGAATATTATGTATATATCCTACTCTGCTGAGAGCTAGCTGGTGATTGGTGACTACACACTTTTGTCTTTTGTCATTGGCTGACCAGATATGTTTAGCTTGCTCCCCGTAGTACATTGCTGCTCTGGATCTCACTTTAACTATGTGTTTAATACCTTTGCAGGGTATATACAAGCAAAAGTACCATAATAAAATGCTCTAAAATATTAGATAGCTTTTTTAATACAATTTCACATCCCTTTAACTATGTATTTAACTTATTACACCATTTTCTTTTTTGCACTTTCATTTTCCTTTAATACATGCACCAAAATGGTAATTCTTATTAGTATGTATATGTTTACCATTTTCACTACAGTAGCATGAATATTATTCATGTTAATAAGCCAAATTATATTTTAGAAAGGTGTGCATTATTGCTACTTATAAGCAAAATATGTTAAGGATTAAATGCAAGGAATAAAATACACAAATTCTATAATATTTGCATTTCTTTTTATGGCTTAATGTGCCCTGACTCACATTTTCTGCATATGTTGTAACATAAATACTGTGTCGTTTTTAAATATTGAATTTTTATGACACTGTAGGCTCGCTTGGCATACACATCTGAAAATGTGTTATCTATGATGACTGTTATATAAAAATCTATCCTTAATGATATGTTGCATTTCCTCTTTTACGCTCTGATTTTTCAGTTTTACAACACTCATTTCCCCTCCACCCCCTGTACAAATGTTTACATTATCATATGTCAGGTTTTTGCTCTAATATTACAATTGAACTTTCTAGGCTTCCCTTGGATAATCTTCTGTAGTCTGTATTGCTTTCAAAACTGTATAACTAAATGCATATGTTGGTTTGTTAAACTTAATATTGTCCTGAAAATAAATAAAAGTGCAAAAGAATAAGGGCTAGATTATGGGGCTGAATTATCAAGCTCTGAATGGAGCTTGATGCCCCCGTTTCCGCGCGAGCCTGCTCTGAGGCTGCGAACATCAATCCGCCCAATCCTATACGATCAGGCTGATTGCCACCCCCTGCTAGCGGCCAATTGGCAGGGGGCGGTATTGCACAAGCAGTTCACAAGAAATGCTTATGTAATGATAAATGCCGACAGCGTATGCTGTCGGCATTTATCGATGTGCGGGGGACATGATACACTACATTGTCCATTAGCACATTAATAAATTGGCCCCTATGGCCTCTAGTTATCAAGCTCCAGACGTACCTGCCTTCGCCGGCCCCAATGCGCTCGCCTAAGCTTGCCTCACATCGCCGCCGCGGACCTGAATACGTTCGCCAAAGTTATCAAAAAAGCTGTCAAAAAGCCGCGCACCAAGTACGGGGCGGTGAGCAGCGGACTGTGATAGTTATAACTCATCCGATCTCGCTGCTCTTCGGCTTTTTTACAGCTTTATTGATAAGCTGTCACTAAGCTCCCACACTAACTATAGTGTTCTACCCCCTATACCGTCGCCCCCGGAGCGCCCCGCAACAAAATAAAGTTATTAACCCCTAAACCGCCGCTCCTAGACCCCGCCGCAACTATAATAAATGTATTAACCCCTAAACCGCCGCTCCCGGACCCCTCCGCCACCTACATAATACCTATTAACCCCTATCCTGCCCCCCCTATACCGCCGCCACCTATAATAAAGTTATTAACCCCTATCCTGCGGATCCCGGACCCCGCCGCAACTAAATAAATTGTTTAAACCCTAAACCGCCGCTCCCGCACCCCGCCGCAACCTATAATACAATTATTAACCCCTAAACCTAAGTCTAACACTAACCCTAACACCCCCCTAACTTAAATATTAATTAAATAAATCTAAATAAATATTACTCTTATTAAATTAGTTATTCCTATTTAAAAATAAATACTTACCTATAAAATAAACCTTAATATAGCTACAATATTACTAATAATTATATTGTAGCTATTTTAGGATTTATATTTATTTTACAGGCAAATTTAAATTTATTTTAACTAGGTACAATAGCTATTAAATAGTTAATAACTATTTAATAACTACCTAGCTAAAAGAAATACAAAATTACCTGTAAAATAAATCCTAACCTAAGTTAGAATTAAACCTAACACTACACTATCGTTAAATTAATTAAATAAATTACCTACAAGTAGCTACAATTAAATAAACTAACTAAAGTACAAAAAAACCCCCCACTAAATTACAGAAAATAAAAAAAGATTACAAGAATTTTAAACTAATTACACCTAATCCAAGCCCCCTAATAAAATAAAATAAAAAAATAAATAATAAAAGTCCCTACCCTATACTAAATTACAAGGTAACCAGCTCTTTTACCAGCCCTTAAAAGGGCTTTTTGCGGGGCATTCCCCAAAGTAATCAGCTCTTTTGCATGTAAAAAAAAAATACAACCCCCCCAACATTAAAACCCACCACCCACCTACCCCTACTCTAACCCAAACCCCCCTTAAATAAACCTAACACTACCCCCCTGCAGTTCTCCCTACCTTGAGTCGTGTTCACCCAGCCGGGCCGAAGTCATCATCCAAGGGGCGCTGAAGAGGTCTTCCATCTGATAGAAGTCTTCATCCAAGGGGCGCTGAAGAAGTCTTCCATCCGATAGAAGTCTTCATCCAAGGGGCGCTGAAGAGGTCTTCCATCCGATAGAAGTCTTCATCCTGGCGGCGTCTTCAATCTTCATCTATCCGGAGCGGAGCCATCTTCAAAGCAGCCGACGCGGAGCCATCCTTCTTCACCGACGCCTACTCGCTGAATGAATATTCCTTTAAGTGACGTCATCCAAGATGGCATCCCTCGAATTCCGATTGGCTGATAGGATTCTATCAGCCAATTGGAATTAAGGTAGGAAAAATCTTATTGGCTGATCCAATCAGCCAATCAGATTGAGCCTGCATTCTATTGGCTGTTCCGATCAGCCAATAGAATGCAAGCTCAATCTGATTGGCTGATTGGATCAGCCAATCGGATTGAACTTGAATCTGATTGGCTGATTCCATCAGCCAATCAGATTGTTCCTACCTTAATTCCGATTGGCTGATAGAATCCTATCAGCCAATCAGAATTCGAGGGACTCCATCTTGGATGACATCACTTAAAGGAATATTCATTCGGCAAGTAGGCGTCGGTGAAGAAGGATGGCTCCACGTCGGCTGCTTTGAAGATAGCTGTGATAACCAAAATTAGAATGAAAAATAAAGGTTTTGTTGCTCTTTTCTTAAAATAAGCAAGAGAAAATGATTTATTAAACTTACTTATTTAAGGTGAGACATTAATTTTGTAATTGATTGAGTAATATGAAACTTCACTAAGATAGGAATATATATATAAATCAGGAATGAGTATAAGTAACTGAGATTAAAGTTCAGAGCAATTCAGTTGAGTTTAAGTATAATGCAACAGTTAATGCTGATTAAAGCAGATCAAGCAAAGCAAATGAATAGACTGCTTTGTAAGGTAGAGGTAGTTCCTTCACGCACTCACACTTTCACGCAATAAAATATATACACAGTCCAGACATACTAGCTTGAATCCCAAACCGCTATATACTGAGTCAGATGTGAAACACAATATAGGTATTTGATATGTCCTATAACAAACAATGATGTTTAAGGATTAACCTTTATGCGAGAATAAATTGTAGCGAGGAGAGCGGTACTTATCTTAACAGTTGCGGTGGTATGAAGCGTGGAGAGCGGTTATGCCTTTTAGTAATAAAGGTTGAGAGGTAAGTTGCAGCTCTTAGGTTCGGCGTCTGTTTGGTGTGAGCACGACTTCGGCGTGGTGAAAGAAGTTCCGGTTGGCGGATGAATCCAGAAAATGATCCCGGTCAGAATAGAGGTAACAGTAGATACCCAGCGGGTATCGAAGGCGCAGTATAAGACCTGAAGGTTAAAGCAACAATAACAAAAAGTGGTAGTAGCTCCACAGAGGAGCAAGGAGATCTGGTTAAGAGCTTCAATTTTCAGGCCCTGATTGAGGGGTAAGCACTTCCTTAAATAGGAAGGAAGTGCTTATGCAGGTTCAGATTTAAAGGGATATCACAATAGCTCCGCTCCGCTCCGGATGGATGAAGATTGAAGACGCCGCCTGGATGAAGACTTCTATAGGATGGAAGACCTCTTCAGCGTCCCTTGGATGAAGACTTCTATCGGATGGAAGACCTCTTCAGCACCCCTTGGATGATGACTTCGACCCGGCTGGGTGAACACGACTCAAGGTAGGGAGAACTTCAGGGGGGTAGTGTTAGGTTTATTTAAGGGGGGTTTTGGTTAGAGTGGGGTTATGTGGGTGGTGGGTTTTAATGTTGGGGGGGTTGTATTTTTTTTACATGCAAAAGAGCTGATTACTTTGGGGCATGCCCCGCAAAAGGCCCTGGTTACTTTGTAATTTAGTATAGGGTAGGGACTTTTATTATTTTTATTTATTTATTTTTTATTAGGGGGCTTAGATTAGGTGTAATTAGTTTAAAATTCTTGAAATCTTTTTTTATTTTCTGTAATTTAGTGGGGGGTTTTTTTGTACTTTAGTTAGTTTATTTAATTGTATTTAATTGTAGGTACTTGTATGTAATTTATTTAATTAATTTAATTATAGTGTAGTGTTAGGTTTAATTGTAACTTAGGTTAGGATTTATTTTACAGGTAATTTTGTATTTCTTTTAGCTAGGTAGTTATTAAATAGCTTAATAGCTATTGTACCTAGTTAAAATAAATACAAAGTTGCCTGTAAAATAAATATAAATCCTAAAATAACTACAATGTAATTATTAGTTATATTGTAGCTATAATAGGGTTTATTTTATAGGTAAGTATTTAGTTTTAAATAGGATTAATTTAGTTAATAAGAGTAATTTTTATTTAGATTTAAATAAATAGATTTAATATAGATGGCGGCGGTATAGGGGGGGCAGGATAGGGGTTAATAAATTTATAGGTGGCGACGGTGTAGGGGAGCAGATTAGAGGTTAATAAGTTTAATATAGGTGGCGGTGGGGTCCGGGAGCGGCGGTTTAGGGGTTAAACAATTTATTTCGTTGCGGCGGGGTACGGGATCGGCAGGATAGGGGTTAATACATTTATTATAGGTGGCGGGGTATAGGGGGGCAGGATAGGGGTTAATAGGTATTATGTAGGTGGCGGCGGGGTCCGGGAGCGGCGGTTTAGGGGGTAATACATTTATTTAGTTGCGGCGGTGTAGGGGGGGCAGATTAGGGGTGTTTAGACTCGGGGTACATGTTAGGGTGTTAGGTGTAGACAGCTCCCATAGGAATCAATGAGATATCGGGCAGCAGCGAACATGAACTTTCACTATGGTCAGACTCCCATTGATTCCTATGGGATCCGCCGCCTCCAGGGCGGCGGATTAAAAACCAGGTACGCTGGCCCGGAATAGTAGCGAGCGTACCTGGTAGTCATTTGATAACTTCCAAAAGTAGTCAGATTGTGCCGAACTTGCGTTCGGAACATCTGGAGTGACGTAAGAATCGATCTGTGTCGGACTGAGTCCGGCAGATCGAAGCTTACGTCACTATATTCTACTTTTACCAGTCTGTAGGGCTTGATAACTACGGCGAATCAGCCTCGCCACAAATATGCTGCGGAATTCCAGCGTATTTGAGGTTGACGGCTTGATAACTAGAGGCCCATGAGTGGAACACTAACTCCGCTAAAAGTAAGCTTTTCTGCGTGCGTCGGTTAGGGCACATATTACAAGTTGAAAGTAAAAAATTATAGCGCAAAAACCTGATTGCATATTCTTCTCAAGTGCACTAACCTAACATGAAACTATGAATATTTCACATTCCAATGTTCTTCACATAGCACAATGTTCTATTTATTAATAAATACATATATCTACATATATTGAATGATATGGTACAATATTTATCTATACCTACATATATATATATATATATATATATATATAGTTATCATCTCTATGCTGAAGTATTGATTAACACAAACATATTTTTTACATTTTTATAAAACTAAATTCAGTCCCTATTTTTTTCTTAAGAATTATATATATTAGGACAACAAAACAAACTGCTGGTGAAACATAAATTAAGATATATTTTCTGAAATTATATAATTTATTAGACTGAAACGATACTCATTTAGTAAAAGCTCAGTGGACATGGATTCTATTTAAAATAAAGTTTAATATGTCTTGCTGTAGCTAAAAGTAATTTTTTTGGATTGCGATTATACATTTCGATATGATTTATTATCTTGCACTGTCTTCCTGGTTGAATATGTTTTCACCACTAGCAATTAATGAGATCATTTTTTGAAATGATTTTGAGAAGACTAGAATCTCTGCAAACACAAAGCATCCTGTTCCTTAAAGGGACATGAAATCCATTTTTTTTCTTTCTTTCTTTAAAAAGAACATGCAATTTGCCTCCTGTGATTGGCTCACCCATGTGCATTGTTGTTTCTTCAACAAAGGATATGTGAAGAATGAAGTAAACTGGAATGCTGTTTAAATATATATTGTTTATCTGAACATGAAAGAAAATTTTGGGGTTTCGTGTCCCTTTAAAATGCCAAAGCCTTTTATAACATATTTTAGGCTTCTCAGGTATTCACCATCTTCTTAGATTTTGCCTTCTCCGTCCCTCTATATTTAGTGTTTTATACTAATGGGTCCATTATCTAGTGAAATCATGAAAAACTGGGCAGGAGTCCAAAGTTTTGTTTGAATCAAGTATATGATGACACTAAGAGGCCCATTTATCAAGCTCCGTATGGAACTTGTGGGCCCGTGTTTCTGGCGAGTCTTCAGACTCGCCAGAAACAGCAGTTATGAAGCAGCGGTCTAAAGACCGCTGCTCCATAACCCTGTCCGCCTGCTCTGATAAGGCGGACAGGAATTGCCACAATTCAACCCGATCGAGTACGATCGGGTTGATTGACACCTCCCTGCTGGCGGCCCATTGGCCGCGAATCTGCAGGTGGCGGTGTTACACCAGCAGCTCTTGTGAGCTGCTGTTGAAATGCTGAATACGGAGAGCGTATTGCTCTCCGCATTCAGCGAGGTCTTGCGAACCTGATCCACACTGTCGGATCAGGTCCGCAAGACCTTTGATAAATAGTCCTCTAAGCATAGATTACTCAGTAATCACATGTGCCAATGCCACCATTTGCATGAGAACTCTAATAAAAAAAGTGTTTTAAAATAAATTCCTTATGTTCTTTTTTGTGTTTAGACCCACAAGAGAGGGTAAAGTTGAGGTCCTTTGTCACTTCTATGAGCCGATTTATCATGGCCCGTATTGTGCCTAATGCACCTGTTTCCGCACGAGCCATCAGGCTCACCAGAAACAGGAGTTAAGAAGCAGCGTTCTTAAGACCACTGCTCCTTAACTCGGACGCCTCCTCTGAGACTGCAGACATTTATCCGCCCGATCTCATATGATTAGGTTGATTGACACCCCCTGCTGCAAATCTGCAGGGGCGGCATTGCACAAGCATTTCACCAGAACTGCTTGTGCAATGATAGATGCCGACAGAGTATGCTACAACGGATCATGTCCGCCAGGCACTTGATAAATCGGCCCCCTAATGTTAAATCTGGTGAGCCAATCAGGATCAGGCATACATGAGTATTCTCAAACCACTGGCTATGTCATCATCTGGAACAGAATGGGGTTTTCTAAGAGTACAATTTAGTCTATAGATTCCACTTTTGAATAGATTAGATAATTAGGAAAACAAGGGCATTTTTTTAAAGAATATGCTATAAATGTATTTATGTATACTAGAATGACCCTTTAATACTTCTCACTACTGACCCTGCAACACAATGGGCTAGATTACAAGTGATGCGTTAACATAAGTGCACACGATATTGAATATTGTGTCCATGGTAACTTACACTCATATTATAAGTTGAAATTTAATACGACCGCACAAGTGCTAATAAAAGTTCTCGCTTAAAGGGATAGTGCAAACTAAAAGTTGCACCAAACAACATATATTCATTAAAATGTTACACTCATATATACACTATCTAATCAAAATAATTCATAAATATATAAAAAAAAGTTATAAGGGTTCAAAGGTATATGGTATATGACAAGATATTTAACTGGAAAGGTCTTTAATTTATTTATACTTACATATACATATCTAAATATGTGAGTGTATGTATGTAAATATACATATGTATATATGTGTATACATGTGCATTTATGTTTTTATGTGTATATACATACATATATATATATACATATAAACACATATATACACATGTATACACATATAAACAAATATATACACATATAAACATTATTATTATTATCGGTTATTTGTAGAGCGCCCATAGATTCTGCAGCGCTATAAACATAGGCCGTATACAGTGTCCATAATTTTCAAACAGAGAGAATGTAATCACATCATATAATACTGTTGTGAGAAAAGCAAGGGATTTTGAAGAAAGGCAGACAGGATTTGGTGAATAATCGAATTTATTAATGTCTATTTACATCCCAAACCACATATATGTAGATCACAAAATGACAAGGTCAATCATTATCTAAAAGTGAGCATTCTTAACCAAATAAAAGGCAAATTTCAAAGATTAAATGCTATTGGAAGGACAAGGACCTCTAAGCATACGTATGCAAGTAAACTAAGGATAAGGCCTAACCTACCATCTGTTACATAAACAAGGTAACAAAAATGTAAGCAAATCTAAGCATAAACGTAATGGTAACAAGTTATATTGTAACAAAGGTACTCGTTGCAATAAAATATTTTCAAACAGGCAAATAAGAAGAAGGCAAACGCCTAAAGTAAGGTCATAAAGTCTGTAAAACAAATGTGAATATCTGCTGTTTGAAACATGAAGTTCATATGTTTTACTTAGCTGCTGGATTTGGATCCGATAATGCCGATTCAAAGTTGATGCAGTGTTCAGAGCGTGTGACGTCACTTTCAGCCTGAGGTGTGGTTGTCGGCCTGCTGGTGATTTGTTAGATGGTGAGAGGTGTGTCCCAGACTCCGAGATTCCATCCACTGGATTGGCCAGTTGTAACCGGTGAAAGAAACCAGGCTTCCACCGATGTTAAATCGCTAAGCACATACCAGGATGTACTATATACTCGAAAAAGTATAGCAAAACAGCCACAAACTAATCCAAACGATTTCTCAGCAATAGGTCTCCCTTTCAAACACATCTTCAAATAGATGAAAAATGCTCTGTCCAGCGTGAGCGTGACCTATGTGCTACATCAGTCAGGAGTGAGGTCGACTAACTCCTGCCTTTTTTGTGCAATTTTCAAAGAAAACTAAGACAACACGTTTATGGTACAAGTTTGTTTTCTATTTGGAACTGATTCAACATTGACTTTCCTTTTCTATCTGATGCTGCATGTTGGGAGAGAGCGTCTAACTTTAAGTGGATAGTCACTGGAGAATGTGGCTTTTTACCTCACGCTGGACAGAGCGTTTTTCATCTATTTGAAGGTGTGTTTGAAAGGGAGACCTATTGCTGAGAAATCGTTTGGATTAGTTTGTGGCTGTTTCGCTATACTTTTTCGAGTATATAGTACATCCTGGTATGTGCTTAGCGATTTAACATCGGTGGAAGCCTGGTTTCTTTCACCGGTTACAACTGGCCAATCCAGTGGATGGAATCTCGGAGTCTGGGACACACCTCTCACCATCTAACGAATCACCAGCAGGCCGACAACCACACCTCAGGCTGAAAGTGACGTCACACGCTCTGAACACTGCATCAACTTTGAATCGGCATTATCGGATCCAAATCCAGCAGCTAAGTAAAACATATGAACTTCATGTTTCAAACAGCAGATATTCACATTTGTTTTACAGACTTTATGACCTTACTTTAGGCGTTTGCCTTCTTCTTATTTGCCTGTTTGAAAATATTTTATTGCAACGAGTACCTTTGTTACAATATAACTTGTTACCATTACGTTTATGCTTAGATTTGCTTACATTTTTGTTACCTTGTTTATGTAACGGATGGTAGGTTAGGCCTTATCCTTAGTTTACTTGCATACGTATGCTTAGAGGTCCTTGTCCTTCCAATAGCATTTAATCTTTGAAATTTGCCTTTTATTTGGTTAAGAATGCTCACTTTTAGATAATGATTGACCTTGTCATTTTGTGATCCACATATATGTGGTTTGGGATGTAAATAGACATTAATAAATTCGATTATTCACCAAATCCTGTCTGCCTTTCTTCAAAATCCCTTGCTTTTCTCACAACAGTATTATATGTTGTGATTACATTCTCTCTGTTTGAAATTTTGGACATTCTATTATTAAGGGTGGCACCAGAAAATATATACATATTTTTGGTTTCAGCAATATTACCTACTCTCTCATATTTATTTTTGTTTGTATAGGCCGTATACAATTAGAAATCATTAGGATCAAATGTATGTATATATACATACATGTATGTGGTGTTTAATGTGATAATAAATTGTTCTTAACCCCACTGAGTCTTGCTAATTGCAAGCATATAGGAGTTTTATCGCCCCAATCCCTATCCCCCCCCCCTTTATAAGATCATACAGCACTGCTGTGTTTGGTAACAATAGACAAGGGCTTGGAGTATTTGTGAACGGGCTGAGGCATAGATAACAGAAAAGTCTACTCCAGGATTAACAGCAACTAAGGAGATTGTCAGAGATGCAAGCAATTTCCATACCTCATATAGTTTGAGGTGTTAACAAGTGAGTGCAAATTTGGCATTAATGTAGCTGATATTTGTGGACTCTGAATATACTACACCCAGATCCGGATTCTTTGTGCTCCCCTTCCCTTCTTCTGTTTCCATAGATTTTGCTGAGACTTCCTTTTGGTCGCCTCTGAGCTCTTTAGGGATTTAGGCTGCAGAAGATTTTTGGACTGTCTTCACTCTTTCATAACAAGAGTGACTATATTTAATATATGGAAGGACAGTGACTAATATCATAAGAGTGGTGTGTGTTTGTAACCTGTTTAGCGCTGATACTATTGTGTGTTTAACTAATATATATATATATATATACACACACACTTTGGTGCCCCTTCCACTCAAATACCTGAAAACATATTTTTAATATTTAAAAATGTGTTTTACTGTGTATGCACTGTAAATATTTTACATTCCAACGTTCTTTACTTAGGGCAAAATGTTCTATGTATTTTTAAATAGATATTCCTAAAAATATCTGTATATACCTATGTATATTCATAGATTTATATATATATATATATATATATATATATATATATTTAAATATTTTAGAAGAAAATCCTCATATATATATATATATATATATATATATATATATATATATATATATATATATATATAAAAATAAAAAGATTTTCTTCTATGTGAAAAACATTGGAGTGTAGAATATTCATAACTACCTTAAGGTTAGAGCAGATAGTCTAATGCAGAGTTCAGCAACCTAAGGTGTTTTGGAACTACATTTACTATGATGCTGAGACACTCTTTAGGCTGCCTGAGCATCATGGGAAATGTAGTTCCAAGACATCTGTGGGCCCAAGGTTGCTGACCACGGGTCTAATGCGTGTCAGGTTAGCGCTTGAGCAATAAGTTTTAGTTGTTTTTCAGTTTGCATACTCGCTGTAGTCCATGGAGAGAAGAAGTTTGCGATAGCCGAAGTTCTGAAGTTAGTGAGTATCCGCTTTCACTTGCACACAAACATTTTACTTCAACTTTTATACACGTGCATATCCACGTGTTTGAAACGTCTACTTCTAGAAGTGTTGGTGCACAAGCAAAAGCGCTAAATAGCGTGGCACTTGTAATCAGGCCAAATGGGTTTAACCCCTGCAAATGGATTAAACACATAGGTAAGGTCATGGTCAGGAGCTGCAGAGAATTGCTATTCCTGAGCATGACACAACTTTTGAGTGGAAGTCTCAAGACTCTGCCAATCACTCAGGAACTGCAAGACATGTGACTTCAGAGTAAAACTTTATCTATGTGCATAACCCCTTTGCGAGGGATAAAAAAATGATTATCTAGAGTCAAAAATGCACAGATTACATGCTGTAATGAAATATAGCATGTAATTATTGCACTAAAATATCCCTTTAAATAGACACTGTACAGTAAAATTTGTTATACCAGCTGCAGAGTATAAAATGTATTGGAAATTCTTATCTTTATTTATTATTTAAAATATATGTTTTTGTTCATTAAAACCACAACTCGTTGTCAAGACATGCTCATATAAATGAGCGGAGCCTTCAGAAAGAGACAACCTGCTTATCTTATCATATTGTATCTGTTTCTTTCTCTAAACAAAAGCTAATACTTAGGTATTGACATTTTGTTATTATGGATGATGGTTTTAACAAGCAAAACCAAACATTTAAATGTCAAGGAAAAAATTAAATAAAGAAACAATTTCCAATACAGTTAAAATTCTGCAGCTGGTATAAAAAGTTACTGGGAACATATTAAGGGGAAGAAAATTATAGTTAATTTTTTTTATATTCATGAATTTAGAATCTTGAACTTACTAAATTCTACACGACTAATGGATCAGAGCAGGGAAGTATTTATGTCTAAGAAAAACATACCCAAGGATTTTTTCAAAGACTGCAAAATCTGATAATAAAATAATTGTTTTAAATACTTAGAAAACATTAATATTTATATGCAGATAATTTGCAATACAGTGCCTACCAGCTGATATATATTAAGCATATATTAAAAAGATCTAGAAGTCCCTTTAACATTCAGTTATATGACATCCCTTTTGAAATAGTAAAAAAATGTTTTTCCCTTATGAAATATTAAGGAAGTGTCTGAATTAAATAGTTCTATGAGCTCATTTTAATAACCACTTTCAATTAACAAATACATTTTCACGCATCATAGTTTCCTTTTAATCTGGCAGCGAGGTTAGAGAGTTTGTATAATTATTTCTTAAGCAATTATTTCTTATTTAACCCAGATTACATTATATAAATTTGCAGGTGCTCTTAACCCCTTATTGCAAAGGGTGTTGTGTTATTTACAACATTCTTAATAGACTTACAGGAAGACCATGGGGCCGATTTATCAAGCCCCGTATGCATCTGTTTCCGCACGAGCCTTCGGCTCACCGGAAACAGGAGTTAAGAAGAAGCGGTCATAAGACTGCTGCTCCTTAACTCGTCCGCCACCTCTGAGGAGGCGGAGAGCAATCAGCCCAATCGGATATGATCAGGGTTGATTGACACCCCCTGCTAGCGGCAATTGTGTAATGATAAATGCCGACAGCATATGTACATTGGTAAATCTACCCCCATGTATCGTCTTTTTAAACAATCAAAATTTCTTGTTGGTATAGTGAAAGAATATAGAAGGATAAAAGTCCTGATGAGGGATTTGACTGTTCAGAGTGTGAAGACAATATAATTGAAATAAATCGATGATAGACACTTAGGGCTCGATTTATCAAAGGCTTTTCCTCCATACGACTGCAGGTTCTCACAAGAGAACCTGCAGTCCGTATTTATTAAGTAGTAGTCATTTGACCGCTGCTTCCCTAACTCTTCTCCAACTCTTAGGTGGAGAATTTAAATCTCCCCGGTCGTTTCCGACCGGGGAGATTGACAGCTCCAGCCCGCGCGTGATTGGCTGTGCGCGGGCAGGTGGCGGCATTGCACAAGAGTGCAAAATAGCGCTATTGTGCAATGCTGAATTCCACCAACAGAATTCTGCCTGCCAGAGGCGAGCTGCAGCGGACAGGGGTGCACATGTTTGCCCCTGTCCGCCGATGCTTGATAAATCAAGCTCTTATTGCCTATTTTGCAGTGGTCTATTAACAGAGCCCCAAGTGACATAGATAGACATGTGGTCTCCTCATTTAAAAGAGGAAAGTCTGTCCTTTTAAATGAGGTTCATGTGTTTTCTTTGGATTCAGGTGATTAGCAAAATAAATATTGATCCCATTTCCCACTGGATTCCAGGTAGATTTGTTTATGAAGGGCCATATTATGCAACCCATATCTCCTCTATTCTTTATCATTTTCAGGTGATCAGCACAATAACAGATATAATTTGCCCCACTAGGTACAAGGTGATTTTTTAATGGAGAAAGGGACTCTTAGCGCCTCTATCACCCCATAAGCCACAAAAGTGATAGGAGACCCTATTTTGGAAGAAGGAAGCCATATCATTCCAATGAGGGGTCTAAAACTCCTGTGATTAGTAGGAGGTTGGCAGTCACCTACCTATTGTATTTACCCTAAAGCGAGGTGCATTTAAAGGTGCACCCATCACTTAAAGTGAGCATATAACACGCACACACACATACACACATACAGTATATATATATCCCCCATATGTAAGAAGAGATATTTTCTCATGTTGGTTCTCATGCCTCTCTAGATATCAAGTAATTTCCATAGCAATTTCAATCACCAGTCTACAAGAAGACTTTAAGGGGCCTATTTAAGAACATGCAAGCGGATATGATCTGATATTGCGGATCATGTCCGCTGCATATCGATAAATGCCGACAGCATACGCTCTCGGCATTTATCATTGCACCAGCAGTTCAATCAACCTGATCGTATTCCGTACGGAAGTTGATAAATATGCCCCTTGCTTTGTGGTGAAATGCTTGTGCAATGCCGCCCCCTGCATATTCGCGGCCAATCAGCCACTACCAGAGGGTGTCACTCATCCCGATCGTATCTGATCGGGATGGTTGCAGTTAATTAAGGAGCAGCGGTCTCATGACCCCTGCTTCTTATGTTTCAGGTGATCCGGAAACATCATGTGGAGTGAGCAGTATCCACTGCTTGATAAATCTCCCTCTTAGGGTCTGCTTGTTTTGCCCCCACCATACACAATGGAACAAGGATTCATGTTTGAAACCATCCAGCTGCCAGGTGATAATGATCACTGATCACACATACCTCAAAGCACAGTTCCAATGTTGGTAGTTCTGAATACTCTAAATAAGCCCTCCCCTTGCCATAGAAATATTCATTTGAATGAGAGGGGCACATCATTTAAATGATGGGTTCCATGTCCCTATAGCTGTAAAGTGATCCTAATAGTTATAATGATAATCTAGTAGCAATCGGTTGCCTCATTTTTCGTGTTGTTGATGTCAGGGCCCACAGATCGTTGTTTCTTTCAGCTAAATATAAACTGGGTGATTCTATAAATAGGTGACATTTTTTAAATTCAATATAAGATCTTTTTCTGGACTACACATTTTATGTTTGGTATTTTTTTTTTTAAAACAATACTTACTATGCAAAGTGAATTTGATCAGAGGTGTGCATGTCTGTCTAAATGGATTGCCCCTCCACTGCAAAGTAAGAATTTTGTGTAGTTTTAAAAATGTATCAAATATTTCTTATGATTAGATATTTTATAAATTTTATTTCTAGAAATGCCTTGATTTTTGAAAGTGCAAAAGAAATTAAATGAGTAATTTTTATTGAATATCATAGCTATAGAATATTTAAACAGAACTTTTAGTAGGTGAACTGATATGTAACAAAGTGAAATGTAGAATTATGAATGTATGTTTGAGATATTTTCACAAATAATGACTCTCTTTTCAATCAACTAGATTATAAATTTTGCACTATAGAGGGTGCAAAACGAACTCAACTAAAGTTGCGTTTATTTCAACCTCCATTGCGCTGCCATTACAAGTTTTTAAAAAGGTGCCTTGTGCTTGTGATATAATGGCGATGAGCTCTATACCGCTCAAAATACAAGCGCTGCTTTGACGTGCTCATGCACGCTTTCCCCATAGATATCAATGGGGAGAAAATGTTAGAAAAAAAACTAACACCTGTGATCGCGGAATGAAAAGCTCCGTAACGCAACCCTACTGATGTCGATGGGGAAAAAAAAGTTATGTTTAAACCTAACATAAACCCCACATCTAAACACCCCTAATCTGCTGCCCCCGACATCTACATAATGTTATTAACCCCTAATCTGCGGCTCCTGACATCATCGCCACCAAAATAAATCTATTAATCCCTAATCTTCCGCTCCTGATATCGCTGCCTCTATAATAAAGTTATTAACCCCTATTCCCCCGCACCCCAACATCGCCCACACTATAACATAGTTATAAACCCCTATTCCGCCGCTTCCAAACATTGCCGCCACTAAATAATGTTATTAACACCCTAAACCTCTGGCTTCCCACATCACTGCCACTGAATAAACCTATTAACCCCTAAACCGACAGCCCCCCACATCGCAAAAAAATAAATTAAACTATTAACCCCTAAACCTAACAACCCCATAACTTTAAATTAAAATTACAAGATCCCTATCTTAAAACAAATAAAAACAAATAAATAACTATCAATTAAATAAATTAAATTACAAATAAAAAAAAAACACTACTAAAAAAAATCAAATCTACAATTACAAAAAATAAAAAATACTAAATTACAAAAAATAAAAAAATACTAAAGTACAAAAAATAAACCCTAAATTACGAAAAAATTACAAACGAAATTATCCAAAATAAAAAAAATTACACCTAATCTAATAGCCCTATCAAAATAAAAAGCCCCCAAAATAAAAAACCCTAGCCTACAATAAACTACCAATAGCCCTTAAAAGGGCCTTTTGTAGGGCATTGCCCTAAAGAAATCAGCTCTTTTTCCTGTAAAAAAAATTGAAAGTCAGGGAGCAGCGGAATAGGGGTTAATACATTTTATTAGTGGTTACAATGTCGGGAGTGGCAGATTAGAGGTAAATAAGTTTATTATAGTATTTGCGATGCGGGAGGGCCTCAGTTTAGGGGTTAATAGGTAGTGATGTCCCGAACTGTTCGCACGTGAACGGTTCACGGCGAACATAGCTTGTTCGCGTTCGCGGCTGCGGGCGAACACATGCGATGTTCGATCCGCCCCCTATGTGTCATCATTGAGGAAACTTTGACCCTGTATGTCACAGCCGCCTGACACATTAGAGCCAATCAACATCAGACACTCCCTCACAGACCCTCCCAGCTACTCGGAAGCCACCATTTTAGACTCATAACGACCTTGCTTTCTTAGTGAGAGGACGTGTTGTGTTTGTGCTGCTGACATTATAGGGAAATACATAGCTAGGCTAGTGTATTTAGTGTCCACTACAGTCCAGAAGGACTCCACTCATCTCTGCTGCAAGGACAGCACCCCAAAAAGCCCTTTTTAGGGTTATAATTCGAGCTATTTTTTTTTTTTTTCCGTATTTTTATTAGCATTTGCCTGGCTTTCAGCCTGTGTGTTTAAGGCTCACAGCATATGCTGTGATTACTGCCACCACTGATATCTCCCTAACAACATTAGTTTAAATTTAACCAACCAAAAATTTTAATTATTTTGCTAGTGTAATTTTTTTTCATTTTCTATCAGGCCTGTGTCACACAGCATATACTCTGGTTCATTGCTCTGTGCCAGCCACCAGTGTTAATATCCGTTTATAACATTATTTTAAATTTAAAAAAATTAAATAATTTTGCTAGTGTAATCTAATTACATTTTCTATCAGGCCTGTGTCAGTCAGGCTCACACAGCATTATTATATCCTTCTTTTTTTTCAGTCTTTTGGTTAATTGGTCTGTGCCAGACAGCCACCACTCATATCTTCTTCACCTTAATTTAAATATATAAAAAAAAAAGTTTAAATTTTTTTGATAGTGTAATCTAATATCATTTTCTATCAGGCCTGTGTGTTTTGCTGACATACAGAGCCTACTGTGTTTACTTGCTGCCCTCCCTAGTCTCTGAGCCCTGACTCATATGTGTTTAACCTTTTTTTAATTTCCCCCCAAAAAAATAATTTAAATAATTTTTCTAGTGTAATCTAATAGTATTTTCTATCAGGCGTGTGTGTATCTGACTTACAGAGCCTACTGTTTTTAATAGCTGTCCTTCCAAGGCTATCAGCCACGACTCATATGTATGTGCTTAACCTTTTTCTTTAAATTCCCAAAAAAAAGTATTTAAATCATTATGCTAGTGTAATCTAATTTTATTTTCTATCAGGCCTGTGTCTAACTGTCTATCGACTTACACAGCATACTGTTGTTAATTGCTGCCCTACGTAGCAGCCAGCCAGTGCGACCACTCATATGTGCATTGCACTTCTTAACATTATTTTAATATTAAAATATAAAATTTTAAAATATTTTGCTAGTGTAATCTAACTTAATTTTCTATCAGGCCTGTGTTTTTGTCACTTACACAGCATACTGTGTTAAATTGCTGCCCTACCTACCAGCCACGACTCATATCTGCCAGCCTGTGTGCCAGGCCCAACTAGCCAATTAGTGGCACCAATCATAATTCTTGTAACAGTATCTAAAAAATTAAAAATCATAATTTTTTGAACTGCAAATATTCAGTCTACTAGTGCCATTGAATTGCAGTTTCCTCCTGCCTGCCAGCCTGTGTGCCAGGCCCAAACTAACCAATTAGTGCCACCAATCCTAGTTGTTGTAAAAGTATTGTTAATCTTTAAAATTCCAAATTGATCGCTTGTGATTCATCAGTTTGCTCATGCCATTGAATTGCACTTTCCTCCTGCCTGCCAGCGTGTTTTCCAGGCCCAACTAGCCAATTAGTGGCACCAATCATAATTCTTGTAACAGTATATAAAAAATTAAAAATCATAATTTTTTGGACTGCAAATAATCAGTCTCCTAGTGCCATTGAATTGCATTTTCCTCCTGCCTGGCAGCCTGTGTGCCAGGCCCAAACTAGCCACTTAATGCCACCAATCCTAGTTGTTGTAACAGTATTGTTAATCTTTAAAATTCAAAATTGTTCTCTTGTGATTCATCAGTTTGCTCGTGCCATTGAATTGCACTTTCCTCCTGCCTGCCAGCGTGTTTTCCAGGCCCAACTAGCCAATTAGTGGCACCAATCATAATTCTTGTAACAGTATATAAAAAAATTTAAATCATAATTTTTTGGACTGCAAATCTTCAGTCTCCTAGTGCCATTGAATTGCAGTTTCCTCCTGCCTGCCAGCCTGTGTGCCAGGCCCAAACTAGCCAATTAGTGCCACCAATCATAGTTGTTGTAACAGTATTGTTAATCTTAAAAATTCCAAATTGTTAGCTTGTGATTCATCAGTTTGCTCGTGCCATTGAATTGCACTTTCCTCCTGCCTGCCAGCGTGTTTTCCAGGCCCAACTAGCCAATTAGTGGCACCAATCATAATTCTTGTACCAGTATATAAAAAAAATTAAATTATAATTTTTTGGACTGCAAATATTCAGTCTCCTAGTGCCATTGAATTGCCTTTTCCTCCTGCCTGCCAGCCTGTGTGCCAGGCCCAAACTAGCCACTTAGTGCCACCAATCATAGTTGTTGTAACAGTATTGTTAATCTTTAAAATTAAAAATTGTTCTCTTGTGATTCATCAGTTTGCTTGTGCCATTGAATTGCACTTTCCTCCTGCCTGCCAGCGTGTTTTCCAGGCCCAACTAGCCAATTAGTGGCACCAATCATAATTCTTGTAACAGTATATAAAAAAATAAAAATCATAATTTTTTGGACTGCAAATATTCAGTCTCCTAGTGCCATTGAATTGCATTTTCCTCCTGCCTGCCAGCCTGTGTGCCAGGCCCAAACTAGCCAATTAGTGCCACCAATCCTAGTTGTTGTAACAGTATTGTTAATATTTAAAATTAAACATTGTTCGATTGTGATTCATCATTTGGCTTGTTGCATTGAATTGCACTTTCCCCCTGCCTGCCAGCCTGTGTGCCAGGCCCAACTAGCCAATTAGTGCCACCAATCATATTTCTTGTAACAGTATATAAAAAATTTTAAATCATCATTTTTTTGACTGGAAATATTCAGTCTCCTAGTGCCATTGAATTGCATTTTCCTCCTGCCTGCCAGCCTGTGTGCCAGGCCCAAACTATCCAATTAGTGCCACCAATCCTAGTTGTTGTAACAGTATTGTTAATCTTTAAAATTCCAAATTGTTCGCTTGTGATTCATCAGTTTGCTCGTGCCATTGAATTGCACTTTCCTCCTGCCTGCCAGCGTGTATTCCAGGCCCAACTAGCCAATTAGTGCCACCATTCGGTGTTGTATCAGGTATTAAACTTATAAGAACAGAACTACCAAAATACAGCCAATGAAGGGCCTTATGAAGACTGAGCCAAGGTTGGATTGTAGTATTTTGTTAGGCTAATCATGATGGCCATGTAGACCACCACCGATAGACCTGGAAGTAACAGGGATGAGAGGAAAGTGCTAAGAATAGGACTACTTGAAACAACCGAGTTAGCCATGGGTGTTAATCCAAGACCGCTTGGCTTTTTTTTTGGTTTGGGTGCGGCTAATCATGCAGGCCATATAGACCTGCCACCATTCGGTGTTGTATCAGCTATTAAACTAATAAGAACAGTACTACCAAAATACAGCCAATGAAGGGCCTATGAAGACTGAGCAAAGTTTGGATTGTAGTATTTTGTTAGGCTAATCATGATGGCCATGTAGACCACCCCAAGACGCCTGAAAGTAACAGGGATGAAAGTGCTAAGAATAGTACTAATTGAAACAACAGAGTTAGCCATGGGTGTTAGTCTAAGACCGCTTGGCTTTTTTTTGGGTTTGGGTGCGGCTAATCATGAAGGCCAGATAGACCTGCCACCATTCGGTGTTGTAACAGGTATTAAACTGCTAAGAACAGTACTACTTAACACAACCTAGTTACCATGGGTCCCAGAGCATATGTTTTGTTATTATATTTTGTAAGGGTAATCATGTAGGCCATATAGAACTCCCCCAATAGGGTGAGTAACAGGTATTGAAATGCTAAGAACAGTACTACTTAACACAAAGTTACCATGGGTCCCAGAGCATATGTCTTATTATTATATTTTGTTCAGTTAATCATGCAGGCCATATAGACCTCCCCCGATAGGGTGAGTAACAGGTATTAAAATGCTAAGAAGAGTACTACTTTACACAACCTAGTTACCATGGGTGCCAGACCGCATGTCTTGTTATTCTATTTTGTAAGGGTAATCATGCAGGCCATATAGACCTCCCCAGATAGGGTGAGTAACAGGTATTAAAATGCTAAGAACAGTACTAATTAACACAAGCTAGTTACCATGGGTCCCACACCGCGTGTCTTGTTGTTATACTTTGTCAGGGTAATCATGCAGGCCATATAGACCTCCCCCAAAAGGGTGTAACAGGTATTAAAATGCTAAGAACAGTACTAATTAACACAACCTAGTTACCATGGGTCACAGACCCAGAGCAGATGTCTTATTATATTTTGTATGGGTAATCATGCAGGCCGTATAGACCTCCCACGATAGGGTGAGTAACAGGTATTAAAATGCTAAGAAGAGTAATACTTAACACAACCTAGTTACCATGGGTCCCAGACCGCATGTTTTGTTATTATATTTTGTAAGAGTAATCATGCAGGCCATATAGACCTCCACCGATAGGGTGAGTATGAGTAACCGCTATTAAAATGCTAAGGACATTACTAATTAACACAACATAGTTACCATGGGTCACAGACCTAGAGCAGATGTCTTATTATTATATTTTGTATGGGTAATCATCCAGGCCGTATAGACCTCCCCAAATAGGGGGAGTTACAGAGATTAAAGTGCTAAGAATGGTACTACTTAAAACACAACCTAGTTAACATGGGTCCCAGACCGCATGGCCACATAGACCTCCCCCGATAGGGGGGGTTACAGGGATTAAAGTGTTAAGAAAAGTACTAATTAACACAAGCTAGTTACCATGGGTCCAACACCGTGTGTCTTGTTGTTATACTTTGTCAGGGTAATCATGCAGGCCATATAGACCTCCCTTGATAGGGGGAGTAACAGGGATTACAGTTCTAAGAATAGTACTACTTAAACACAACCTAATTACCATGGGTCCAAGACTAGATGTTTTATTATTATACTTTGTCAGGCTAATCATGCAGGCCATATAGAGCTCCAACAAAAGGGGGGGGGTAAGAGGGATTCAAGTGATAAGAAAAGTTTTACTTAACACAACAAAATTACCATGGGTCCCAGACCGCGTGTCTTGTTGTTATACTTTGTCAGGGTAATCATAACCGCCATATAGACCTCCACCAATAGGGGGAGTTACAGGGCTGAAAGTGCGAAGAATAGTACTACTTAACACAACCTAGTTGGGTCCAAGACCACATGTTTAATTATTATACTTTATCAGGGTAATTATATATCTAAAAAATCTATCTATTTCTCTTCTATCGATTCTATCTAACTATCAATCTATGTATATCTATCTATCCTATCGATCGATCTATCTTCTGTCCGGACTGTTTTGAGACAGCCACTTGTGTTTCTGACAAATTTGAAGTAGGAGGACAGAACAATCATCTTCTTCCATCTCCCGGTTCCAAAAATGAAGGCCATATAGACCTCATCCGATAGGGGGAGTAACAGGTTGTAGTAAAATGTTAAGAATAGTACTACTTTACACACCACGGGTCACAGACCACATGTCTTATTGTTATACTCTGTCAGGGAAATTATATATATTTCAAATCGATTTATTTATATATCAAATCGATCGAACTATCAAACATATCGATCAAATGTAGATTGCATCTATTGATCGATGTAATTCGTCTCTATAAAATGTATATTACATATTTTGGGTGATGTCATTCGTATCTATAAAATGTATATTGCATCTTTGATTCGATAACATTCGTATCTATCAAATGTATATTGCATCTATTGATCGATGTAATTCGTATCTATCAAATGTATATTGCATCTATTGAGCTATGTACAGTGTATCGATCATATGTATACTGCATCGATTGAGCTATGTAATCTATGTATCTATCTATCAAATCTATCTATCTCGTGGTTCTGCAAGTGGACTGTTTGCGGTTGATTGCGGTGCGTTACACTTGGAGTTTGCTCTGTCACTGTGATGCGGCCGTAACCCTTACACTACCTGATAGATACGACATCATTACTGATGTTTTAAAGCACGTTATTGCAAACAATTTGGGAATGTTAGGTGATTTAGGCCCTTTATGGGTTAAAAGCAGACTCTGCATAAACTATGTAATTTTACATGGGAGTTTTGCCAGGGATCCCCCTCCAGCATGCCACAGTCCAGGTGTTAGTCACCTTGAAACAACTTTTCCATCACTATTGTGGCCAGAAAGAGTCCTTGTAGGTTTTAAAGTTCGCCTGCCTATTGAAGTCAATGGCGGTTCGCGTGGTTCGCGGGTTCGCAAACAATACCGGAAGTTCGAGTCCGCCATTCGCGAACCGAAAATTTTAAGTTCGCGACATCACTATTAATAGGTAGTTTATGGGTGTTAGTGTACTTTGTAACAGTTTTGTTATGAGTTTTCTGTAACAGTTTTGTTGCGTAAAACTCATAACTACTGGTCTCAGATTGTGAAATGGATCGTGTCGTATAGGCTGTAACGCAAGCATTTTAGCCTCGCCGCAAAACTGGCTTTGCTATGGAAATCCCACACAAAAACGTCATTTTTTTGAGTGCGGGGCTTACGTTGCGTTACAGGCTAAAATGCTTGCGGTATAGCTATACCGGCAAGACTCGTAATGGCTGCGTTACTGTTTTAACGCTGAAATTGCCATTTTTTCAGCATTAAAACACGAACGCAAAACTCGTAATCTAGGTGAATGTACTATAGAAAGACACAAAATCTATGCTTTATCATGAAATGTGATGGATTTTCCCTTATTTGGACATTTGGCATACTAAACAAAGCAAAAACATGTATGAGATGTGTGGGTATTTTTTCAGAAAAGTCTTGACAGTGTTCACATGTTATTATCAGCACTAAAAGGGTTAAACTGCCCTGCCACTACATTTTTCAATTGTTCTACTACTTCCTCCAGAAAGTGCTGTCCTTGGTGCTGAAACGGCTTCATTATATTTCCGTGTCTTAATATGATTCCATTATCTCTGTACCCAAAACAAAGTCTAAATAATTCCCTTCATCTATACTAAACTATTATACTGAATTCGGGGGAGCTAAAGAAATTATAGTTAAGTAAAAAAGTAAGAAAATCTAGAATAAAATATCTTTAGATAAAATCTCTTTTTGTGTCATATGAATACAACATTAATATAGAAATAGTATATTCTTAAAAGCAGCTCTGCTATCTAAATCTTACACCCTGTAAAACTAAAAATCCATTAGTTGGTGTTAAATATATTAGACACATTCTTGTACCTACTAAAAGGTTTTGATAGTTTCTTTTTTAAGGCAGTACTATATACACAGGTCTCAATAAGGTAACTTAAAGGGGCAGTCTACTCAATATTTGTTTTTGTTTAAAAAGATAGATAATCCCTTTATTACCCATTCCCCAGTTTTGCATAACCAACACAGTTTTATTAATATACTTTTTACCTCAGTGATTACCTTGTATCTAAGCCTCTGCAGACTGCCCCCTTATTTCCATTTTTTTTGGACAGCCTTGCATTTTAGCCAATCAGTGCTGACTCATAAGTAACTGCACAGGAGTGAGCACAATGTTATCTAAATGGCACACATAAACTAAAGCTATCTAGCGGTGAAAAACTGTCAAAATGCCCTGAGATAAGAGGCGGCCTTCAAGGGCTTAGAAATTAGCATATACCAAGAGAATAAAGCAAATTTGATGATTAAAGTAAATTGGAAAGTTATTTAAAACGTCATGCCTTATCTGAATCATGAAAGTTTAATTTTGACTAGACTGTCCCTTTAAAATAACTAATATGAAGCCTGATGACAAAGGTAAGGAAACTATCTCTATATTTTAGTGAAGACTAAAACATTGCAATGATGAGAAAACTGAAAGAGAAGGGAACAACAAAATGATGTATGCTGTTATAGTGAGACTATAATACCACCCTGTTCATTAAAAGGGACACTAAAGTCAAACGTAAACTTTCATGATTCAGATAGCGCTTGCAGTTTTAAAGACACTTTCCAGTTTACTTCCGTTATCAAATTTTGCACATTACTGAGCATGTGCACAAATTCAGTATGTATATACTGTATATATACTAGTCTGTGATTGGCTGATGGCTGTCACATGATACAGGGGCGGACAAATGGGGAAAAAATACATTTGTCAGAAAAAAATCTACTGTTTATTTGAAATTACATTGTTTGTTTATTATGCACTTGTTAATTATGCAACTATCTTGTATTTAATAGTCATTTAATGTTTAAAGGGAAAATCTACTTGAAAATGTGTATTGTTTAAAAAGATAGATAATCCCTTCATTACTATTCCCCAATTGTGCATAACTAACAAGGTTATATTAATTTACTTTTTACCTCTGTGATTATCTTGTATCTAAGCCTCTGCAGACTGCCCCCTTAACTCAGTACTTTTTACAAACTTGCATTTTAGCCAATTATTGCTGGTTCCTGCATGACTCCATGGGAGTCATCACAATGTTATCTATATGGCACACATGAACTAGCACTGCCTGGCTGTGAAAAGCAAATAAAGGGCAAGATTACAGGTGGAGTTGTATATAACACTCCCACTTGAGCGTTAACTCCTCTAGAAGTAATCTTTTTGCATGCGTTGGGTAGAGTTCGTTTTACAAATTGAAGGTAAACTTTTTGCCCAATGCGCGTAAAAAGCTGAAGTTAGAATGTATTCCCCTATAGAAGTCAATGAAGCAAGAAAAGTGGGAAAAAATGTAACTACTCGCATGTAAACCCAATTGCATATTCCCAAGTGCTCTAACCCGACATTAAAATAGAAATAGTTCACATTCTAATGGTCTTCACATAGAACAATATGTTCTACTTATTTATAAATACACTAGTCCTAAAGCCTGTTCACACGGGCCATTTTTTGCAGTACAGCGGTCCCACCCCTTGCTCTCTCTCTCCCCCTCTTTTGTGCTCTCTCCCCCTCTCTTTTGTGCTCTCTCCCCCTCTCTTTTGCACTCTCTCTCGCTCCACCTTTCTTTTGCTCCCTCTCTCCCCCCTCTCTTTTGCTCCATCTCCCCCTCTCTTTTGCGCTCTCCCCCTCTCTTTTGCACTCTCTCTCCCCCTCTCTTTTGCGCTCTCTCTCGCTCCACCTCTATTTTGCTCTCTCTCTCCCCCCTCTCTTTTGCTTTCTCTCCCCCCTCTCTTTTGCTCTCTCTCCTCTCTTTTACGCTCTCTCTCCCCCCCACTCTTTTGCTCTGTCTCTCTCTCCTTTTTTGTGCTCTCTCTCTCCATCCCTCTCTTTTGCTCTTTCTCTCCATCCCTCTCTTTTGCTCTCTCTCTCCCCCCTCTCTATTGCTCTCTCTCTCCCCCCCTCTCTTTTGCTCTCTCTCTCCCCCCCTCTCTTTTGCTCTCTCTCTCCCCCCCTCTCTTTTGCTCTCTCTCTCCCCTTCTCTTTTGCTCTGTCTCTCTCCCCTCTCTGCTCTCTCCCCCCTCTCTTCTGCACTTTCCCCTCTCTTCTGCTCTTCCCCCTCTCTTTAGCTCTTTCCCATATCTTTTTGTCTCTCCCCCTTTCTTTCTATTTCTCTCCCCTCTCTGTCGTGACGACCGCCCCTGACCAGGCCCCCGTCACACCCGTCCACGCCCACTTTCACCACAAACAGCATGGATTGTCGGGTAAGGCCAGGTGTGTTTGTCCTTGTGCTGTCTCTACTGCGCATGACAGCTTCGGACAAACACACTTGGAATGGAATGGAATTTTGGTACAATATATATCTATACCTATATATATATATATATATATATATATACACATGATTATATATAGGTTTAGATATAAACAGATATATATATATAGGAATATCTATTTATAAATACATAGAATATATCCCCCTATGTGAAATATTTACATCAAATGGACTACTCAAGAGTTTTCATTGTTTAAAAGATAGATAATCCCTTTATTACCCATTCCCCAGTTTGGATAACCAACACTGTTATAGTACTTTACTTTTTAGCTCTGTGATTACCTTGTATCTAAGCATCTGCAAACTTCCTCCTTATCTCAGTTCTTTTGACAGACTTGCATTTTAGCCAATCAGTGCCCTCTCATAAGTAACTCCACTGGTGTGAACACAATGTTATCTATATGGCACACATGAACTAATGCCTTCTAGCTATGAAAAACTGTCAAATGCTTTGAGATAATAGGCTGCCTTCAAGGGCTTAGAAATTAGCATACCAGCCTACCTAGGTCTAGCGTTCAATTAAGAATACCAAGAGAACAAAGCAAATTTAATGATAAGCGTGTATTGGAAAGTTGTTTAAAATTACATGCCCTGTCTGAATCATGGAAGTTTAATTTTGACTAGACTGTCCCTTTAAATACACTGTATATTACTTTATTAAATATGAATATTGCATGAATATGTTTTTAAATGTTTTCATCTACTTAAAGGGACAGTCAACATCAGAATTGTTGTTGTTTAAAAAGAAAGATAATCCCTTTATTACCCATTCCCCAGTTTTGCATAACCAACACTGTTATGTCAGTGCTCACTTCAGGGTAACTTCACGTGCATGAGCTCAATGTTATCTATATGAAACACATGAACTAATGGCCTCTAGTGGTCAAAATACATTAGAGGCAGTCTTCAAGGTCTAAGAAATTAGCATATGAACCTCCTAGAATTATCTTTTAACTAAGAATACCAAGAGAACAAAGCAAAATTGGTGATAAAAGTAAATTGGAAAGTTGTTTAAAATGACATGCCCTATTTAAATCATTAACGCCTAGATTTAGAGTTCTGCGTTAGCCGTCAAAACCAACGTTAGAGGCTCCTAACGCTGGTTTTGGGCTACCGCTGGTATTTAGAGTCATGTAGGTAAGGGTCTAACGCTCACTTTCCAGCCGGGACTTTTCCATACCGCAGATCCCCTTACGCCATTTGTGTATCCTATCTTTTCAATGGGATCTTCCTAACGCCGGTATTTAGAGTCTTGGCTGAAGTGAGCGTTAGAAATCTAACAACAAAACTCCAGCCGCAGAAAAAAGTCAGGAGTTAAGAGCTTTCTGGGCTAACGCCGGTTCATAAAGCTCTTAACTACTGTGCTCTAAAGTACACTAACACCCATAAACTACCTATGCACCCCTAAACCGAGGTCCCCCCACATCGCCGCCACTCTATTAATTTTTTTTAACCCCTAATCTGCCGACCGCACACCGCCGCAACCTACATTATCCCTATGTACCCCTAATCTGCTGCCCCTAACACCACCGACCCCTATATTATATTTATTAACCCCTAATCTGCCCCCCACAACGTTGCCGCTACCTACCTACAATAATTAACCCCTAATCTTCCGACCGGACCTCACCGCTACTATAATAAAGTTATTAACCCCTAATCCGCCTCACTCCCGCCTCAATAACCCTATAATAAATAGTATTAACCCCTAATCTGCCCTCCCTAACATCACCGACACCTAACTTCAAGTATTAACCCCTAATCTGCCGACCGGACCTCACCGCTACTCTATTAAATTTATTAACCCCTAAAGCTAAGTCTAACCCTAACACTAACACCCCCCTAAGTTAAATATAATTTTTATCTAACAAAATAAATTAACTCTTATTAAATTAATTAATCCTATTTAAAGCTAAATACTTACCTGTAAAATAAACCCTAATATAGCTACAATATAACGAATAATTATATTGTAGCTATTTTAGGATTTATATTTATTTTACAGGCAACTTTGTAATTATTTTAACCAGGTACAATAGCTATTAAATAGTTAATAACTATTTAATAGCTACCTAGTTAAAATAATTACAAAAATAAAATAACAAAGCCCCCAAAAATAAAAAAAATGCCCTACCCTATTCTAAAATTAAAATAGAAAAGCTCTTTTACCATACCAGCCCTTAAAAGGGCCTTTTGCGGGGCATGCCCCAAAGAAAACAGCTCTTTTGCCTGTGAAAAAAAACATACAATAGGTAGGATGATCTTCAGGGGCTTAGTGTTAGGTTTATTTAAGGGGGTTTGGGTTAGATTAGGGGTATGTGGGTGGTGGGTTGTAATGTTGGGGGGGGGTATTGTATGTTTTTTTTCACAGGCAAAAGAACTGTTTTCTTTGGGGCATACCCCGCAAAAGGCCCTTTTAAGGGCTGGTAAGGTAAAAGAGCTTTTCTATTTTAATTTTAGAATAGGGTAGGGCATTTTTTTTATTTTGGGGGGCTTTGTTATTTTATTAGGGGGCTTAGAGTAGGTGTAATTAGCTTAAAATTGTTGTAATATTTTTCTAATGTTTGTAAATTATTTTTTTATTTTTTGTAACTTAGTTCTTTTTTTATTTTTTGTACTTTAGTTAGTTTATTTAATTGTATTTATTTGTTGGCATTTTATGTAATTAATTTATTGATAGTGTAGTGTTAGGTTTAATTGTAACTTAGGTTAGGATTTATTTTACAGGTAATTTTGTAATTATTTTAACTAGGTAGCTATTAAATAGTTATTAACTATTTAATAGCTATTGTACCTGGTTAAAATAATTACAAAGTTGCCTGTAAAATAAATATAAATCCTAAAATAGCTACAATATAATTATTCGTTATATTGTAGCTATATTAGGGTTTATTTTACAGGTAAGTATTTATCTTTAAATAGGATTAATTAATTTAATAAGAGTTAATTTATTTTGTTAGATAACAATTATATTTAACTTAGGGGGGTGTTAGTGTTAGGGTTAGACTTAGCTTTAGGGGTTAATAAATTTAATAGAGTAGCGGTGAGGTCCAGTCGGCAGATTAGGGGTTAATACTAGGTGTCGGTGATGTTAGGGAGGGCAGATTAGGGGTTAATACTATTTATTATAGGGTTATTGAGGGGGGAGTGAGGCGGATTAGGGGTTAATAACTTTATTATAGTAGCGGTGAAGTCCGGTCGGAAGATTAGGGGTTAATTATTGTAGGTAGCTGGCGGCGACGTTGTGGGGGGAAGATTAGGGGTTAATAAATATAATATAGGGGTCGGCGGTGTTAGGGGCAGCAGATTAGGGGTACATAGGGATAACGTAGGTTGCGGCGGTGTACGGAGTGGCAGATTAGGGGTTAAAAAAAATATGCAGGTGTCAGCGATAGCGGGGGCGGCAGATTAGGGGTTAATAAGTGTAAGGTTAGGGGTGTTTAGACTCGGGGTACATGTTAGGGTGTTAGGTGCAGACTTAGGAAGTGTTTCCCCATAGGAAACAATGGGGCTGCGTTAGGAGCTGAACGCTGCTTTTTTGCAGGTGTTAGGTTTTTTTTCAGCTCAAACTGCCCCATTGTTTCCTATGGGGGAATCGTGCACGAGCACGTTTTTGAAGCTGGCCGCGTCCGTAAGCACCGCTGGTATTTAGAGTTGCAGTGGCGGTAAATTATGCTCTACGCTCCCTTTTTGGAGCCTAATGCAGCCCTTCTGTGAACTCTAAATACCAGCGGTATTTAAAAGGTGCGGGGGGAAAAAAGCCAGCGTTAGCTACGCGGGTCGTTACAGACAAAACTCTAAATCTAGCCATAAGTTTTTTTTGGACTTGACTGTCCCTTTAACTGCAAAGGGCTCCAAATCACTTATATATATGTCTATATATGTACACATATGTGTTTATATGTGTATATATGCCTGTAAGTACATATATACACATACAAATACATAAATACATATGTACACACATATACACAAATAAATATATATATATAGATATATCTCTTAGACGAGATGTATATGTATGTATCTCTATGTTAAAGCCCCTTGCAGTCTTTCCCCCAACTCCTGAGACCTCATTTCTTTGAGCCCTTTTAACTTTTGTGTGCAATATTTTTTTTTAAATATTTTTTATTAGATACAGTTTATTCGATAAACAATACAGCATCAGCAGTTTCCTACTAATGCTAATTTCCTTATAGTCACTTCCTAATAACGTTTTTTGGCTGCTGTCACTGCTTATTTAACTCTAGTAGGAAGTACCTAGAAGTCAGTGAGCGTTATTAGGAAGCTGGTATTGGAATATTAGTTTAACAACTTTATAATTCATATTTTTTCAAACACAAATGTCGGGATGTTTAAATGCCGCTCTTTCATATGGACAGTGTTCCTTAATGGGCCAGGGATTATGTTTAGGGATGGGTGAATGTGTTTGTATCCAAATTCGAATGTTAGAACGAATGTTATTGTAGAAATTCGATTTAGAATGTTAGAATTTTATATAAACATTCGAAATTCGATTTGAACGAACTAATGTATCAAAATTCGTTTTAAATTTCAAATTTTTAGAAACATTCGCCCATCCCTAGTCACAATATCTGGCACTCTTAAAGTACAATTAAAGGGACTGTCAACACTAAAATTGTTATAGTTTAAAAAGTTAGATAACGCCTTTACTACCCATTCCCCAGCTTTGCACAACCAACATTGTTATATTAATATACTTTATAACATTTAAACCTCTAAATGTCTGCCTGTTTTATATATAAAACTTTGTGCTCACGCCTGTGAAGTTATTTAAGAGTCAGCACAACACAGCACTTATTGGCTAGAATGCAAGTCAATAGATAATAAATAAAAAGTCATGTGATCAGGGGGCAGTCTGCAGAGGCTTAGATACAAGGTAATCACAGAGGTAAAAAGTGTATTATTATAACAGTGTTGGTTATGCAAAACTGGGTAATGGGTAATAAAGGGATTATCTATCTTTTAAAACAATACAAATTCTATTGTAGACTGTCCCTTTAAATCCTCTGGAATAAAGCAGTTTAAAGCTTATTGCTTTGCAATGCATTGCATATCTCTGGCAGGCAAGGCAATCTGACCAGGAAATGTTTAAGTCACATGCTAGTGAACCAGACTCACTACCTGAAAGCATAATTTAATCCATGAAGTTATTGCAGTTGCACATTCAATCATTTTGCTAATTATCTAAACAAAAAATATTTTTGTTTGGGTGGGCGGAGCCTACAGCCGGAGTGGCAGGTTGTGTTTCAGAAGAGCTCATGACATTACTTTAAAATGTATGAGCCATTTTACTGATTTTAGGGGGGAAAAGCTCTAAACTTAACTTTCTTATGTCATCAAGAACCTATTTCAAGCACAAAATCAGCATTGGGAAACAAACCTCAAGATCATCCATCCTGCCTAAGCTCCTTATTTGGGCCACGCAGCCTTTGCCCAATTAAAGCTCCACAAACCTACAGAGTAGCTCTCTAAACTTTTCAGAACACTCCTATGGCTATTATAGCTGTGTTAGATGTATGGGAGGCTGAGATACAGGAAGTCTTGCATCGCCATTTCGCTGAACTGGAGAATGAACTATGCCGAATCCTGATGTTGGCTGTGTCAGCTCCCCTAAACGATGTAGATGGCACTAAAGCTGAGGAGGCTAATGTTTCTGTGCAACACGTACCTTTGCTGGGCCAGATCTTGCCCGATGCAGGGTGTGGGTCTGGTTCACTTCATGTGATTGATGCTAATCGCGGGAGTTCCTGGAGAACATTGGTCACTGTATTGGGACCAACAGATCGTGCTGCCTGCTCCCTGGAGTCACCGGCCTCTAATCAATTGACGCAACTGGTGCATCTCACTACGGGAGAGCTGAGTGACCCATCGGCTAAGCCTCAGAAGCTGTCAGCATCTATGAAGTATCTAGAGTGGAGGAGCATGGCTAGTTCAGGCTCACTGAATAATGGGAATGGCGAGGACTTACTTGGAACTCTCGAATGTATGGAGGAGTCGGCCTGTACAAAAGCTTGGAAACTTGATGTGTCCTGCAGCCATGTAACGATCCTAGGAAAGCTCTCATGCTGGATCCGTGGATTGAGGCCGACCTACAGTTATTTAACACCTATAACCCACAAGTCTGGTATTGGCTAGGCTTTAGGGACATGAGCTTGATAATTGTTAAACTACTTTAGCCCATACGCTGATTACCTTGTTCCTGACTCTCACTATAAAGCCTATTCCGCATGTATTTGAAAAGTTCATCATGCAGGGGTACTAATATTGTATTATAATTACTAATCATGTGTTATGATAATGTTCCTTATAATCCCATATGTTGTAAAATGGTATCCCACATTAAAAAAAAAACCAAAAAAAAAAAACTATGTGACAAATCAGTATACCAGGACAGACAGGGCATTGGATAAAAGACGTGTCTGTTTATAGCTGATATATGTAGCATTCCGCATCAATAGTATATATCTCACATTCTCTATGATGACTTGCTGGTCTGATATGGTATGTCTGTTACGATTGCCTAAAAATGCTAAAGTGGTTACGTCTATGGTATTTAAAACCGGACAATATATTCTTGTGTACTGTTATGCCACCTAGATGGGCTGCTACTTTTTGCACCCTTAAAATACTTTCCATATGTTGTGTGTAATTTTTGGTTCTGCACTGTATATGATTACATTACACGTTGGATTCAATGGCCTCTAGTTATCAAAGTCTGGCGGACCTGATCCGACAGTGTGGATCAGGTCCGCCAGACTTCGCTGAATACGGCGAGCAATACACTTGCCGTATTCAGCATTGTACCAGCAGCTCACAAGAGCTGCTGGTGCAATGCCACCCCCTGCAGACTCGCGGCCAATGGGCTGCCAGCAGGGGGGTGTCAATCAACCCCTTCGTACTCGATGGGGTTAATTTCCGGCGATGTCTGTCCGCCTGCTTAGAGAAGGCGGACAGGTTATGGAGCATCGGTCTTTGTGACTGCTGCTTCATAACTGCTGTTTCTGGCGAGCCTGCAGGCTCGCCAGAAACACGGGGCATCAAGCTCCATACGGAGCTTGATACATATGCCCCCTTATGTGATCCCATTGTTAAGGAGCATCAATGATGTTAGGAACCTGTCTTCCTCTATTTACTGTTACAGCTAGACATATATGCTTTTACTTGGCGCTCATAGGGTTTATTTAAAACTGTGTTCTGCAATGTTCTATTTAAACAGGCTACCCAACTTGAAATTAAACTTTAAATTACTCCCCAGTAGTGTTAAGTCTGCTATACAAATTAACAATATAGTAACAGGCATCTGACAGTTTATATGTATTTATTTTCTTACTATTACCTACTAAGCGATATATATGCTAATAATTTAGGACATTATACAACCCAGAGTTAAAGACTAGATTGTGGTTTTAATCCTAACAAGATCCTAGTGACCAATTATATTGTTCAACTTAGCGAACATACCAAACTAACATGTTATGCAAGCGGGTATAAGCGCCTATTACAATGGCTTTGGCATGAGAACACGGTAATGCCTTGTGACTTCTACAGTAGACTGCCTGCGGCCGGGGCAGATATGCTGAGACATATGCATTTCCATATACCTATACATGCCTCATGCAAAGCCTAAAATGTAAGCTCTATAACCCACATGCTCTATAACTCACAAGTCTCTTGTGTGGTATCTTCATGTTACATAAGTAGTTTAAATGCTAAGCTGGATACTAGAGTTGAACAGGGTTATAGAACCTCTTATTAGTAGAGGTCTTTTGAACTCTTCTTGTTATACTTTCCCTAATCACTCCCTATATGTTCTGGGTACTATCTACTATGTGTCAGCTATAGATATGATAATGTCAGATGCATCTGGGTTATCTGTAATTGCGGTCCCCACAATGTACAATTTACTTTCCTTAACAATATTGAATTATTTAACATAGTCTTCTTCAATTTGATGGTAAACTAGTTGAGGGGTTATACAAATGTTTAGGCTGGTCCTAGGTTGTTAATGTCAGCATCAAATGGCAGCTATGAGTTGCTCCTATGACTTGTTTAAAATTGCCTAGGCATTTACATATTTTGACCTGGAAGTATGATATTTGGAGCCGACATCACTCTGTAATACATCCATATTACACACCAATAGCACATATGTTATAACTAGGCTCAAAACCTTAGCTTTCTAGGTGCCCATATGTTCTAAATAATTTGAAAGATTATGCTAGTCTTTGCAAGTATTATTGCACTATTATAGTCCTACTAGCCTTAAGTATTATTTTGATACCTCCGTATATTTCTACTCAGTGAGTTTTTTACCGTTTGTTCAAAATAAAGTTTCAAAATGGCCTAATCCAGACTCTGGATTTCTGTCTACAATTTACCCGCATCTCCTGTGCTCCCCCCCCCCCTTACTCCACTGGGCTTACATTGTAAGCGTAGGAAACTGCATCCTATAGCAACTCCACCCCCATATATTTTCATTTGTTATATATTCCCTATCTTAACCTCAAGCCACTATATAATCATTCCAGAGGTCCAAGAGTGATCGCTATCTTTCACACGAGGTATGCCATTTATCCAGTACATCTTTCTATCCTAGTTTAAGGGAAATTGAGAACACCTACATTACCCTGAAAATTATGATCAAAAATAAATAAAAAGAGATTTGGTTGAGAAAACACAGGTTACCCATCTAATTACATTTATATTTCCGTGTTAAAATGTCATATTATGCCTGTAAGATATAAGATACACAGTGGTGACCTTTTATTTCACTCTGATGTAATATTTTGGAATATATTTATGTCACTGATTGAAATGTAACCATATGACTGTCTTTATGTTATATAATTTTATTCTCAAATAAAAACACATTTTAAAAAATATATAATATATATATATATATATATATATATATATATATATATATATATATATATATATTAAAAACCAAATCCCTCATTTTACTTTATTTTTCTCTTAATAATTTCCATAAACTATTGCTTTAATGACTTTCCTTCCAAAAGTTGAGAGCGTGCTACCATAGGCTCCAATGAGAGCCTCAATTTTTTTGTAACACCCCACACCTGCCAATTTTAGCCCCAAAACTGCCTAGTGCAGTTGTTGTTTATTAAAAGTTTTTTAGCATTTAATAAAAAAAACTATAATGCCCTCTATTTTTAGGGTTAATTTTCTGAGTGCTAATTGCTAACCCGAGATTGCGGTAACAAGAACCAGCCACTTGTAATGGCTGGTTATTTATTGCGCTCCACTTGTAATCTAGCCCTTAAGGAGGAGGCTGACCTGTCTCCAAAAAAGCTTAATATAACAAAAAATACTGTCAAGAAGCCAACAAAACAGCTGTTACCTTTTGACCCCTTCTAGAACCAGAAAAATTAAGAAACAAACTAAAGGATTGATTACAAATCCTTAGTAACCTGCAAGAAAGAAAACCTTTCAAGACATAAGCTGAGAATCCAATTAGAGCATAGGCTCAAAAGGAGCAACCTGTAAGATTCTTAGCACCAAAATTGGTTTTAACACTGGCATCATCCTGACTAAAGCTTGAACACAACTCTTAAAGGAGTCCCTGGGAGTGCAGAGTAACGTGAAGGGGCCTTGACCATTGGAGGAATAGGCCTGTCTTCTGATTGGTTGTTAAGGTATAATGGGTGGGGCTAGCATGAGCCCCTGTGTACTTAAAGAAAGAGCGGGAAAAGTCATGCATCAACCTGACAGGAAATTTGTTTGGTGAACTGCTTGTTCGTGTACGTGTTTCCAGCCTATTTACTATGGCGCAGTTGGATGCCCTACTAGGGCAGCTCAAGGAAGCAGCAGAGAAAAGGGGCCCTACCTGGCTTGAAGAAAAGCTCAGTTCGTTGCTGGTCCCGGATACTGGCGAAGCGGAGGTTAAGGCGGTTGCGTCGCCCAGACCGTCAAGGCGTTCCAGGCCATCGGTTAGGTTGGATCCGGATGTTGCGGGAAGTTCCAGTGGCCGCAGGAGATCCAGCCCTAGTTCGGGGGTAAAGTTGTCGTTGAAGAAGAAAACAGGTTCTAGTTCCGGGAGTCGACAAGCTGAAGTGGGGACTAGGCAGCCTTGTATAGCAGCTAGCAGTGATGCCTTTGAATCGGAGCAGGAGTTCGTTTCGAGGAAGGAAGGTGATTCTTTGCTTCAGGGTAAGACGGACGTTTTTGGTCTTAAAGAGCCTAATAGGGGAAAAAAGCAAGCTAACAAAGTTGACGGCCCATTGAGGCCTGGTTTATTAAGGGATAGTAATGTGCAAGCAGACAGCGCTAGGTTTGTGGGGACAGTCGAAAGACAGAGAGTTGAGGGTAGAAGAGAAGCAAGGGAGCCCGGCACTTCAGTTTCATCTCATGTTGTAGAAGCGCAAGTACATAAGGTGTTAAAGACGGCCCAGGTTCTGAGGCCTAGTAGTAGTTTTGAGGGTCATATGTTGCATGTTGTTGAAGAAAGATTTATGGGAGAAGATAAAATCGAGGACCAACCTGAAGGGGAGGCTGATACTGGCGGGGAAGATTTAAACCTTATACTTAGATTCGTCTGAGGAGGATTTTATACCTCCTTCTCCTCGGGCGGTTGGTCCTCCTTGCCGGTCCAGTATCTCAGTCAGGGCATCGGGCGATTCAGTTTTAAGGGGTGAGATAAGGAATTTGAAGGGTGGGAATGTTGATGTGGGTGAACATTTGCTTGTTTCTAATAATGTTTATTTTTCAGAAGGGAACGTAATTGGGTCACGGCCTGAGAATCCTCTTGGTTTTCTTGTGGTGGGAGATGACGGCCTGAGCGGGGAAGCTTATGGCCTGCAGGATTCTTGGACGGATAATATCAGGCTTGATATAGAGGACGGCGTTCCTATGTCGGGAAGTTCTGATTTGAAGGGAGAGGAAGCAGGGGTGAGTACGGCCAGTAATTTTAACTCTGGCCATAAGGGGGAGTTGAGAAGAGGTCACTGTACTGTATTTAATAGTCCGGTTAGTTCTGTTCAACGGCCAAACAGGTCTGGGAGTGGGAGAATACAATGTAGGGGTAGACAGCGCAAGAGATATGGGGATTCAAGGGTAGCAGTGTCTGGGGCTACAGCCCCTAAGAAGGGGAGAGGGGTATTGGATGACAGTGTGTTGGGTATGTCTACGGCTAAGAGGGGTGTTGGGTTATGGGTACTGGGGGAGTTGGTACTGGGGCATTGAATTTTGGGGTTGAAAAAGTTGGGGTGAATGTTAATTCTATATCAGTTACTGTTGTAGCGGGTTTAAGGGATTTGTTAGCTAAGATAGAAGGGATCAACGCTAAAGGAACAGGAGGGGTCGCCAGTTCTTGGGTACCTTCTGGGACTACTTTGTAAAATGTGACAGTTGGGGGTTCTGTTGAGGTCGGTCAAGGTACAGGGGTGGCAATTCAGGCCCAGGCAGTTGAGGTGCCTCATTCAAAAGCTGCTAACATTGAAAATAAGGGGTCAGGGGGCCCGGAACTTAAAATTGCTGATACGGCTTTGTCTCGGTCTTGTTTGTGTTCTATTGGGCCTTTAGGCATGCACTTGACGGTAGAGTTAAGGGAAAAGATTTGGAAACGGGAATTTATTGAATTATTTTCACTCTTACCTCTTGACCAGTCCTTTGACATCCCTGAGGATTCAAAAAAGGATGCGTCTAAAAAGGAGGAAGAGGAGAGGAAAAAACGGTACAGAAAATTACCAAAAACTTTTACCAATTGGTTTCAAGCTTTTGTTATTTATGCCAGCGTGTTAGCTGGTAAGTTTCCAGAACAGGGAGCGGTGTTATTTTGCTATTTAGATGAAGTTGCGGATGCTCAAAGGACGTATGGGGGTATGGCGTGGTGGGCTTATGATGATCAGTTCCGCCAACGATTGTCGGTTAAGCCTGAGATGAAATGGGACATGGGGCTTTGGCTTAAGATAATGACTCTGTTAAGGTCTTCGCAGCCTTTTCGTGGGGGAGCCATGTTGTTTTGTGGGTTTGGGAACTAGCACCGCTGTGGGGAATTTTCAGTATGTTTTAATGTTAGTTAAGAACATTAGGTATGTTCTGTTGAAAGGTTTTATTATATTATTAATATTTAAAATTATTGTTATTTAATAAAATGGCTGCGGCCAATTTTATACCAATGTTATGTGTTTGAGTATTATTTATATAGATTAAGTAGGATTATAAGTGGGTAATTTTAATGGGCCGGAGATTGACGACTTTAAAGGTCATGCGAGGAAGGAAAGCAATCTTCTTGTAAAACAAAACTGAAAAGAAACAAAAACTGTCCTTTCAAAAAACTTGGAGATAAAACAATACCCAATCCATCCTGAAGAAATTGAAGAATTTCAAGGAATTCTAAGAGTGCCAGCTTAAACCATGCTTCACACACAAAAAATAATGGACTTCCAAAACCTTTGGAAAACCATCCATGACACAGGTGTAAAGGGCCAAATCAAGTCCTCCATAACAGAATCAGCAAAAAACATCACTTTCTAAAAACGAACCATTTAACCTCCAATCCAAAAAGCTGAGATATTTGAGGACCTGATCAAAAAAATGGCCCTTGAGACAGAAGTTTGTAGCGCAGAGAAAGAGGCTACGGAGAGCAACTGGACATCTGCACCAGATCAGCAAAACAACTCCTGTGAGGACAATTAGAAGGTCCTGCGATGGAAAGATGCAAGCAAGACAAAGCAACCAAAGAGCTAGTAGAGCAAACACAAAGTCCATCTTAGGATCCCTGGCCCTCTCTAAATGTCTGGGGGAGCTTGTAATACAACCTAGAAGCCATCAAATCTATTTCTGGATAACCCCATCAATCCACAATCTTAAAGAAAACTTCCAGATGAAGAGACCACTACCCCGGATGGAGATACTAGTGACTGAGAGGTCTGCTTCCCAATTGCTCACCACTGGAATATGAACTTCAGAAATTAAACAGAGATACGTTTTTGCCCAGAAGAAAATTCAGGATACCTCCCTCATCACCAGGGAACTGCAATATCCTTCTTAATGATATACGAAAGCCACAACTGTGACAATGCCTGCTTAGAAATTCAAATAAGTCTCTCTTTAACAGAGTCCAGCTCTGAAGAGCCATGAAAATTGCATTGCGTTCCAGAACAAATATAGATACCCTCACCCCCCAAGGAGACCAAACTCACTGTGCTCTCCAAGACCCCCATACTGCACCCCAACCTGAAAGACTTACTGTGTTATATACTATTATTTATATCCTTCCATTTATCCTCATTTTTGAAGGGTTATATTTTGTTAACCATTTAATCAATTTCAGTTTGTAACCTTGCATTAGAGTGGACATGCTCTTGAGACAGAAGCCTTCATACACCATACACAGCCAACCACTTGTTTTCAACTGCGGCATTTGTGATTGATGATTGGCGGGTCCAAAAGTCCAGTGGACCGGAGAGCAGTTGTGATCTGTTTGTTTTGTTTTTAGAGTATTTTCCTTTTTCAAATTGGCTGGGTAATCTGAAATACGGAGCAGCACATACGTACAAAGGATGAGATTGTTTTGGAAAGACAAAGTCCTGGACTTGTGGTATTGTTTTACTGTTTTCCTTCACATTTAGAATACAAAAAGTAGAGAGAGGGCGCCACAATAGCGTGATATCGTTTGATAATACAGGTGTGAATGAAGGTAGGTAATGTGCTTACCGGATCAAGCAGCACTGTACTGTGACCAGTGCGTGCAGGCTTGCTAGCGCTTAACAGTGGCTAGTACACTGTGGGAATATAGCTCCCAAAGGCTCTTCTCCTGGTTCCCGCTTGGAGTACACCTCCTGGTGACTGAATTTCAGTTAGCAAAAAGGAAAGCCTTATCGAGTTGTTCTGTTATTGGAAAGAAGGCTCAAACTGGACAACTTCTCAAATAAGAATGCTTTATTGTTATGACGCGTTTCTCAACCCAGACCGGGTCGTTTCATCAGATAAAAAGTGACATTTTCAAATTGGCTGGGTAATCTGAAATACGGAGCAGCACATACGTACAAAGGATGAGATTGTTTTGGAAAGACAAAGTCCTGGACTTGTGGTATTATTTTACTGTTTTCCTTCACATTTAAGTGATTCAGCACAATTGTGAACTTGTGTATATATTTTGTTGCAATTTGTAGCCTACATAGAAAATCTTACCCCATCCACCAGAAAAAAACATAGCATTAACAGTGCTAACCTGACACAGCACAATAGTGCAGGGGGAAAAAAAGCAAAACACATATCCAAGAGCTCACAGGACAAACTGACAAAAGCGCAAAATGGCCAAGGTGTGCAAACTAAATAGCCTAGGCACATGAAACCAAAGAGCGCTAAAAAGCCGACTCATGCAAGACTGAGAAGTGCACTAAAATAGAAAACACAATATGCACACACATGTAGACTAAGCTGACTCACACTAAACATGAGACACAAACAAGCTAATACGTCCACGTCTGAGCAGTGCACAAAGCCAACAACGCTATATACCTGCACGCCTAAACAAATGCAACACGTACTAAACACACACACCAGAAAACTTCAGAACGACACATATGAAGCTAACATGCACTAACCTAATTAACACACACAAAATAACCGATGTGCGCTACAAACATACAGTGAATTTAAGAATATAAGGTTCCTTCAGCCCAATTTTCAATACAAAATATATAATAAAAAATGCTTCTAACAATAGTTCCCTGACTATAATGTACAATACTAGGTGTACCAACTAGTAGCCTATAGGCTAAGTGAGTGCCCACATACATTAACTGCATACTTACCTAATTAGCATCCACACTACTGGACATACTATCTGCAGAAAAAACTGCAACCAGTAGAAAGCCATTCCAGTTCTGTACGAGAGACAGTAGAGGATCTGTGGCAGGCCTGTGACTAACTCCTACTGGGTGTAATTATGCCACTACCCATTTCCCTCTTTACAAGCAGTAACTCTCTGAGGGGAAAATGGGCCTCAAATTGGTCTGAGGACCCCTCTCACAGAAGAAAAAATAGTCAACTCTCCTGCAGAGGCAAAGATAAGACTGGTTTAACAGTGAGGTGAAAGGATTTTTAAGGGTTCTTGGATATTTGGGAATCTTTGCCTCCTCCTAGTGGCCAGGTGTATAATTCCTGTCAGCTGTAAAGAATCAGTCCAGGATTAGACCCAACTGCTAGAGTGATATTATAAACACACGCTAGCACACTGAGAGGAAACCAGGACGTGACCCACTCAGGAAAGAAACAAAATGTTATTATGCAGGAAAACAAAACTGTGTACTCACAGGTGATGCAGGGACACGGAACAGTCTCTAGATGAGATGAGGGAGTACAAGGTACAGAGACTTTAAAGCAGGTTGAGGATGACCTGTTAGAGTGGTCAGGCAAAGCAGAGGTCAGTATCACTTTAAAGCAGGCAGAGGATGATCCGTTAGAGTGGTCATGCAAAGCAATGGTCAATGTCCCTTTTAGCAGGTTTAAGGATGAGGCAGCAGAGTGGTCAGGCAAAGCAATGGTCAATGTCCCTTTAAACAGGTTTAAGAATGAGGCAGCAGAGTGGTCAGGCAAAGCAATAGTCAATGTCCCTTTAAGCAGGTTTAAGGATGAGGCAGCAGAGTAGTCAGGCAAAGCAATGGTCTAATATCCAAAAAGCAGGTAAAAGAGAAAACACTCACGGAGCCAAGAAGCAGGAACGCTATCCGACAGAGGAAAGTCCCGCCGAAGATTTAAAGGCCGGTGACGTGTGGGTGCGTAACACAGGAAGGCCGCGTCACGTTGCTAGGCAACGTGACGCAGTGATACAGAGAGAGATCCGGGAGCAATGGCGACACGGAAATGATCGGATCATAAGAATTCCTAGGAGTAATGGCTCATGGACTCTAACCACTTTTATGAATACATTTTTTTAAATGCACATATCTAATACAGGGAGTGCAGAATTATTAGGCAAGTTGCATTTTTGAGGATTAATTTTATTATTGAACAACAACCATGTTCTCAATGAACCCAAAAACTCATTAATATCAAAGCTGAATAGTTTTGGAAGTAGTTTTTAGTTTGTTTTTAGTTATAGCTATCTAGGGGGATATCTGTGTGTGCAGGTGACTATTACTGTGCATAATTATTAGGCAACTTAACAAAAAACAAATATATACCCATTTCAATTATTTATTTTTACCAGTGAAACCAATATAACATCTCAACATTCACAAATATACATTTCTGACATTCAAAAACAAAACAAAAACAAATCACTGACCAATATAGCCACCTTTCTTTGCAAGGACACTCAAAAGCCTGCCATCCATGGATTCTGTCAGTGTTTTGATCTGTTCACCATCAACATTGCGTGCAGCAGCAACCACAGCCTCCCAGACACTGTTCAGAGAGGTGTACTGTTTTCCCTCCTTGTAAATCTCACATTTGATGATGGACCACAGGTTCTCAATGGGGTTCAGATCAGACGAACAAGGAGGCCATGTCATTAGATTTTCTTCTTTTATACCCTTTCTTGCCAGCCACGCTGTGGAGTACTTGGACGCGTGTGATGGAGCATTGTCCTGCATGAAAATCATGTTTTTCTTGAAGGATGCAGACTTCTTCCTGTACCACTGCTTGAAGAAGGTGTCTTCCAGAAACTGGCAGTAGGACTGGGAGTTGAGCTTGACTCCATCCTCAACCCGAAAAGGCCCCACAAGCTCATCTTTGATGATACCAGCCCAAACCAGTTTTCCACCTCCACCTTGCTGGCGTCTGAGTCGGACTGGAGCTCTCTGCCCTTTACCAATCCAGCCACGGGCCCATCCATCTGGCCCATCAAGACTCACTCTCATTTCATCAGTCCATAAAACCTTAGAAAAATCAGTCTTGAGATATTTCTTGGCCCAGTCTTGACATTTCAGCTTGTGTGTCTTGTTCAGTGGTGGTCGTCTTTCAGCCTTTCTTACCTTGGCCATGTCTCTGAGTATTGCACACCTTGTGCTTTTGGGCACTCCAGTGATGTTGCAGCTCTGAAATATGGCCAAACTGGTGGCAAGTGGCATCTTGGCAGCTGCACGCTTGACTTTTTTCAGTTCATGGGCAGTTATTTTGCGCCTTGGTTTTTCCACACGCTTCTTGCGACCCTGTTGACTATTTTGAATGAAACGCTTGATTGTTCGATGATCACGCTTCAGAAGCTTTGCAATTTTAAGAGTGCTGCATCCCTCTGCAAGATATCTCACTATTTTTTACTTTTCTGAGCCTATCAAGTCCTTCTTTTGACCCATTTTGCCAAAGGAAAGGAAGTTGCCTAATAATTATGCACACCTGATATAGGGTGTTGATGTTATTAGACCACACCCCTTCTCATTACAGAGATGCACATCACCTAATATGCTTAATTGGTAGTAGGCTTTCGAGCCTATACAGCTTGGAGTAAGACAACATGCATAAAGAGGATGATGTGGTCAAAATACTCATTTGCCTAATAATTCTGCACTCCCTGTATGCTAAGAAGAATGATCTGCATTCATATCTGAATTTGTTAAAGGGACAGTCAATACTAGAATGTTTGTTGTTTAAAAAGATAGATAATCCCTTTATTACACATTCCCCAGTTTTGCATAACCAACACAGTTATACTAATACATGTTTTACCTCTGTATTTACCTTGTAACTAAGCCTCTGCAAACTGCCCCCTTATTTCAGTTCTTTTGACAGACTTGCATTTTAGCCAATCAGTGCTCACTCCTAGGTAACTTCACATACATGAGCTCAATGTTATCTATATGAAACACATGATCTAATGGTAAAAAACTGTCAGATTAGAGGCGGCCTTCAAAGTCTAAGAAATTAGCAATGAAGCTCCAATGTTTAGGTTTCAACTAAGAATTTTATGAGAACAAAGCAAAATTGGCGATACAAGTAAATTGGAAAGTTGTTTAATATTACATTCCCATAATTCATGAAAGTTTATTTTGGACTTGACTGTCCCTTTAAATAATTTGTGTTAACCAATAAGTGCTACTATTCATCTTTTATTAAATTAAATTAAATTTCTACTAAACTATTGGTATTTTGCCTTAATTCTTTTTTATATAGTAATGCTTGCTTTCACAAGTATATGAGGTTAGCAAATAGAACGAAAAGACTGTGACTAATTAAAGAAGATTGATTATTCCAACTTTGACAAAGTAATTGATTTAAGCATAGAATATTTGTAACAAATTATTTCAATTTGAATATCTAGTGATAAAAGCGTACGCTTCAATTGTTTTTATTGTGTTAGCTGAGTGACATATTGTCCTGACCTTCTTTAACCTATCCTGATGTTGCCTCCTAGGGGTGTTAAAGACCGCTGCTATCATAACCTGTCCGTCTGCTTTAAGGCGGCGGTCAGAAATCAACCCGATCGAATACGATCGGGTTGATTGACACCCCCTGCTAGCGGCCGATTGGCTGCGAATCTGCAGGGGGCGGCATTGCACAAGCATTTCACAAGAACTGCGGGTGCAATGATAAATGCTGAGAGCGTATGCTGTCGGCATTTATCGATGTGCAGCGGACATGAAGGTGATATTGCACCTTCATAAATAGGCCCCCTAATGTATATATTTTTTCTTTCACTATTCAGACAGAGCATACAATTTTTTTTAAATAAAAAAGTTTCCAATTTACTTTGTTCTCATATTTTGTTGAAGAGAATACCTAGATAGCGTGCATTTGTGTCTGGAGGACTATATGGGAGCAGTTTAGCAAGAATGCTTCTGAGCACTAAATGGCAGCAATAATTACACAATATATAGCATTGTTGAACGCATTCTTGCAAAACTACTGCTATATAATTCTCCAGACACATGCCTGCTTTTCTTAAAAGGACACCAAGAAATCAATGTAAATTTGATAATAGAAGCTTATTGGAATTTTATTTTTAATTGTTTATACTATAAGAATCATGAATAAAAAAGTGGGCTTCATGTCCCTTTATGTATTATATTACTGGTATCAGTTTTCTGAATAGATTGTTTCATTTTTGCTGATAATGCACCCTAATCTGAGTGCTTTATATGCAGTATCTGTTTATTGTATTCTTCTTGTATTCTTAGCAAGTCTAGTTGTTGCCATTTAAAATGTATAAGCCACTGATTGACCAATCAGTGTTAAGTTATGGATATACTTTTAAAAAAACTTACTAGTCCGTGAGTGCTGTAATTTTAGGGGTATAGAACAATTTTTCATTATTTCAAATTGTATTTCCATTGTTTAAGGACAATTTATAATTGAGCTGTGGGTTTTAATACAATTGAAAACAGGCTGGGATAAAAACATCAAGAAGCCTAATTAAACAAAAGTTATATTGATTTCAGTGCTACAAATAATGAACAGTCCCTTATCACTGTTAAAGAACAACAAAGAAAGTAATTGCCACTAATGCACATTGTACATAAAAGGGACATTGCAATGTGAAAGTAAAAAGCTCTAATTTGTAAGTATGTGTAATGTTTATGCTAATGTTGTTTGCTCACAATGGGCCAGATTACAAGTGGTGCGCTAATTAACGCTCCTGCTCAAGCATTAATTGCGCTAGCAATAAGCTTTTTGTGCTCATCGGGTTGCACTTGTATTATGAGTCGAAAGTAAACTGTTTTTGCTTGCGTGCTAGCCGGCGAGTGCAAAAGCCAAGCTTACAATATCGCGTGCATGTTCACATATTCCACCATAGAAGTCCATTGAGTAAAAAAAGTTGAAAAAAACTCTCGCGCAAACCCGATCGCATATTCTCATGTATGCTAACCCGACATGAAAATATTCACATTGCAGAATATGTTCTATTTATTCATAAATAAATATTTCTACATATATCTGATGTTTTTTTGTACAATATATATCTATACATCTGTACTGCAAATCTGTTAACCAGAGCTCTATAGTCACGGTAATTATTCTAGTGTAAATCTTAAACACAATCGCGTTTACTTTCAACTCGTAATACCAGCGGTAAGCCCGACAAGCACAAACCCCTTATCATTCACATACAAACGTTTGTGCTCCACTCGTTATCTGGCCCAATGTGTTAAACGATGACAACATGGTTGAAAGCACTTCATATACCTTGCAAGAGGACAATCAGAAAACAAGTTTCTCTGCCATTTGTCAAAAAAAAATTGGGACTTTTAATATACTTTGGAACTTTTGAAAACTTGTTTTTGCCTGTTTTGAGTGCCATTTTTTTCTTCCGGCTATCTGCTTAGAAACTTTTCAAATGTAAAGTTATTGTGCATGTTTGTAAATGTGTAATTTTTTATTCTCCGTTTTCATTTGCAAGTAAATAATGAATTGCACTTTTAAACCAATTAACTAATTAACGAAACAGCAAATCAATGAAAATTTGTTGATTTTTTCATTCATTTGTGAAAGAGATAAATATAATAAATAGTTGTGTATTTTTTTAAATGGGAATATTAGTTTAACAAATGAATCCACTCATTTTGGCTGCATGACGTTTTTTTCTATGACGGTTTTTAAAAACTCTTGTAAAAGTTTGTCACATTTGTCATATGCTGTGAGAGCCTGTGCACGAGTATTCAAACTGACACCTTCTCAGAGAGTCACTGATGGCCTTGTTTAGGGCCACATTCTGAAACTGTATCTATGTTTGTTTCCCCAGATTTTAAAGTTTTGGAATAAAGATTGAATTTTAATTTAAGCGAGTTATAATTCTTTTGATTTGGATTTCATATTGCCAGCGGACACTCGCTTTAGTTCCTCCGTTCACACAACCCATACCTTCCCTTTTGACATCACAACAGATTGAAATCATCCCGAGCCGATCGGGATGATTGACGGCCGCTGTTAGCGGCTGATTGGCCACCAGTGAGCAGGGGCCGGCATTGCACAAGCATTTTACCAGAAGTACTTGTGCAATGATAAATGCTGTCGGCATTTAGCGAGGTCGAGCAGACATTATTCGCTACAGCTCGCCCGTTAATAAATCTACCCCATAGTATTTAAATCCTGATCCTCTAGTTACATGTAGCATATGTGCATATGCCACTGACATCTTTGCTAATAGACGTATATTGCAAACTTGGTTCTATTTAAAACTTTAATGAATTCATGCACATTTTAGTTTTGACCTGTCTATCCCTTTAAGTTTGTCTTTAAATTCTCTGAGTGGGTTATTTGTAATTGTCTATGTTTTAGATGAATCCCTCTAAGCCAATATTATGTCATTTAAATCAAAGAATCCCCTTAGCAAAATACTGTATTCATAACTTTTTCTTAGCACTTTAACTGTCCCAAAAAAAAAATCGGTTTTAAAAAAATGTGTCGTTGTCTAATCCTAGCGTGATTGGGTGAAAGCCCAGGACGCAACCGTAGTGCCGAAGAGAACAGCTAGAAATGAATAAGGATATTTTTGGATGCATTAATCCATACTTTGCAATAATTTAAAAGGTTCCGCTAGCCTTTTAGAGCAGAAGTATGTAAAACAATTCCAACATTTCTTGTCCCTTTAAATATATTCCTGTTACTTTGAATGATGAATTTTACCTTAATATGTACTTTTAACATTGTAAAATATCTGCAAAGAAATTCTATATTTTCTTGTACCTAAAGTTAGCAGCTGTTTTTCTTATTTGTTACTTTAATACAAAACCTAAAATGTAATTGTATAATGTCACAATGTACTCCTTTGTGGATTTCTGTGACTTTGTGTTTTTCATTTTTGACTTGAGAACCATATTGCACTGGAACAATAAAAATCAAAAGGGAAATATATTCATTTTAATATATATAAACATATGGTAACATTTTTAGCAAATGTTTCCTTTTTTGCATATTTACATTTACAGACATATTTTACTATAACTTTTAAAAAAACCATACTGAGAATTGTGTTAATATGGTAAATTTGAACTTTATTTAATTAAATGAATATTTACAAGCTGCGTTTTACTTTCTAAATTAGATCTAATCTGGTATATTAACACAATATCTGTATTTCTACTCTATGGTTTTTGATGTTCAAAATACAACCATTTATCTTTTGTTTTCCATATATTTGAATCTGAGTTCCAGGGAGTTCTATCCTATGCCCTATTTATATTCCAGTTTCACTATGAATTTTAAATTATATATATGTATATATTACACTACCTTATAATAAGAATAGGTGATCGGTCTTTATAAAAACAGCAACCAAAATCCCATGCACTTAGTCTTCAAATATGAACTTTTTATTTGCTAGTACAGTCCGGTATTTAAAGCCAATAAATCCCTAATATATACCTGTATATTTGTTATAGGCAGGTGTGAAATAATGCTCAAAAGTAAGAATGCTTTCAAAATTATAAATGTTTATTATTTATTTTTTATCATTTAATAAAATACAAAGTGAGTGAACATAAGACAAATCTAAAGCAAGTCAATATATATAGTGTGACCACCCTTTGCTTTCAAAACAACATCAATTCTTTTAGGTACACTTGTGCTAAGTCGGGGATATCATTGGCATATAGCCAGGTGCACGATTAATTAATATATTGGGGATAATGATCAGCAACTTAATATGTTGGTTGAAACAAAATCATTAACTGAAACTGAAACAGCTGTGTAGGAAGAATAAAACTAGGTGAGGAACAGCCAAATTCTGCTAAAAAGGTTAAGTTGCTGAAGACAGTTTAATGTCAAAAGTCATACACCATAACAAAATTTGAGCAGAGAAACAAGACACCAAGGTCTCTTCCAGGCAGAGGTTTCAAGAAGGGGATTCCAGATGTGCTCCTCAAGCTTTTCTGAAGAAGCACAAATAAATGGGTAACCTTGAGACAGGTTGTCAGCCAAGGAAACAGTGCAGCAGATGAAAGACACATCATGCTCAGAATTCACAGAAACCAGTGGGACCCTGGTATACCTATCTAATGTCTGAAGAAGTCTAGTCAGGTCTTCATGGAAGACTTGTGGTAAAAAAGCTATACCTCCGAAGTGAAAATGAAGTGACTCAACTATGCACAAAAACACAAAAACTAGGGTACAGAAAAATGGCTTCAGGTGCTCTGGATTGATGTGTCAAACTTTGGCAGTTTGTTCACTGAAGGGATGAAGAGCAGTACAACAATGAGTATCTGCAGGGAACAGTGAAGCCTGGTGGAGCTGGGGATTTGGTCAGAATTAATGGTCTCCTCAATGTTGAGAAGTACAGGCAGATATTTATAAATCATGCAATACCATCATGGTGGCATCTGATTGGCCCCAAAATTATTCTGCAGCATGATAACCCTAAACATGCAGCCAAAGTCCTTAAGAACTACAGTATATTTAGCATAAAGAAAAATAAGGAGTCCTGGAATTGATGGTATGGCCTCCACAGAACCCTGATCTAAGCATCATCAAGTCTGTCTGGGATTACATGAAGAGATAGAAGCAACTGAAGCTTACTAAATCCACGGAAGAACTGCAGTTAGTTCTCTAAGATGTCTGGAACTTAAAAACTGTGATCAAGTGTACCTAGAAGAATTGATGCTGGAGACAAAGGGTGGTTGCTACAAAAATTGATTTGATTTAGATTTTTCTTTTGTTCACAACACATTAAAGCACCATCTAGTAGCCCGCAGATAGCCGGCATAAGAGAAAACACTCACGGCTCAACACAGAAAAGATACACAGAGCAAAGAGGTTATCTGTTAAACACCGACTGCAACAGGGGGTCAAGGGGGGACCCTCGGATCAATTTTATCAAAGCAAAGGTACTCTCTACACCTGCAATCCTGACTCTGATGACCACAAACCATGTTATAGATCGCTATACAGAAGCCTCGCCTATCAAGCTATGCAAAGTGTATCAGGAAAATACTAGCAGAGAGTCATTGAAAGCGGCAACACCGACCCTAACTTGCAAGGAAGGACATTTGCAGCTGGCCTCTAGTGTTTTTTCTCGGCAAACCCTCCGTCCATCACAGCCTAAAGCATGGGGTTGAAACACCGCTTCTAGGAAGAGAGAACTTAGCAACGTTGCTGATAAGTTATATTATATAGTGGTTTAGTATCTTTTACAGTTTAATAAGTTGATTGTTTTGGGTTTTGTTCTGATTGTCTTACAATTTTCAAACACTGTATTATTATAAATATAGCTGATTCCAAGTAGCACTGGACTTTCCACGTCTTTAGGGGCTGCCCAAAATTATCAAGCAGAACTATAAAAGCCTTCTTTTCACAGTGATAGCAGAGAGTAATTACAATTTTCCTAAGCCCTTAAATCGCAGTGCCTAGTGGGGGTTAGTGGGGGACCCTAGCGGGGACGCTTACAATACTAAAGCTAGAAGAGGGCCTGCTAAATATTGAAAGTTATTACTCTGCTCCTTAAGATGTATTATATTATCATCTCCCTCGTGGCTAGCGGCCGGGCTATGAGAGGAGAAAGTTCAGGCACAGATATGCTCATCGCAAGAACTATTATGTCCCGGGGTAACTGTAGTATACTGTTTGGAATGGGGGCAGGACAAAGTTACTGGTAATATAGCTCTATCCATGATATGAACAGACACAGACATGTGCTTTGTTTAGGCATACATCCCCAGATATTTTCTTGATTTTAATATACGTTAATGTCTAACCTATATCAGACTTTCATATATAATAAGATATGAACCCTAGATGGCAGCAAAGTCGCAGAAAAGATCAGTAACTTTGAGGTACAGGGTTGGATCAGGAGTGACTAAGTTTAAAGTCTAAATGTACCAGTTGATTTATACCTTTTTGCATGTTTTATACCTTTTTGCATGTTAAGTAAATTTCCTAGGGAGTAATGTATCGTTAAGGTGTCCGGTTTTGGCACCAGCATCTTCATAATTAACGTGGCATTTTTGCTTTAATATCACCTTGTAAACAGATGCGGTTTTTCTTTGTATGTTTTTCCTTTTTTACTTTATGCTCGTTATCACCAAATAATTTAACCCCGAGAAGCAATCACAGAACAGTTTAAACAGGTCCAAGAGTGACCTATATCGACAAGGGGTAAGAAAATGAGGACTTTCCATGCTTTAAAACTTTTAAGAACAAATACGCTGAGAATATTTGATATCTTGTTTTTTCTTTTCATGTAATAAGTGTAATGTTTGTCCTCAATAAAAATATTAAAAAAAAAAAAAAAAAAAAAAATTGGGGTTAGTACCCCTTTAAGGCCGCAGTTACCTAACTAGCTTCTCAGGCTCAGTTGTGGTGAGCTTGAATCACAAAGGCCCTAAAGCTGTATCCACAGCTTAATAAATAGTGCCCATAGATAGATAAATTTGCAAAACAAAAGCTGAATATGGCCGCAGGCAGTGTTATTTGGTTCCTTTCAGTGCCAGATATATACGTGTCAGGGTTTTTTCCCTGTTTTGTTTGCCATGTGCTGCTGGCAGCCATTTTACTCACCTCTCTTGCTGACTATGGTGCATTGTGGGGGATGCTGCTCATTTCCTGCACTTCCTTTTATGGCCAGACTGGTGTGCATCATCTGTGTGAGACAGGATGCAGTCTCAGAATTGTGATGTCATCACTTATTATTTAAAGGGCCTCTGTTCAGTATGCTTTGCCTTTGTGTTGTCTCAGACCTGTTTGTGAGAGTTCCTGTGTATTACCTGGCTGTCTGACATCCTTTCTGGTTCCTGATCCCTGGCTTGTTCCTGACTCTGCTGTTTTCCTTGTTCCTGATTCCGGCTCGTCTGACTATTCGCTTTGGCTCCTGACTCGGCTTGTCTGACTACCAGCTCTGGTTTTGACTCCTGGCTTGTTATTTGACTTGTGGACTTTTTATTATATTTTTTTGTTATTAATAAGGGTGTGATTATTTTTGCACTTCTCGTCTCAGTCTGATTCCTGGCACCCTGACAATAAGATTGTCAAAGTGCAACACACATAGGTCTGGATTTACTGATATCTTTGCATGTGGCACTATCACACTGATTTATATGGCGCTAAATTGATCCAAATTTTGTTTAAAGTGTAGCGGATTTCAATCATCCTGATCTGATATAGATGATTGACAGCCCCTGCTTGCTTACTATTGGCAGCAACATTCAGCATTTGTTTACTAAATGAATGCCAAACACCATTAAAAAACATCCCTGCTTCATAGAAAGATATATATATATATATATATATATATATATATATATATATATATATATATATATATATATATATCCAAACAATAGAAGAAAAGGCACTCTCACTTAAAGGTCAGCGACCAGGGTGTCCAGTTTAAGTAATACAATTTTTCAGTATCCCCAAAAGGCACGCCAAAATGGGAAGCGGCACTCACTGGATATGTGAAGAGCAAATATTTATTGATATACAGGAGTATATTAATACATATTTGCTTTTCACAAATCCAGTGAGTGCCACTTCCCATTTTTGCATGCCTTTTGGGGATACTAAAGAATTATATATAAATATATGTATATATTACATGGTGGAACATCTGATAACAGTAGCCGAAATAGGGATTTCCTCTTTATAGATGCCAGTTTTATTTTATAATTTAACTTCAGAAAATCTACATTCTCAAATTCAGAATTTTCAGTGGTTTAAAAAACAAAACAAACATACTTTCTTTCCATTTAATTAATTTCATAATAAAATAACAGTCATCCCATAGTTAAAAATCAGCTCAGTATTACATTATATTCAGCCATATAACTAAGTTTCATTTGATAATTGTCATAAAAGGGCTTTAAAGAAAATCTCTTCCAAACAACAGATTGCATTATAAACCACAGTGAATTATTTAAAACCCAGTTCCCTGCACCTGAGTAAATTATTGATCTTTAGTCACTGCAAGAACCAACATAAGAACGTTTTTTCCAGGTAAGAATATTCTATCCTATAGCTACACTTTGTTATAATATAAATAATATCAACACCCAGCCAGCTTTTAAGATAACATTTGCAGAACAACGGCAATATCCACTGTCAAAATGAATTACTCTTTTACAATCTGGTGAAACTTTATTAATAAAATAATTACAATCATCTCCTTAGAAATAAACCTATATAACAAGTTATTAAATTTTATTGTCAAGGTATTATTTAAAATCACTAAATTGGTAACATTATTTAAAATGTCTATGCTAGTTGCATATACAATTATTTCTGCTGAAGATCAGACCCATAAGGTAATAAAAAAATGATAGGAGTAATAATTCTGGAGAAATCAGTAGTCCACATTGAAAACCCAGTGAGCCCACCATACTCTGGGCGCGATCAAATATACGGCGCAGGTTTCGGCGCAAGCGTGGGAACCTGCGCCGCCCGTAATTTCACCTTGCACATCGGGGTATTACATAAACCCCGCCGGCATTTCCTAAGTGGCGTAAGTCTGATAAACTAGCGATGTCCAGAAATAAGAGTAAAAACAAATTTCTGGAGTCGCCAGTGACTTACAGCCCTTTAGAAACTGCCAGTGCCTAAGAAAAGAAAATAACAAATCTTCCGTAAAAGTCTAACACGCCTCCCAAAAATAAGACCGACACGTAAAACCCCTATATCCGCAATCCCCCCTACTCATTACTAATATTAAATGTATTAACCCCTAGACTGACAACCCCCCCCAACGCAATATGCCTATTTAAACTGTTAACCCCTATATCCGCCATCAAACCCACACCGCAAGTAATAACTACATTATTAACCCCTAAATCCGCCAACCCCAACATCGCAAACTACCTCTTAAAACTATTAACCCTTAATCCGCAATTAACCCACAACGCAATAAACCTATTCAAGTATTAACCCCTAAACCGCCATAGCCCACATAGCCTATTAAATGTATTAACCCCTAATCTGCCACCGCCAACATCGCTGCCACTATAAAAAAGTTATTAACCCCTAAACCTAAGTCTAACCCTAACTCTAACACCCCATAACTTAAATATTATTTAAATAAATATAAATAAATGTACTATTATTAACTAAATTATTCCTATTTAAAACTAAATACCTCTAAAATAAATATTTTACAGGAAACGTTGTATTTATTTTAACTAGGTATAATAGTTATTAAATAGTTATTAACTATTTAATAACTACCTAGCTAAAATAAATACAAATTTACCTGTAAAATAAATCCTAACCTAAGTTACAATTACACCTAACACTACACTAACATTAATTAACTACAATTACCTAAAATTAAATACAATTAAATAAAATAAACTAAAGTACAAAAAAGCAAAACACTAAATTACAGAAAATAAAAAAGAATTACAAGAAGTTTAAACTAATTACACCTAATCTAAGCCCCCTAATAAAATAAAAAAGCCCCCCAAAATAATAAAATTACCTACCCTATACTAAATTACAAATAGCCCTTAAAAGGGCCTTTTGCGGGGCATTGCACCAAAGTAATCAGCTCTTTTACCTGTAAAAAAAAAAATACAATACCCCCCAACATTACAACCCACCACCCACACACCCAACCCTACTCTAAAACCCACCCAAACCCCCCTTAAAAAAAACTAACACTAACCCCTTGAAGATCACCCTACCTTGAGCCGTCTTCACCCAGCCGGGCACAAGTGGACCTCCAGAGGGGAAGAAGTCTTCATCTGATCCGGGCAGAAGAGGACATCCAGACAGGCAGAAGTCTTCATCCAAGCGGCATCTTCTATCTTCTTCCATCCGACGAGGAGCGGCTCCATCTTGAAGACATCCGACGCGCAGCATCCTCTTCCATCGACGGCGAATGTAGAATGAAGGTTCCTTTTAATGACGTCATCCAAGATGGCGTCCCTTCAATTCCGATTGGCTGATAGAATTCTATCAGCCAATCGGAATTAAGGTAGGAAAAATCCTATTGGCTGATGCAATCAGCCAATAGGATTGACCTTGCATTCTATTGGCTGATTGGAACAGCCAATAGAATGTGAGGTCAATCCTATTGGCTGATTGGATCAGCCAATCAGATTGAACTTCAAACCGATTGGCTGATTGCATCAGCCAATAGGATTTTTCCTACCTTAATTCCGATTGGCTGATAGAAACCTATCAGCCAATCGGAATTGAAGGGACGCCATCTTGGATGACGTCATTTAAAGGAACCTTCATTCTACAGTTGCCGTCGATGGAAGAGGATGCTCCGCGTCGGATGTCTTCAAGATGGAGCCGCTCCTCGTCAGATGGAAGAAGATAGAAGATGCTGCTTGGATGAAGACTTCTGCCGGATTTATTTTACAGGTAAATTTGTATTTATTTTAGCTAGGTAGTTATTAAATAGTTAATAACTATTTAATAACTATTGTACCTAGTTAAAATAAATACAAAGTTGCCTGTAAAATAAAAATAAATTCTAAAATAGCTACAAAGTAATTATTAATTATATTGTAGCAATCTTAGGGTTTATTATAGAGGTAAGTATTAAGTTTTAAATAGGAATAATTTAGTTGATAATAGTAAATTTATTTAGATTTATTTAAATAATATTTAAGTTATGGGGGTGTTAGGGTTAGGGTTAGACTTAGGTTTAGGGGTTAATAACTTTATTATAGTGGCGGCGGTGTAGAGGGGGCAGGATAGGGGTTAATACATTTAATAGGCTATGTGGGCTTTGGCGGTTTAGGGGTTAATACTAGAATAGGTTTATTGCGTTGTGAGCTATGGTGGTTTAGGGGTTAATAGACTTTATTAGTTATTGCGGTGGGGGATTGTGGTTGACAGGTAGATAGACATTGTGCATGCGTTAGGTGTTAGTTTATTTTTGCAGGCATTTTCGGGAGTTACGTCTGCCTTTTATGGCGAGGTAAAAATGGAGTAAGATTTCTCCATTTTCGCCATGTAAGTCCTTGCGCTGGATATTGGATACCGATTTACGACGCGGTCCCATGCTAGCCTATGGGAGTTAGAATTGCGAGCGATAGGTGAAATATACGTGCAGCATTTATATGCGGCGCTGTATGTAGGATACCAAAATCGCGTAAAATCTGGCGCCGGAGGATTTTGCAGGCGACGCTGCATATGTAATGGAGGCCTCTGATGGTAAGTCTTAAAGGGTCAGTAAACATCTTGTAATTACAATACTTTACTGTTATGCTGCTAAGGAATCTCATAAGAATGTTTTAAATACAAATTAACATCCTTTTTACTGCAATTGTTTTTCAATAGCTAAACTTCAACCACCATTTGCCTTATTTGGAGAAGCATACAGCATGCTTGCAACTGTCATAATGTTAGTATAAAGTGCATTTATTTGCATCTGTTATCAGTTAAAGCCAATTAGTGACATGTATGTAGCAGGGTTGGCCTTAAGAAGTCAGCTGGGTGCATTTCAAGTTCTGAGCATTAGAAATTGCTTAATTTTCAGAGCTAAATTACATGAAAAGGGGCCAAAATAAATATTAAATTATATTGCAATGTAATTTCATTATGCATAAGTAAACATTTTATATAACAAATTTAAGGTGTTTACTGTCCCTTTAAGGGTGATTTCCCCCCATTTTGCTCTACAAATTTTTTTTTAGTTTAACAATGCTTGATTTTTCAATGCAGCAGACATCTGAGCTGTTTCAATATATGTTAAAGCTTCTGCGTAAATTAAAAAAATAAATAAATAAATAAATTCCACTGTCTGTTACTATATTTTTTGTTGTTGTTGTTTTTATTAATTATATTTTTTTTTAACTTCCCCCCCCCCAGATTTCCAAGACTTATACCGTTGAAAAGGTTAGGCGATTACCTTGGATTTAGCTGCTTAGATGCCTGAGATACAGGCTTCTAAGCAGCATGCCCCCTTTCCCTATACTTGTCATTGTAATTTTTTTATTAAAGTTGCGCGGTGACATCATCACGTCATTGCGCGTGATGTCACCATGCAAAACGTGAAGCCCCGGTGATGCCTGTCACTATACAGGCCTGATCGCCGGGGTAGGAGCAGGTGGGAGCCCACAGATCTCCTCAAGGTGGGAGAGTGCTAGCAACGGCTCTGAGCCGTCGTTAGTACCTGACTGAGACAATTTGCGACGGCTCAGAGCCGTCATTAGCACTCAAGGGGTTAAAAGAGCACTTAAAGGGACATAAAACCCATTTTTTTCTTTCATGATTCAGAGAGAACATACAAAAATCACAAAGGAAGGTAGCACTCCCAAATGGGAAACCTTTATTGATAGAGCAATGTTTCAGGTCTTCCTGCCCCTTTCTCAATAAAGCTTTCCCATTTAGGAGTGCTACCTTCCTTTGTGATTTTTGGATATTTATTGGGGTCCTGAAGGTTTGAGCACCCTCTCATCTAAACCAAGGAAGATTGCAGTATTTGGCTACTAATGCAGGAGTGCTAATTCATAATGACTGTTTTCAGAGAGAACATACAATTTAAAAAAATGTTCCAATTTACTTTAATTGTCAAATTTACTTTGTTCACTTGGTATCCTTTGATGAAAAGCAGGTAGGCAGGCTCAGGCGTGTGCACATGTCTGAAGCACTATATTGCAGCATTTTTGCAAGAATTTTTTAGCAATGTTATACATTTGGCAGCAGTGTTTGATGCCATGTAGTGCTCCAGACACGTGCACAATACCTACCTAGGTATGTTCTTCAACAAAGAATACCATGAAAACAAAGCAAATTTAAAGGTCAATTAAACTCAGCATTCCAATAACATTCAATGTTTCATTACTGGAAGTGCAATATACATTTATTATTTATTTTGCTTCCTTTTGCTATAACATACATCTGAATATTGTACTTGTTCCACTTTCTCCCAGGTAGTCTTGGGTTAATACTTTAAACTAATTTATCTGTGAACGTTTGTTCTCAATTGCTCCTTTTAAGGTGGATGATCAGTTTTGCATCAACAATCATGATAGTGTTAAGCATTCTTTGCAATTGCTGTTATAATATAAGGTAGTTTAGGCGTGAATATTAATCCATACTTAAATATATATTTATATTTAGCTATTAGAAAGAGATTAGAAGGGCATATATATGTCTATAAAAGTAACTATGCTGAATCAGTGATAAACCACCTTAAGGGAAGAGAAGAGGGTCGGCTACATCAGTCTCTTTAATTAACTGTGCATGTGCAAACAAAGTTCATACTATGGGGCCGATTTATCAAGTTCCATATGGAGATTGATGCCGCTGTTTCCGCGCGAAACTTCAAGCTCGTTGGAAACAGAAGTTATGAAGCAGCGGTCTAAAGACTCTGAGGCCACGGACAGAAATCAACCCGATCGAATACGATAGGGTTGATTGACACCCCCTGCTTTCGGCCGATTGGCTGCGAATCTGCAGAGGCGGCATTGCACCAGCAATTCACAAGACCTGCTGGGGCAATGATAAATGCCAACAGCGTATGCTGTCGGCATTTATTCATGTGCAGAGGACATGATACGCTACATCGTATCATGTCCAATCGCACTATGATAAATATGCCCCTATATATGAGTTTTTGTGATTGGTTAGAAAGAGTTTTGTTCTGAGGGACAGGGCAAGAAAAAAACAAACATAAAATAATATGCTCTTTAATAATAAGTAGATTGAAAACATGTTTAAAATTGTATTGTCTGAATAATGATAGAAAAATGTAAAGTTTCCCAACCCTTTAACAGATTTTTTTCACATTGTGCAATTGTTTCCTTTAACAAAACTTTTACAATTTCCCCAAATCACATTTTTGAACAATGTATTTGAAAATGTCTGTTCATGATTGTAATTATCAAACTAGACCTTAAAAAAGTTAATAAAAAATTAACATCAAATGATATAAAAGTGTTAATTATACATATAACTTGAAATGATATTGGCCTGGATTCTAATCTTTTTTCTTTTTCTTTTTTTAATCAGTCAGTCAATCAATTTGAAAAAAATAAATCTGAGTTACTGGGCATTATTTCCAAGATCCAGGTATTTTTCTAAAATCTTAAAGGGACACTTAAGTCAAATATAAACATTCATGTTCCAGATAGATCATGCAATTTTAAACAACTTTTCAATTTTACTTCCAATATCAATTTGTTCTCACTCTTTTTATAGGGACACTTTCTGAGGCACTTCCTTCTAATGAGCATGTGCAAGAGTTCACAGTGTATATGTACATGAGTCTGTAATTGGCCGATAGTTGTCACATGATACAGTGGGCAGGAAAATAAAATTTGAAATTTATAAAAAAAATCTTCTGGTAATTTGAAATTCAGATTAAGTGACAGTCTTTTTATTAAAGTGATGGTAAACCCTAGCGTTTGGGATACGCTAGGATTTACAATCGTAACAAATAAAGGGGACTTTCATTCATGAAGTATAAAATACTTAATTCTGAAAGCCCCTTTATTTGTTATCATCGTTTGCTGCGCTGAGCTGCTAAAGGCAGCCCACGGCAGAACGCAATTTGGCTGAGAGGTGACGTTTCCACCTCTTAGCCAATAGCCGTGCGGGAAATACAGCTTGGCGCCAATCAACCTCAAAGAGAACAAGAAACAGATACATCCATAGCGTGATTCTGCTTTCGATATAATTCAGCAGACTTTTACTTTGCCGCGTTTCTACTCACGTGATGCAGAGGTCTCATCAGCTCTGCTTATAGAGCTCTATTTAAAAAATCCTCTGGCAAAACTAGAAACCAGGTAACAAATTTAATAAAATATACACAGGTATACAAATCACTTTGGGAATTGCAGCAAGCAAAAACAGCTACTGAACACTTGCAATGTGTGAAAGTCTATTGTAAAACATTTTTAATCCATACAGTGTCTAAGCTTCTGCTATAATGTAGTGCAGACCCTTCCTTGTGATTCCCCTGTTGACAACTCCGAAGATCGTTTCACTATTTGTTATAGCTTTATCAATTTAATTTAGTTTTGTTCTACATGATTTCAATTAAAATTAAGCATAACAGACTTCACACACACATACATACTCATAAACACACACCTTTCCAAGTCTTGTCTGTTGTCATATACCATATCACATTCATTATTCAATAAAACCTTGTTTAATTAATACATCTTTATTTCCTATATATTAAGTCTATATTTAAATCGACATTAAACTTCTGAGCACTAAAGTTGCATGGTTTCTACTAGGGATGAGCAATTGTTTAGTCATTAATATAAATCCATTATGAAAATGTGAATATTCCTTTAGTTTTAACAAAACCAATATCCAAATGAGTGCACTAACTAATTTAAATAATAACAAATATAATTAATATATTAGTTATTCCTTGAATTAGGTGTATTACGTACCCTGTTCACGCTGGGGAGCCACACTAATGCTCTTCTTCTTCATAGACTCTAGGGCAGACATCACCAAACTTGGCCCTCCAGAGGTTTTTGGAACTACATTTCCCTTGATGCTCAGCCATCTGATATGCTAGGGCCATATTAATAGAAGATATAGATATGACCCACCAACACACTACAGGTAACTAGAGAACATTTACATTTGTTGTAATGAAAACGCGTGTAAATGTTAACGAATTATTAGTGTTTGTTTAGTTTTAAACTAACCGAATACCGAATGGTGCAGCAGACAAATATTCTGAAAAATGAATTTTTCCAAATATTCGTTCTGAATGATCTAAAACGAATTACTCAGTGCTGCGCAAGTCTAGTTATTATTCGCCATGCTATTTATTTGTCTCCTGTACCTGCAGCTGTCTTCAAAGTCGTTCTCTTATTTTCACCCCTTACAATTATCAGTTAGTGAAGCTCTGCATTTTCACACTTTCACACTTTAACGCTTTCACACTTTAACTTAAATCCATTATCCATAACATTTTTGTGTGTTTTGTAAAACAAATGAGAAAGTGATAATCGTTTACTTTAAGTATAAAACATTTTAAAGCCACTTGTAATTGGAGCGTAATGAACATGCTAATGCCGATCTGAGATATAGGCCTCTAGTTATCAAGCCGTCAACCTCAAATACGCTGGAATTCTGCAGCGTTTTTGTGACGAGGCTGATTTGCCTAAGTTATCAAGCCCTACACACCGGCAAAAGTAGAATTTTGTGACGTAAGCTACGATCCGCCGGACTCAGTCCGGCACAGATCGATTCTTACGTCACTCCAGATGTGCCGAACACAAGTTCGGCACAATCTGACTACTTTTGAAAGTTATCAAATTCCTAGCAGGTACACTCTGCACTTTTCCGGCCCAGCGTACCTGGCTTTCAATCCGCTGCCCTGGAGGTGGCAGATCCCATAGGAATCAATCAATGGGAGTCTGACCATAGCGAAAAGTTCATGTTCGCTGCTGCCCGACATCCCATTGATTCCTATGGGAAACGTCTGCACCTAAACCCTAACATGTACCCCGAGTCTAAACACCCCTAATCTGCCCCCCTACACCGCCGCCACCTATATTAAACATGTTAACCCCAAAACCGCTGCTCCCGGAGCCCACCGCCACTCTAATAAACTTATTAACCCCTAAACCGCCGCTCCCGGACCCCGCCGCAACTATAATAAATTTCTTACCCCTATCCTGCCGATCCCGTACCCCGCCGCAACTAAATAAATTGTTTAACCCCTAAACCGCCGCTCCCGGACCTTACCGCCACCTATATTAAACTTATTAACCCCTAATCTGCCCCCCCCTACACTGTTGCCACCTATAATAAATTTATTAACCCCTATCCTGCCCCCCCTATACCGCCGCCATTTATATTAAACTGATTAACCCCTAAACCTATGTCTAACACTAACCCTAACACCCCCCCTAACTTAAATATTATTTTAATAAATCTAAATAAAAATTACTCTTATTAACTAAATTAATCCTATTTAAAACTAAATACTTACCTATAAAATAAACCCTAAGATAGCTACAATATAACTAATAATTATATTGTAGCTATTTTAGGATTTATTTTTATTTTACAGGTAACCTTGTATTTATTTTAACTAGGTACAATAGCTATTAAATAGTTATTAACTATTTAATAACTACCTAGCTAAAAGAAATACAAAATTACCTGTAAAATAAATCCTAACCTAAGTTACAATTAAACCTAACACTACGCTATCATTAAATTAATTAAATAAATTAGCTACCAATACCTACAATTAAATACAATTAAATAAACTAAACTAAATTACAAAAAAAATTTTTTTACAGAAAATAAGAAAAATTACAAGAATGTTAAACTAATTACACCTAATCTAAGCCCCCTAAAAAAAAATAAAAAAAAAATAATAAAAGTCCCTACCCTATTCTACATTACAAAGTAATCAGCTCTTTTAGCAGCCCTTAAAAGGGATTTTTGTGGTGCATTGCCCCAAAGTAATCAGCTCTTTTACCTGTAAAAAAAAATACAACCCCCCCAACATTAAAACCCACCACCCACATACCCCTACTCTAACCCACCCAAACTCCCCTTAAATAAACCTAACAGTACCCCCCTGAGTCGTGTTCACCCATCCGGGCCGAAGTCATCATCCAAGGGGCGCTGAAGAGGTCTTCCATCCAATAGAAGTCATCATCCAAGGGGCGCTGAAGAGGTCTTCCATCCGATAGAAGTCTTCATCCAGGCGGTGTCTTCAATCTTCATCCATCCGGAGCGGAGCGGAGCGGAGCGGAGCCATCTTCTTCCCAGCCGATGCGGATCCATCCTCTTCAACCGACGCCTACTCGCCGAATGAAGGTTCCCTTTAAGGGACGTCATCCAAGATGGCGTACCTCGAATTCCGATTGGCTGATAGGATTCTAATGTGCTACTCGCTAATCTAGCCCTTTACTTGCATACAGAGATTTTGCATTACTGATATTTTCTTTTTATATACTGTATGAAATTGAATTACTGATGTATGTATATATTAAATATATTAATAATGTTAAGGTGCTTTTAAAACTCAAGTGTTCTGACATGTCTATACCCTGAATAGTTATCTCTGGCTATCTCATTGAATTCCTTTAGACTGTAAGTCCTCAAATCTTTCAAAAGTCATTTATATATTCGCCTAGATTAAATAAGACCAGTGCATGAGTCTAATATGTAGAATCATTTGCATTGTATTTTATGACACTTTAGATTGGGTCCTTTTATCATTATTACATTTAAGCTTTGCACTTCCTATTTTCTATTTTAATACATTTAGATTTAGATTTTTAAATTTTCTGTGCTACAAATTACTTTGTATATTTCTGTGTATCTTTTACAACTTACATTGCACTTTGTATTTTTTCAGTTATAAAATAAAACACATCTCCAGAAAGTGGGATTGACAGGGGACTTTTCAGGTTATATACTGAAGCTCTCTCACAATTCTCATTAAATGCTGTAAACATTTTAAACAAGCTGGTCTCTGTGAGGAGGTTAGGGTGATTGGAACTCAGAATGCAAGAATAGAAACACTGAAAAACAAATATCTTTTGAAAAGCTTTACTGAATGATAAGACAAAAAGACAAATTGGTAGTTTAAACTAAAGAACACAGAAACAGCAAGTATGAGGACAGGCCCAAGGTCAAACACAGTGACTCCTGTTCAATTTCAGGAAGCCTTAGAAAATAGCAATAACAAAGTCCAGTGGTTACTGAAGTGCAATATACCCAGTGGGTACAAATAGAGAGACTGCCACGGAATACCAGGAAAGTACAGGAGGCACCACTGAATAGAGGAAGGCTGTCACAGGTATAGCAGGCACAGTATACTAAGCAGGCACAGGATACCTAGCGGGTACTATTGGTGAGACTGTCATTGGATACCATGTAGGTACAGCAGGCACAAGGTAAGTATGCTTGGTCTCTGGAACAAGGTGAGCATACAAAGGTTTTAGGTAAGTATGCTTAGCTTTCAGGTACCAAGGTGAGCATAGGCAGGTACAAGGCATCACAATCTAAAATACACTGCTGTATACAAAATAAAATTCAAAATAGAAAGTGCAAAGTTTAAATGTAATAAAACTTAATTGGAAGGGTAAAGTAATATAAAATACAAAGCACAAAGTATAAATGCAGCAGAACTGTCATGTCATGCAGTGCTATCTTGCACTGTGCTTGTCTTTCCATCACATACACAAATGCAGGGAATGCCCCTTGGAGAAGTAAAGCAAAATCTGCCTTTTAAGAATTTAGCTTTAAATCATCAGGTCTTTAGGGCCCGATGTTCAAAAATGTTGCTACAAAAAATGTGAGAATCCAGGTTTAGTCTCGCAGGGACAGTCTTGGTGCAATTATCATACAAAATGGGCTGCCCCTGCGAGTGGCGAAATGTCTCCCATTAAGAGCTCTGCTTTGTGAAAGTTTGTAATGCAGGACGAAGTACACAGGAAGAAACCGGCGTATGTTTAAACATGAATTTTACGCCTAAAACAAATTGAAATACATAGTTTTTAGTGCACTTTACCATTTTACCGATATACAACACAATTGCTTTGTATTTTGTACTTCTAAGTACGAATTGCTATGTGTTTTTTACACATTCGACATACTTAAATTATAATTTATAATGTGCGTAATTAATACAATTTCTTCCTGTGTGATTTGGATACAAATTTTACATTTTTGGTGAACAATTTTGTTTAGTTTTTTGATGCACTTTAAAGTGAATATCAATTTTGATGAAATAGTGCCTTTGTTTTTAAAAAATCCTATTAAAAACTAGGGCACTTTAATTCATCAAAATTAACATTTCTTTTTTTTTTTTTTTTTTTTTGAAAGGTCAATTAACCTTACGTGAGAAGTGTGTGAGAATAATTCCTTATACAGATACCTTGATTAACTCTTAAATCATATAACAATAATGTAACATTCGTTAGTATCTATCTTAGATAAACTTTAAAAGGCTAAAGACAGTAAAAAAAAAAAACATTCAAAATTTTGTAAGTAACAAATTTTGCTAGCAATATTATCCAGGGATCTATTACTAAGTGCCGACACAAATGTGCCAGTTAAGGTAATCCAGGCAGTATTTATAAACTCTAACAGGTTCAGGAGATTAGTACCAATATCACTTTTTAAGACCTTGTTAAACAACAGAAGGCAAGAAAAAAAAAATGCAAACAAACAAAAAGAAACTGAACAAGGCAAAGCACTATGCTTTGTACCAACATTACTAGCTCATTTTGCCTTACATTTGCCCCTTCTCTCCCTTGTGCTAACCACTACATACAATTAAAGAAAATATATATAATAAGTGGCTTTTAAAAGGGAGCACTATCCTATTATACTAAGCATAATAGTAGTGTTATATGTCCAGCCCAACAGACTCATCAAGCTGTCTTCTATGGAGAGAACCATGCATGCTTGACACACAGAAAATAAGTTACCAATTAAGGTAGATTGCCACACATTAAGTTCACTGCTGGTTGCCTCTGAATGGAAAAGTTTTCTTTGGGCACTTTTAAATGCTTATGGGGTTACTAGTTCAGGTCATCGATTCTGTAGAGCATTAGTAAGTTGGTAATGCGAAGAACTCACCGAGACAGCTTACAAACCAGTTCCTTAGAGTAGAGGATTAACGCTGCTAGGTATAACAAATGAGTTTATGTCTCCTATGTGTCGCTCTCAGGGCCTCCCTTTGCTGTGGTTCTCTTTATAATAACAATCTTCTTATAGTGGCTGTTGTCTGAAACAGTGCCTGATCAGCGGATCGTGCAAGTGTGATAGACTAGCACCCCACGGACTGCGTGCTCTAGAGCAAGCTACGATCACCTCACCTCTCGGCAGGCCTGTTCCCCTCTCTGGCTTTCTCTTTTTAATTCCAGAGTACACAGAATCAGAGATGGGGTGCCTTCCTTATCAGAGGTCATCAGGGAGTGAGTCACCGTGATGCAGCCACTCGAGGTATTTTGCGCGTCTCCTGCGTCCACAACTCTCACAGGCTAGGCTCACCTCCCACTGTACTGTTGTGCCAGTTCGCTTGCACCCTCCGCTGCTCCACTCCGGCGTCAAGACCAATATTGGTCAAATAGGCCTGGGCGAAAAGGCCTGCGATCTCCTATGAAAGGACCGAGGTGCAGGCTGCTCCAAATAGGAGCTCCAATATCCACAAGCCGAAAATAAAACACGGCCCCAAGGATTGCTTGCTGGTGTAACAAGGTGCGGCTTTACTCTATCCCATCTGAGTAACAACACACCAAACCCCGCGTGTCTCCGTCCCTTCCGGTCCTCTCCCCAATATTAACATTTCACTTGTTTTCTTCAAAAACTTACCTTTTCATCCTGGTAGCGGCTCCAGCACTTCCTCCACCCGTCGCAACCCGTCTTCGCGGGTCCAAAATGACGAATCCAGCTTCCTCCAATCACGCCGTTGCATCAGGCCAAGATTTCCCCGGGGGGGAAGCTGTGATTGGAGGAAACCGGATTCGTCATTTCTGACGTCTGCAGAGGCTTCCGACGGCCGTGGGAATCGCTGGAGCAGCTGCCAGAATGAAATGGTAAGTTTTTGAAGAAAAAGAGTGAAATGTCAATTTTGATTATTTAAAGTGCCCTTGTTTTCAATAGGATTATTAAAAAACGGGAACTAATTCATCAAAATTGACCTTCACTTTAACAAGACAATTTTTTCCTGCGTATTTTTGTGTAAATGGTTCAATTATTGATTATTTATGATTTATAAATTACTAGTCCTAAAGCCTGCTCACACGGGCCATTTTTTGCAGTACAGTGGTTCCACCCCTTGCTCTCTATCCCCCCTCTCTTTTGCTGTCTCTGCCCCTCTCTCTTCTGCTCTCTCTCCCCCCTCTCTTTTACTCTCTCTCCCCCTCTTTTGCTCTCTCTCTCTCGCCCCTCTCTTTTGCTCTCCATCTCCCCCTCTCTTTTGCTCTCTCTCTCTCCCCTCTCTTTTGCTCTCCCCCTCTCTTTTTTCCCCCCTCTTTCCCCCCTCTCTTTTGCACCCTCTCTTTTGCTCCCTCTCCACCCTCACTTTTGCTCCCTCTCCCCCCTCTCTTTTGCTTTCTCTCCCCCCTCTCTTTTGCTCACTCTATCTCCCTCTCTTTTGCTGTCTCTCTCCCTCCCCCCTCTTTTGCTCTCTCTCCCCCCTCTCTTTTGCTCTCTCTATCCCCAATCTTTTGCTCTCTCTCTCCCCCTCTCTTTTGCTCTCTCTATCCCCCCTCTTTTGCTCTCTCTCTCCCCCCTTTCTTTTGCTCTATTTCCTCCCACTTTTTGCTGTCTCTCTCCCCCTCTTTTTTGCTCTCTCTCTCCCCCACTCTTTCCCCCCCCTCTCTTTTGCTCTCTCTCTCTTTTCTCTTTTGCGCTCTCCCTTTCTCTCCCCTCTCTTTTGCTCTCTCTCTCTCCCCATCTCTTTTGCTCTCTCCCCTGCTCTCCCTCCTCTCTTTTGCTCCCACTCCCCGCTCTCTTTTGCTGTCTCTCCCTCTCTTTTGTGCTCTCTATATCCCCTCTTTTGCTCTCTCTCTCCCCCTCTCTTATGCTCTCTCTCTCCCCCTCTCTTTTGCTCTCTCTCCCCCTCTCTTTCCCCCTCTCTTTTGCGCTCTCTCTCTCCCCTCTCTTTTGCGCTCTCCCCCCTCTCTTTTGCTCTCTCTCTCCCCCTCTCTTTTGCTCTCTCTCTCTCCCCTCTCTTTTGGTCCCCCCCTCTCTTTTCCCTCCCCTCTTTTCCCCCCCTCTCTTTTGTGCTCTCCCCCCTCTTTTGCTGTCTCTCTCCCCTCTCTTTTGCTGTCTCTCCCCCTCTCTTTTGCTCTCTCTTCTTTCTTTAGCTCTCCAACCCCTCTCTCTTTTGCTCTCTCTACCCCCTTTTTTGCTCTATCTCTATCCCCCCTCTTTTGAGCTCTCTCACGTCCGCACGGCCCTGCCCTGTCCCGCCCACGTCACGTCTGGCCCCGCCCGGCCCCACCCCCTGTCACGCCCGGTCGGCCCCAGATGCCAGGTCAGTCTGTTGAAGGCCAGGTGTGTTTGTACTCGTGCAGTCTCTACTGCTCATGACACCTTCGGACAAACACACTTGGCATTTTATATTATAGGATGAATTTCATTGTACACATTTGTAATGTCAACATTTCCTTCTCATACGAAAATGCAGTATACAACCCCTTAGTGAGACACTCGGTTTTCAGAGTAAAAAGTGGATTTAGATTATTCCACCAGGGAAATAAAAGTACTGGCGAGCATTCTTTTATAATCTTTCCAGCCCAGGGACCTTTAAATTATCGGCCCTTAGTGAGATATGCAGCTCACAGTGTTAGATCATCTGATACAGAGCTCATAGCACTGATGAGTTATTTCAGATCATCTTGCTTGAGTGGAGAGCTCTACTGTAGATCATCAGACCTTTTCTGTGAACGCTCACTGAGGATTAGTAAGACGTGCACAGTTGGTACTTGTATATTAGTTTATACTGTATATAAATTCAAATAGGTTTATAAAAAAATTACTTGTGTATATGCTGTTCTTTCATACAGTGTAACTTTAAGGGGTCAATTTACTATTGTGCGGACGGACACGACACGATGTAGCGTATCATGTCCGCCTCACATTGATAAATGCCGACAATCAGCCACTAGCAGGGGGTGTCAATCAACCCGATCGTATTCAACAAGTTATGGATCCGCGGACTTAGGACCGCTGCTTCTTAACGTTTGCTTCAGGCGGAACTGAAGCGGAGTGGGTCGGAAGCAGCATCCGCTGCTTCATAAATCGACCCCCAAGTCTGGATTGTCATAAATAGCCTCTGTAGTCTTTATATAGTGATGCAGTCTATTAACCCTCTGTAGTCCTTATATAGTGAGGCAGTGTATTAACCCTCTGTAGTTCTTATATAGTGATGCAGTGTATTAACCCTCTGTAGTTCTTATATAGTGATGCAGTGTATTAACCCTCTGTAGTCCTTATATAGTGATGCAGTGTATAAACCCTCTGTAGCCCTTATATAGTGATGCTGTGTATAAACCCTCTGTAGCCCTTATATAGTGATGCAGTGTATTAACCCTCTGTAGTCCTTATATAGTGATGCAGTCTATGAACCCTCTGTAGTCCTTATATAGTGAGGCAGTGTATTAACCCTCTGTAGCCCTTATATAGTGATGCTGTGTATAAACCCTCTGTAGCCCTTATATAGTGATGCTGTGTATAAACCCTCTGTAGCCCTTATATAGTGATGCAGTGTATTAACCCTCTGTAGCCCTTATATAGTGATGCTGCGTATAAACCCTCTGTAGCCCTTATATAGTGATGCAGTGTATTAACCCTCTGTAGCCCTTATATAGTGATGCTGTGTATAAACCCTCTGTAGTCCTTATATAGTGATGCAGTGTATAAACCCTCTGTAGTCCTTATATAGTGAGGCAGTGTATAAACCCTCTGTAGCCCTTATATAGTGATGCAGTGTATTAACCCTCTGTAGTCCTTATATAGTGAGGCAGTGTATTAACCCTCTGTAGTCCTTATATAGTGATGCAGTGTATAAACCCTCTGTAGCCCTTATATAGTGATGCTGTGTATAATCCCTCTGTAGCCCTTATATAGTGATGCATTGTATTAACCCTCTGTAGTCCTTATATAGTGATGCATTGTATTAACCCTCTGTAGTCCTTATATAGTGATGCTAATTTTTATTTCTTCGCTTATATACTGCAACAATAATATAATTTATAAGGTTTAAGGCATTTAATGATTGCTAACACAGATTACATAGGTAATTTATCCCATCACTATGCTATCTAATAAATATAAATTTGAATATATTTATTAGCACTTTCTATTTTTGTTGACGTAAAAAGAAAAAATAATAATAATTACATTTGACTTACTCTACAGTCATCAAATGTGACCCACACCTGACCATTAGAAAGAAGATAAGCGTAATTTAAAATCAATGGGTAAAGCTAATTGGTAAAACCTGGAGAAATGCAGATAACACAAACAGTAATAATGTTATTGCATGAACACAAATTGAATATAAATTTCTACAAATTCACTAACCGATAATAAGTTCAGTGTTTGCTAGCAACTTTTCGGAATAATATGTTTTCAAGGATAGTTGAAACCTTTGGCAGAACTAAGCTATAAATATAGATTGAAGCCAGGAAAGATGCCAGGGGCAGGGACTTCCTCTTATGGGCTGGCAGCCAGTTCGAAGATGTCCTTCACTGTATAGCTTAGCCAGTCTGGCTTCTGCCAAACCCAAATCCCAACTTTTATACTGAATTAATGGGGCATTTCTGAGTGTAAAGACCATCTTTACAATACCATATCCCACTATCATTTCTCCTATGAAAGGAAGTGGCATACATAGGCCCTATCCTGCTAAACTATTGCATGAAAGCTCTCCTAGTGCAGAAATGTATCTATGTGTTTAACCTATTTTCAGATTACGAGTGGAGTGCTATTTATTGCTCCTGCTCGAGCATAAACAGCACTGGATAGAAGCTTTTTGCCCTTTTCGGTTTGCGCTTGTATTATGATTTGTAAGTAAAAAGTTTACTTTCAACTCGTAATGCATGCGCTACTTCTGATGCGCGCAAAGATCCACGATTTACCCCTTATCGCTCGCATAAAACAGTTGGCGTACCACTCGTAATCTAGCCCATAGTTTGCAATGACCAATATTTAAAATTAAAATGCTCTTACAAATGTAAGTATTTTATTGTTTCAATAGAATGTCCCACAGATAATATTTTAGAATATTATAGGTCATTATTATATAATCATAAAATTACTGTTACTATTACTATACTCCATATACTCATTAATACTTTTGATTTATTATTTTATAATCCCTAATCACAATCAGTTTAGGTCTATAAAACCACAGTAATTTGGGATAAAACCCATAAAGCTCAGCAGATACATGCCACTCAACACTAATCATATGCAAGTCCAAAGAAATTGCCATTTTTTTTCTACATTTTGGTGTCTCTTTACAGCTGTCTGTGTAAGCAATTATTATCAATTAATTTATGCTAACTGGACTATCCTTAAAGTGAATATAAATTTTGATGCTAAAGTGCCCGTTTTTTTAAAAATTTGATTAAAAACAGGGACACTTTAATTCATCAAATTTACATTTCACTTGTGTTGTAAAAATACTTACCTTTTTAATCTTGACAATCCAAATATACGCTCCTTTTTCTCTTTCTTCATGAAATATATTGTAACTACACATGTCCTTATTTTTGGTTAGCTCCAATCACGGAGCGCTTTTTGTCCCGCACCTTTTGTTCTTTCTACTACTTAGATTACTTCTGTGAGGAAACGGTAATCAGACAGGGACAGTTAGCATATAAACCATGAAGGTAGCTCTCACACCACCCTCCGATTTGTACGAGCCGCTCCAGCTTCCCCGGTCATCGCAAGCCTCTTCCTACGTCAGAAATGACGGATCGGTCATCCTCCAATCACGGCTTCCCCGCCCCCCGGGGGAATCAGTGTCTGATTCAACACCATGATTGGAGGAAGCCGGATTTCTCATTTTAGACCCAGGAAGAGGCTTCGTGATGGGCGGAAGAAGCGATGCAGCAGCTGTCAAGATTAAAAGGTAAGTATTTTCACAGCACGAGTGAAATGTAAATTTTAATGAAATAAAGTGCCTCTGTTTTTTAATCAAATTTTTAAAAAACGGGCACTTTAGCATCAAAATTTACATTCACTTTAAAATGCAAGTCAGTGGTAAAGTCCTCCTTTACAACCAACTCAAATAACCCGTCAAATTTGTTTAAAAAACAAAAAAAACGAAACAGCCCACTTTCAAGTACAAGAATAGCAACTTACTTATCTACATCGCAACTGAGGGTTTTTTTGTCTGTGACTTCAAGTCACAGGATCTTAAAGGGACATGAAACACAATTTTTTTACTTTCATTATTCAGATAGAGAATAAACATTTTTTTAAAAAGTTTCCAATTTACTTCTGTTATCAAACTTGATTCTAGATATTCTTTGTTGAAGAAATATCTAGATAGGTAGCATGCACATGCCTGATGCACTAAATTGTGCTGCCATCTAGTGGTCTTGCTAATGTATGATATTGTGGCAAAACTGCTGCCAAATAGCGTTTCAGACACGTGCACATCCTCGGGTTACCTTCCTGCTTTTCAACAAAGGATAACAAGGAAAACAAAGAAAATGTAATAATAGAAGTAAATTGAAAAATGTATGTTCTATCTGAATAATAAAAGAAAAATTTGGGGTTTTAAGCCCCTTTAATATTCCAAGCTAACTATAGCGAACCTTAGGTTTTAGAATTATTAACAAACACAGCTGTCATTCATTATTAGGGCAATGTTGAAATGCCGAGTCAATTAAACAAAATGAATCAATTACTAACCTCCCAATTCCCAAGAGTGTTGTAGATACTGAAAATTGAATTTATAAATGAAAATAAAATAATAGTCTACAGTATTACAAATAAACTAATATTGCATTTTAAAATGTAAAATAGTGCTATGTATTAGAGATGCGCATTCGTCTGAATTTTGCTGATTCGTTGAGTCGTTTGATATACAAACAGCTGAATGCACTATTGGACGAAACAGATGAAAAACTAAAGATTGCACGATAAACTCCATGAGGTACAGGAATGGGGGAAAGGAGTTATATTGTTTTGTAATGATGTACAGGGGTCTTATCATTCATTTGTCCCTCGTCCCCTGTCTAATCCTGCCATAGTACTAATGACTGATGTTAGAACCAGTCGGTCAGGCACTAAATGCTGGATTTTAGTCATACAGGAGTTCTTTAACATTGAAAAATAGGTTATTTTAATTGTTCAAATCGAATGCCAGCATGGACGAATTTAGATCCAAACCGAATTATTTTAAAAATCCAAAACAACTCTTTCGGACAAATTTTTTTTCACCCATGCAAATGTCTGATATGTAAAAAATCATTTGAAATGTCAAAATCATAAAAGCAAATGTTTAAAATGTTGTTTTTAATGTTGTATTATTTTTATTTAATTTATAATGTAACTATTACATCATTATTGCATTTTTAAAACACTACTATCATTATTTAAATGAATACATGTAGTTGGGTTTCAGTTGTGTGATGGCTACTATGCCAGTTTACAGCTCAGTATTGATAAACTTATTTAAAAGATTTTTTAAAAGATAAAAGTTATTTGAGCAAATGGGTTTACAGCCAATTAGAATAAAGTTATATTGGGTTAATTTATTATAGTGCGAGCGGACATGATACGATGTAGCGTATCCTGTCCGTTGCACATCGATAAATACCGACAGCATACTCTGCACATCAATAAATGCCGACAGCATACGCAGGTTATGGAGCAGCGGTCTTTATGCCGCTGCTTCATAATTTCTGTTTCCAGCGAGCCATACGGAGCTTGATAAATATGCCCCATGAAGTCTACTGACTGGTTGAATGAACTCATCTTCTTAAAGTTTGCTAATGTCAATTTGATTTTAAAAAAATAAGAATTTGAATTAATAGCTAGACTTGAGGCCAGTTGTGTCAGTGCTCAAAGCACTTACTTGCACATCTCAACCCTCGTGAAGAATGCAGGCTGTTTCCATGTTGGAATCGTATGGTAACCTATGGACTATTCGGTGTCTAGAGATGATATGGATCTAAGCAATGAGTTTAGCTCTTCTTCAGAGGTGAAGAGTGCTAAGGATAGTGTGGTGTTTAAATGTGGAAGTACTGTCCATAGAGTAGGATGTGACCTTTGTTAAGGACAGTGTTATTTGTAATACCCAATTCAGAACGACACTGTTGCAGAAAGTGCCTCAAAAGTGACAAGTGCCTATGGAAGTGCTATTTGGTGCTTGGTTATTTCATTATGAAAAACAGGTGTACTGATCACCTGGCTGTTAACCCTTGGAACAACTGCTTGGACTACTCTTCTGGCTACCACTTTGTGCTTCATAGACTGTTTTTCGACTCCCCCAGTTCCAGAGTTTGGCTTACCTAAAAACTGCTTTTGTGATTTGTCCTTAGGTCTTGACACCTGGTGCCAGTTTCTCAACTCTGCAGAGCATCTCTTGCAGAAGTGAATTCAGCTACTCAACACGTTAAAGAGTCAAGTCCAAAAAAAACTTTCATGATTCAAATAGGGCATCTGATTTTACACAACTTTCCAATTTACTTTTATCACCAATTTTGCTTTGTTCTCTTGGCATTCTTAGTTGAAAGCTAAACCTAGGCGGTTCATATGCTAATTTCTTAGACCTTGAAGGCTGCCTCTAATCTAAATGCATTTTGACAGGTTTTTCACCACTAGAGGGTGTTAGTTCATGTGTTTCATATAGATAACATTGAGCTCATGCACATGAATTTACCGATTGGCTAAAATGCAAGTCTGTCAAAAGAACTGAAATAAGGGGGCAGTCTGCAGAGGCTTAGATACAAGGTAACTACAGAGGTAAAATGTGTATTATTATAACGGTGTTGGTTATGCAAAACTGGGGAATGAGTAATTAAGGGATTATCTATCTTGTAAAACAACAATTCTGGTGTTTACTGTCCCTTTAACTTTTAGCTAGTTTTTCAAGATGACACAACTAAGTTCTCCTTGACCTCGCCTTTCTTTTTTTAAATGTGTGTCAGGGTGCAGTTTACTCTTATGGGTCTGATATGATTAAGATCTATAAAATGAAACCCATTCTAGAAAATGAGTACTAGTTGACTCCATTTTAAAGGTACAGTAAAGTCAAAACTAATCTTTTATGATGCAGATAGAGCATGCAATTTTACACAACTTTACCAATTTATGTCTAGTATCAAATTTGCTTCATTCTTTTGGTATCATATGTTAAAGAAAATACATAGGCAGGCTCAGGTGCAGCAATCTGTTGCTGTGACCTAGCTGCGGATTTGTTACTGCAGATACAGATTATTTAAGAGAGAGAGCTTGCATTTGGATGCTAAATGAACAGAGTATTTGGGAGAGGAGTTTAAATGCTTTATTAGAAGTAATTTAAACTAGTAAATAGGGGCACCATTAATATACCCACCAACCCCCACAGCATGCCAAACTTACTGTTCAAGACGTTCTTGTAGAAATTATCTTCATGCAATGAGCAAAAATGCTCGCAGCTTATGAAATTAAATTACCTGAAATCAATTCAATAATGACTAGAACCAACTTGGATTTAGTAGCTATAATAGAATCATGGTACAATGAAAAAAGTTGAGAACAGCACAATGTCAGTGTGGTGCACGTAGGACCTGAGGACACTGCCAAGTCCCCCAGCAATAAGGACAAAGAAAGGAAGTCCCCAGCACTCACGAATATTCTTCAGACAATTTATTTTACATGAACAAATGCAACGTTTTGGGGTCACAGCCCCTTATTCAAGCTTATCTTAAGCATGAATAAGGGGCTGTGACCCCGAAACGTTGCATTTGTCCATGTAAAATAAATTGTCTGAAGAATATTCGTGAGTGCTGGGGACTTCCTTTCTTTGTCTATATAATAGAATCATGGTACAATGATTCTCATGTCTGGGACATAGTCATGCATGGATACAAAATAACTGAGTAGGAAAGAAAGGTGGGAGAGTTGCTCTGTATGTAAAAGTAAATATAGAGGTCTACAAAAAAAAAAACCGTACCAGGAAAATATGTATTGATTAAAGGAGAGAAGGGAAAGAGGTGATATGATAGTAACTTTTAAGTATTTTAAGGGGCTTAGTAAAGCTGATGCTGTGAGTATTTTTTATAAAAGGAAAAATTCAAGAACAAGGGGTAATAATCTCAAACCAAATGGTAGTAGGTTCAGGAGTAATTTGTGGAAGCACTTATTCGCAGAAAGGGTGGGTGATTCTTCAATAAGAGGTGGTAAAGGCAAACACTGTAAAGAACTTAAAGAATGTCTGATAAAAGCATAATGCTATCCTATGAACCAGGTAAGTTATGGGAAATTATGGGAAGACTTGTTGGGGCTATAGTTCTTATCTGCCATCAAAATCTATGTTTCTGTACACTATATGGCACTATATGGAAAAAAAAATGTGGACACCTGATCATCCCATTCCAAATTCATGGGCTTTAATATATCCCCCTCCCCCCCGCTTTAACTTCCGCAACTTTTCTGGGAAGGCTTTCCACAAGATTTTAAAGTATGTCTGTGGGAATTTGTGCCTATTCCTCCAAAAAGAGCATTTGTGATTTCAGGCACTGATGTTGAACAAGAAGGTCTGGTGTTCCAATTAATCCCAAAGGTGTTCAATAGGGTTGAGGTCAGAACTTTGTGCATGCCACTCAACTTCCCCCCAAAAAAATTGATTGTCAAATCATGTATTTGTGGACCTTGCTTTGTGTACAGAAGCATAGTCCCACTAGAACAGGACACATGCCTTCCCCAAACTGTTGCCACTAAATTGGAAGAACCAAATTGTCTAAAATGTCTTTGTATCGTGTAGCATTAAGATGACCATGAACCCTGAAAAACAGCCCCAGACCATGATCCTTCCTCCACTAAACTTTATCTTAGGCATTATGCATTGCAGTAGGTAACATTTTCCTGGACATCTGACAATCCCAAATTCTTCCATCATACTGCCATTTATTGAAGTATGATTCATAAATACTGAAAACACATTTCCACTGCTCCAGAGTCCAGGGGCTGCATTCTTTACTCCACTCCAGCCAACACTTGGCATTGTGCATGTTACTATGAGGCTTGTGTACAGCTGTTTGGCCACTAAAAACACATTTCATGAAGCTGTCAAAGAACAGTTTTTATGCTGATGTTGCTTCCAGAGGCAGTTTGGAACTCTGTAGTGAGTGATGCAACAGACGACCTGTAATGTTTACATGTTACGAGCTTCAGCACTTGGTCAACCTGCTCTGTAAGTTAGCTTAGTCTATCACTTTGTAGCTGGGCTGCTTCTAGATGCTTCCACATGACAATAATAGCACTTATATTTGACAGGGACAGATCTATTGAGTCAGACATTTCACAAACTGACCTGTGGCAAAGGTGACATCCTATTTACTGCCACATTTAAAGTCAATAAGTTCTTCAGTATGACCCACTGTACTTCCCATGTTTGTCTTTGGAGATTTAATGTGATGGATTGTATGTACCTGTTAACAATGTGGCTGAAACATCTCAACTCAATAATTAGTAGGGTTGTCCACTTCTTACCAGATGTGTTTGGCTAACTTCCAGAAGTGCATTGCTGCCTTTTAGTCTATGCTTCAACAAAGGATTCCAAAATAGCAACACAACTTTGAGAACAGAAGTAAATTGGAATGTTGCTTAATATTGGATGTTTTATCTGAATATCGGGGTCCTTACTGCAAGCCGTCTGTAGCGGCGAATGCAGGGCCCCCGGCGGTCCGTCTCAGCGTCCCACGTGGAGAGAATCCAAGACTGGTCTGACTGGCAGCTGCAGAAATGCTTGTGCAATGTTAAATTGCATTAAATTTCATTAAGCCATGTCGGGCGGATATGATACATACTTAATGGAGTGTTTTCTTTCTTTCGTTCTCTTTGGACTACACTTTAAATATGCATGTTTGCATATTATGTTTCATATGGTTAGACATTTAAGGCTTTTTGTAACAATTTAATATCCATGATTTGTATGTACTTGTCCCCCTCCTTTTCTTTAGGGGGACATTTTCAATAATTGTAGAATTTGTTTTTGCAACATATCTGTATATATAGATACTTACATACATGGATATTTATTGTAATTTGTCACCTGAAATTACAAATATTGTTTTTGGTCTCTGACATTATCTTTTGCAGTACACGTGCAGTACATTTGCATATACGGATCTTTCTTGTAATATGTTATTTGTAACATTGTTTTTTCCTTAGACATTGTGCATGTGATTTGTAACAGATTTTGTTTGTTTTGTGATTGATTGATTTTTCAATGTGTATGTGCACTCATAGGTTCCCATACATACATTGAATTTTAATATGCATGTAAATTTAACTAATCACTAACAGGTGTTTCTTTCCCTTTAAAAAGGGAGGGTTCACACCTAGCAACTTACCCTATGATTAAGTGCTCTGGTGAGCACAAAACTAGTCAGGGAAGCTCATTTGTGTACTTATGTAAATCGTTCTAATAAAGGTAAATTTTGTTTTACTTTTTTGGCCCTGGATTTCCTTGCATCAGTGCTGCTGTGTTTTCTTTTTGTATTTCCGCGGATATGATACACTACAGCAGATCATGTCCGTCCGACATAAAAAAAAATCTACTCCTTGTACTTCTCTACTTTAATACCTGTGTATGCTCACCTTATTCTGGGCATTTAGGAGATACCAGCACCTGCTTGGATTTGCTTGCTGAGAGACTTGTGCTTTAAGTATTTGTTATACAGACTTTATTTGATTTTTATCAGGTTAGATTGTGACCTCAAAAATTATTTACATGTTGCCGCCTTACTTGTCTTCAGTAAAGTTTGTCTTAGAAAAGACTTTCTTTGTTTTGGTTTTCCATTCCTGCATACTGAGTTCCACACACCTCCCCTCCCCCTCACACTGAATCATAAAAGTTTAATTTCTGACATTTAAATGTTTTGATTTCATTTTGAGTGAAGTTCATTGTGCCCCTTTATTAAGACTAATATTAGGAACAGGATCAGAGGTAGGGAAAGGGTTACTTTTCAGTCTGAAACACTGGCAATGATCATCAGATGTCTTCTTCACCTGTTTATTATGCAATTCATACATGTGGACTCTGAAAATGTCACATAAGTCAGCTTACTCAGTCAGTAGCTTGCCCCAAAAAAAGATGCAGTTTGCAGTTTGACACATGGATCAATGTGTGTCAAGGATGGAGACATGACTAAGGGTATGTAACCCGAAATGTAGTCTGCTTTATTGTACCTGCTCCTGTATGAAGAGTTTATTTTATCTACAGTGTTTGGTGGTGCTGCCTTTTTGGGACTTTCTGTCAAGGATGGAGACTGTTCCATCAGAGACACTAAACATGGAGTGAATATCGAGATCCCCATTGAGTAAGCTTACTTGATTTCTACTGACTTTCTGGCTGTGGACATTTGGAATGGTGCACTTGACTACTTCTACACTGGATTGTCTCTGTATGACGTTGATGGATCACTGACTAACCTCTTGGATTCTGACCTTAACCACCTTTGATCTATGCTCTAATCATCTTCTACACAACTGAATTCTGTGACTAACCAAGGTACCTAATCTATACCTTTACAATTTGCTTGAAAAATGCTTTGTAAAAGCTGTTTAAATTAACATCAATACAAACACAGAGGTATCAGTGGTGTAGTCAATACTAATACTTACAGATAAAGACAACTCTCAGTGTTCTGTTGGTAGAGAGGGACATGTCTCTTAAAGCGTGAGAAAGAAAATTATTTTGTACTCAGGACAGGAACATGAATAAAAAATACATAATACGTTTTGAATTGTTCTCATTTATATTAACTAAAAAATGAATTAAATGTGAAGTTACTAGTATTATGTATTTATGGAAACTATGGGGCCGATTTATCAATGTCCGCCAGGCATCACTGAATGCCGACACCATACGCTGTCGACATTTAACATTGCACAAGCAGTTCTGTTGAACTGCTTGTGCAATGCTGCCCCCTGCAGATTTGCGCCAATCGGCCGCTAGCAGGGGTGTCAATAAACCCGATTGTACACGATCGAGCCGATTGCTGTCCGCAGCCTCAGAGGAGGTGTACGAGTTAAAAAGCAGTGGTCTTAAGACCGCTGTTTCTTAACTCCTCTTTCCGGCGAGCCTGAAGGCTCGCTCGGAAACAGGGGCATTGAGGGCCATTCGGCACTTAATAAATCGGATCCTATTTATAGTTGCTGTATCATTTTTACTTTAAAGGGAAATATTTATCTTGTTTTCTATTGTGTATTTAAAAGAGAAACAGTTTAAAATAATAAATATTAATATATATAGGGTATATATATATATATATATATATATATATATATATATATATATATATATAATAAACAAAAGTGTAGCAGCATGGTGGTTTGTATTGTGCTCTCCGTATTCAGCATTGCACCAGCAGCTCACAAGAGCTGCTGGTGCAATGCTGCCCCCTGCAGACTCAGCAGGAGGGTGTCAATCAACCCGATCGTACTCGATCGGGTTGATTTCCGGCGATTCCTGTCCGCCTCATCAGAGCAGACGGACAGGTTATGGAGCAGCGGTCTTTAGACCGCTGCTTCATAACTGGTGTTTCTGGTGAGTCTGAAGACTCGCCAGAAACATGGGGCCACAAGCTCCATTCAGAGCTTGATAAATGGGCCCCATTGTGTAAAATAAAGTAGGCGTGTTTAACAAACATACATTTTCTGACATACAGAATAAAGGCAGTGAATATGTAGTCAGAGCTAAATACAGCCTGGTACTAAAACGCATTTCAAAAGCAGGAGAATTGTGTGTAAGTTAAATTGTGATTCTAGAAATTACTAGAAAGTAACTATGGGGCCGAATGAATGGAGCTTGATGCCCCTGTTTCTGCGTGAGCCTTCTGGCACCATAACTGATCCGCTGCCTCTGAGGCTGCGGTCTTCAATCCGCCCGATCCTATGCGATCTGGCTGATTGACAACCCCTGCTAGTGGCCGATTGGCTGCGAATCTGCAGGGGCAGCATTGCCGAAGCAGTTCTGGTGAACTGCTTGTGCAATGATAAATGCCGACAGTGTATGCTGTCAGCATTCAGCGATGTCTGTCGGACATGATACGCTATAGGGTATCATGTCGGACAAACATTGATAAATTGGCCCCTATAACTAAATAGATCCATATTGTGTATATGCATAACATATTAGCTATATTCTCTGTCAAAAGAGAATAAAATTGCACAAAAATATATTTGCAGGTGTAACCTCTGTTATGGATTTTGGTGGTCAAATAACAAATCTGCAATATAATCCACATACATTTTTTGTGTTATTATAAGGAAAAAAATGTGTGATTTAATGCAGTGATTTGCAACCTTTTTTTTGCCGTGGCACACTTTTTTACATTAAAAAATCCTGTGGCACACCACCATCCCAAAATTTTACAAAATTACACATTGTAGCCTAATACAGGATATATATATATATATATATATATATATATATACATACATACACACATACTGCATATACACACACACACTGTACTGTGCTGTCATGCCATGCCTCCTACAAACTATACATGACATATTGACATTCATTCACAATCGTAATGATTGTCTGTGAATGAATGTCAATGTCATGGTTGTAAATGATGCCCGATGAGCCTGTCACATACCTCCCAATATTTCAAAATTTGAAAGAGGGACACCCCCTCACTGTTGTCAGTCTGCCGCGGCACACCTGAGGATCTCTCACGGCACACTAGTATGCCACGGCACACTGGTTGAAAAACACTGATTTAATGAAACACTAGAAATAGATCTACTCCTATACAAGAAATAGATCTATACATAATCTGGTTGCAGCAACACCCTCTTGGTTCTTTTACTTAAACAGTTTCAGGAGTATGCTTCAAAATTAAGGGATAGATTTATGTAGGGTCGAGCAGACATGATTTGCTGTAGTGAATCATGTCCGCTCAACCTCGCTAAATGCCGACAGCATATGCTGTCGGCATTTAAAATTGCACAAGCATTTCTAGTGAAATGCCTGTGCAATGCCGCCCCCTGTATATCGGTGGCCAATCGGCTGCTAGCAGAGGCCGTCAATTATCCCTATCGGATCCAAAAGGTGGCGGAGAAGTTAAGGAGCAGCGGTCTTACGGCCAGGAACAATCGGGTCGGAAGTAGCAACCGCTGCTTGTTAAATCTACCCCAAAATCTTGTTTGAACTGTGCATCAGTGTATGTGATTTATGTGATTACAGGAGCTGAATACAATCTGCACTATGTAGGGCTCATTACTAGGGAGGTCTGTACTAGAATAAATTAATACTTCCCATCGGAATACTGCAGATATATCATCAACCTCTCTGGTGCAAATCCATTACAAACAAAAAATGTAAACTTCTTTAAAAAATAAATGCTTTGGAATTTTACATTTGTCAATCAGGCATTTTCAGGGTAAAATTCACAATATGATCTCATCAAATAATTATTGGCAGTAGTGAAAATTTAATGTTTGATGCCACCCATAAACTCAAGAATGTATGTATCAAAATGATGCGCTTTGTGTACTATATTGAAAAAGTTAGTTTTGCCCATAATAAAACTTGGGATTCTATAACAAATAGGTTATGTGCAAACTAAATGCAGCTTTGATATGTTCATATTTAAATACAGTATATTGAAAATAATCAAGATTATGAAGTTCGTTCAAGAAATCATAACTATGTGTGAACAATACATATTAATATAGCTGTTTTAATTGAATAGATGGGGTTATAATCAGCTTTACTGCAAATGTTTGTTGTGAACAGTTCCACTTCAAATCCACCTTAAAAATACCAGCAGAGAACAGATACATTTTTTTATCCAATTACTGTTCAGATGAACCTTCAAAATTTTCAGCATCAATTCACAGACAACTATGAGTGCGGCATAAGCCGAAACGCGTAAGATGTGGTGTGTACTAACCTTTCTATTATTGTTATATTGTAATGTGTTTTATATTTTAATATTGGAATAAAATATTTTTAAGCAGCTATATCCATTTTGTTATCTTCCCTTGTTCTATACAGCTCCTAAGCTTGGATGGTGCAGCAAAATGCAGGACTGTTGTGAGCTCTGCAGAGGTCAAATGGTAGAAGTGTGCAGGACACAAATAGTGGAAAATTATGAGCTCAATGCAGCAAAAATGCATTGGGTGCTGTGTAGCTTTACAGTTTTGCTCAATACATTCCTCTATTTTCAGTATATAGGATTTTGGGCATCAAGTAAGAAAGCAGATCACTAGTAAAAAGATGTAGGGACACCACATTAAGTTCTACTATTAGCAGTTTGTTTCTTCACATGTTGTATGGGTCACTATGTATATTCAAACAGGTATTTATGATTTTTTTTCTTCTTTTGTGAATTGTGCAAACACAAAAAATATTATTGTTTGGCCTTTAGAGAGAAAATTTTCTGTAAATACTTAAAGGGTTTAGTATTTTTTTTTCCTTAAAAAGCCTCTATAATTATTCTTTGCCACATTTTAAGCAAATCTGACCCGTAGTTGTGGCTGTAGATGTGACTAAAATATTTGCAACATACATTTATTTAAAAATAAAAACTTAAAAACTACTCTACAGATTTACTTCAGTATTTTAGGGTTCGTAATACAGTTTATTTGACCTTGCCTCATTTGTTTTGTTTAATATACCAAGCATAAATACTTTTAGCTGCTTTCAATTGTAAGAATATTGTCCTTTGTTGACTGAGTTTATTTTCTGCATGACCACTGATTTCCAGAGGCTTTTTTAAAAAAATAAATAAAAAAAAGATGCCATATGTCATTTTTATTCATAATAAGGAAAAGTCATGAACATAACATCTGTACAAAAGTTGTCAAGGTATTTGGTTGATTTAAAACATTATGTTCCAGATCAGCCATAAAGATTTCTCTACCTATTTCAGAGACAGTGCATTGCATTTTGACTCCTCTGAATTTTTTGCTCAATTTAATATGCGATAGTGACATATAATTTAGTAAATTTATGAGGGTAAAGATTGTAAGCACTGAAGAAATAACCAAAAATGTTTTGCTTTACACGTATTCAGTGAGGTGGAATAACTAAAATCTGTTAGCTTAAACACATACAGAATTGTGATGTATAGTCATATATAGAAAGCTATCTCTTTCTTCATAACTAACAATATAACATTTAGGAAAGTGTGTGTATAAACTTTAAATAAAAGAATCTTGCAATTCTCTGATTCTTTTTCAGCCTTGTTTAAAAAGATAGATAATCCCTCTTGTCATGAGATGCAGGACACATGCAGGACACAGCAATGATGGTACAACTCTATTTTATTACAGAGCATGGAAACATACATCTATTCAGGTTGATTGTACTAACTCACTGTGACACAGACTACCGGACCTAAGCCCTGCCCCCAAACTAGTGACATCACATCCTGCTCTCATCACATCTTCCCCTTTTTCAAAGGCGAAGCATACATTTGAATATAACAAATAACAAGGTATACGAACAGAGTATACAACAACATTTTTTTCGAACAATATATAAACAAATAGGTTCAGAAAATATAAACACATAAATTACATCCTGACTTGGACATCGGGGTAGACTACCCTAGTCCACAGTGACCATGGGATTATTCTGCCCATACTTCCGGTCACTGTTCTAGCTAAAGTCAGTCCCTATATCGGGCCGGAAGTTTCACCACTCTTCCACTTGATGTAACTTTGCATGAACTGTCCTCTGATACAGAAGATGGTGAACAAGAGTCCGCTGGAGGCAAAGATATATCCCCGCTGTGATCTTGCTAAGGGGAAGGCACCTCTCTTAGAACAGGGGATCCCACCGGCGGTGGTACTGAGGCATCCAGTTCCAGACTCTCTGGTACAGGCTGAAGATGTCTTTGGTTACGGCGTGTAACCATCCCTCCGTCAGTAAGGACTGTATAAGACCTTGGTTCTGGAGAGCGTCCAAATACCGTAGCAGGTGTCTTCCATTTCTTCTCATCATCCAGTTTAATTCTGACACTTTGCCCCGCATTCAGTTCCTGTAAGGGCCTGACAGAATGTCTCCTGTCGTAGAAGAAACGATAACCCTTTTTGGTCTCTTCATCCCTCCTAAGGACTTAGTCCAGAGGAACAGGGCCAGGCGGCTTGAAGACACCCACTGAGGGTAAAGTGGTGCAAATCTGGTGTCCTAGAATCAGCTGTGCCGGGCTAAACCTGGTGGCTTGAATGGGCGACACCCTGTATGACAAGAGGGCTAGGTACGGCTCAGATTGCTTTAGAATGAATTTTGTTGTTTGAACTGCCCTTTCAGCCATTCCGTTGGCCTGCGGATAATGTGGACTTGACGTGGAATGTACAAAGTCATATTCCCTGCTGAAAGCACTGAACTCTGTAGAAGCGAACTGCATACCATTATCACTCACCAGCTCCATTGGAATGCCCCACCGGGCGAACAAGCTCTTCCGACGAATGTTAACGGCTTGACTTGTGATATCATTCAGAGGTGCAATTTCCAAATACCTGGAATAGTAGTCTATCACAACAAGGAACTTTTTCCCATGCAGTTCACACAAATCAGCAGCTATTTTCTGTCACGGCCCCGCAGGCAGCGGAGTAGAAATCAAGGGCTCCCTTCTCTGAGTAGGCTGGCGTTCCCGGCAAAAGGCACATTTAGACACGTGATTTGCAATGTCGGAGCTGATCCCTGGCCACCACACAGCTGTAGCTGCCCTTTCTCTGCACTTTGTAATGCCTAAGTGGCCATCGTGAATCCTGTTTAACATCTCCTTCCTCATGCTGACAGGATTTACGATGCGGTCTTGGAACAGCACCAACCCCTCCAGCTCCGTGAGCTGCGATCTCTCTGGCTGGTAAGAACTTAAAGACATCCAGGCTGCCCGGCTCTCGGGCCAGCCTTCTTTTATGTACTTTATAACCTCTTGCAGATCTGTGTCCAAATATGTCTCTTTCTTTATCTCCTCCAGTTTCCTTGAAGAAATGGACTTAGAGGCCAGAACTGAATCAACATACACTTTCACATCAGATTCAGTGGAGGATTCTTGAGCAGCAGCCAGTGGGAGCCTGGATAGTGTATCCGCAACAACCAGTTGTTTCCCCGGCACATGCACTGCCTGAACATTGAACCTGAGCAGTCTCGTTAAAAGTCTCTGGCATCTTAAGGGTGTTTTGTCGATATCATAAGAGTTGATTAGAGGGACTAGCGGTTTGTGGTCAGTCTCCAGACTAAATTTCTCCAAACCCACTAGATAACGCTGAAAGCGCTCACAGGCCCAAACTGCAGCCAGGCGCTCTTTCTCAATTTGAGCGTATTTTGACTCCGCAGCCGTCAGTGTGTGGGAACAGTAGGCGATGCGCTGTAGTTTATTTTCATTTAACTGCAGGAGAGCAGCCCCCAACCCATAACTGCTTGCATCAGCACTAACCACAGTCTTTTTGGAAGGGTCTTAGAACCCCAGCACTGGGGCAGACCCCAGCAGGAACTTGGCCTGCATAAAAGCTTTTTCTTGTGAAGGTCCCCAGACCCAGGCAACGTATTTCTTTAGCAACTCTGTGATAGGGTGTAGAACTGTTGATAAATCTGGAAGAAACTTGCCCACATAATTTACAAGGCCCAATATCTGTCTCAGCTCATGTACATCAGAAGGACTTTTCATCTGTTCAATAGCCCAAATTTTCTCAGGGTCTGGCTTGATGCCATCCCCATTGATGATATGCCCAAAGTAACATAATTCAGTTTTCCTAAAATGGCATTTCTCTTTATTTAACTTCAGCCCAGACTCTTTGATAGCCTGCAGCACACAACTTAAATACTGATCATGCTCCTCCGCTGTAGACCCATACACCAGAATGTCGTCCATGACGACTGCCGTGCCCACGTGGTCACTTAGGAGAGAACTCATTTCCCTTTGAAAAATTTCTGGGGCAGAGGATATCCCGAAGGGGAGTCTGCAGAAGCAAAACCGACCTACCGGTCTGATAAAGTTAGTCAGTTTGCGGCACTTTGGATCCAGGGGGATCTGCCAAAAGCCGCTAGAAGCGTCTAATAGAAAAGAACTTCGCCCCAGCCAACTTTGGAGCTATGTCTTCTAATGTCGGCAGCACAAATCTCTCTCTCTTCACTGCCTCATTCAACCTTTTCAGGTCCACACAGATGCGCACCTTTCCATTTTTCTTTGCAACCGGAACAATGGGGGCACACCAGTCAGTTGCTTCAACAACCTCTTCAATAACCCCCATAGACTTGATGCGCATAAGCTCCTTCTCCACTTGAGGCATGAGCGGGAACGGAATTCTACGGGGAGTAGAAATAATGTATGGGACTGCGTCACTTTTAAGTGCTATACGAACTGGCTTGCAATTCAGTAGGCCCAATTCGCCAAACATATCTTCGGAGATCTCATTTACTCTGGCCACGAGGCCCAAATCATAGTCTGCTTTTCTGCTCAATAAATTGCTAACACACTGGCCTCGAATCACATGCACCCACATGGTGAATTTTCTTTGCTTGTACTCACAGCTGGCAAGAAATTTCCCCGCACAATCAATGCGGCCACCGGGACTATGGACATTTGTAGTAACCTTTGCCAGCTGGGGCTGTCGAGGCAGTTTCATAAATGCAGCAAAAGAAATTACAGTGATATCTGCTCCTGTGTCAATCTTAAAATCAACTTTGTCTCCCATTACAGTAAAAGTAACTTTCCAATCTTCCTCTGAGCTTGGCCGTTCCACAACAGACCCCACAAAAGACACTTCCTGACCCTCTTGGTCACTGTCCACCTGCATCTCCTTAATGTATTCACTTTTACACACCACTTCAAAATGGCCCATTCTGTTACATTTTCTGCATCTTTTATCTCTGGCCGGGCATATAACACTCTGATCATGGGCACGGTAGCACCGTGTGCATCGGGCATGCTGCGCCCATCCACTTCTAGGTCTATCCATTATTTTAGATCTACCGCTCACACTGTGCCTTTCACTAGCAGTTTTCCTGGACTGTTGCACTTCATCCACAATACTCTCAGACCTCAGATCAGCACTTTGCTTTTTCACCAGTTCACTCTGGCGGGCCATCCTAATAGCCCCATGTAATGTTAAATCAGGCTCTAACTGCAGCTTCAGTGAGACTTCAGCATCTGCAATTCCAATAACTATTCTGTCTCTGATTTGCTCTTCTTTAGCAACACCAAACTCACAGAATTCAGCTAGTTCATACAGGCTGCGCACAAATGACACCACAGATTCTCCCACACGCTGATTACGTTTGTAAAAACAAGCTCTCTCATGAATCACATTTCTTTTGGGCACAAAGTGGGCACTGAGTTTATCCATAACTATATCAAAGTTAAATTCTTCCCCTTCTTGGAAAGTAAAAGCATTGAACACAGGCTCCACATCTTTCCCCATAGAGTATAAAAAGAGAATTAACTTGTACTTCACCACTCTCCTTGCCCAGATTGGAAGCAATCCTGAAGCGCTGAAACCGCCGACGCCATGTGGGCCAAGCTGCAGGCTGAGAGAAGTCAAAAGGCTCAGGTGGGGTACACTTTGACATTGTCATCGATTAGGAACAGAAGCGCAGGCCAGAACTTCTGACACCATGTCATGAGATGCAGGACACATGCAGGACACAGCAATGATGGTACAACTCTATTTTATTACAGAGCATGGAAACATAAATCTATTCAGGTTGATTGTACTAACTCACTGCGACACAGACTACCGGACCTAAGCCCCGCCCCAAACTAGTGACATCACATCCTGCTCTCATCACACCTCTATTAACCACCATTCCCGAATTTTGCATAACCAACACAGTTATATTAATACACTTTTTACCTCTGTGATTACCTTGTATCTAAGCCGCTGAAGACTGCCCCGTTATTTTAGTTCTTTTGACAAACTTGTGTTTAGCCAATCAGTGCTGACTCCTAGATAACTCCACGGGCGAGAGCACAATGTTATCTATATTACACACTTGAACTAATGCCCTCTAGTTGTGAAAAAAATGTAAAAATGCATTCAGATAAGACTCAGGGGCCGATTTATCATTGGTCAGACATCGCTGAATGCCGACTGCGTACGCTGTCTGCATTTATCATTGCACAAGCCATTCTTGTGAACTGCTTGTGCAATGCCACCCCCTGCAGATTTGCGGCCACTAGCAGGGGGTGTCAATCAACACGATCATATTCGATCGGGTTGATTGCTGTCCGCTGCTCAGAGCAGGCGGACCAGTTAAGGAGCAGTGGTCTTAAGAATGCTGCTTCTTAACTGCTGTTTCCTGCGAGCTTGAAGTCTTGCGTGGAAACAGGGGCATCAGGGGTCGTTCGGACCTTGATAATGCAACTTATTGGGAATGGTTTTATTTTTCAACATGATAACGATCCCAAGTAACTGCTAATGCCATACAATGATGTGCTTAGTGCCAAGTGAGGTCACACTAAATACTGACATTTTGTTCTGAAAATTGTGGTGTTTTTATATTTTGTGTACATATTTCCTGTATTTTCTGTTTGTATCTTAATAAAGGGACCGAAAAATAAATATGGATTGGCATTGTTGCAAAACAACAAATCTACTTTTACATACATATATACAGTACATATATACATATACAGGTAGCCCTCAGTTTACACCGGGGTTAGGTTCCAGAAGGAATGGTTGTAAATAGAAAACGTTGTAAATTGAAACCCAGTTTATAATGTAAGTCAATGGGAAGTGAGGGAGTTAGGTTCCAGGCCCCTCTCAAAATTGTCATAAGTAACACCTAATACAATATTTTTAAAGCTTTGAAATGAAGACTTTAAATGCTAAACAGCATTATAAACCTAATTAAATAATCACGCAACAGACTGTATCATCAAACTAAGTTTAATGAACAAAACAATTTTTTTACTTGCATTTTTCTGCAAACCGTTCTCTGCATTGTTAGCATGTTAGATAATATTGGGTTTGCACCTATTCTATGCATTTCAATCTGCAATGATTAATAGGCAGTTAGGGACCCTCACCTCAAGCAGCTGGAAGTGGCTGCTAGATCTTGTTGTTGATAGCTAAGGTCTGTTCTGTGTACACAGATTAATTTCAGTCTCCTAAATTGCATAACTTTGCTGCAACACAAGCGGACAGCTCCACCTACTGGCTATTTTAATTAGTGCACTACTTTTCAATACTTTTCAATAGCAGACGGCATTTTGTGTATTAACGACCGGAGCGTGTTTTTAACACTCAAGTGCCCGGTAGCAGAGATGAACTTTTCATGAGCCGGCTCTAAATCTTTAATATGCTAGCAATAATCACAATCCAGTAGTGCACTACACTCAATTTCTGTTATTGGCTACTTTTTCAGCACCTGTGTATGGCTGTGGTTTTAATAAATATGTATATGTCCAGCATACCTGGATATCGTTTCTATTAATATAGTGTGGGTGGTATATGGTGCGGCCTGTAATCCGCTTTAGCTCTCTAGATAAGGCAGAGCTCTCTCTTTCTAATTTATTATATATCTATTTTTGGATTGCTAGCACATAACACAGTACCCATAAGCATTCTAAGTGCCCCCTAGTCCTAGTATCAATATATATATATATATATATATATATATATATATATATATATATATATATATATATAAAACATGGAAGGGAACTGCACTCCAAGACCGGACCAGGTACACATCATGTGACTCAGCAGCATCCAGCCCTGGGTGCTAAATAGCACTCCAAAAAAGCTGTGATGTCACCAGAGCCACAGGCAGTTAACCCCAGTCCGGAATGGGTGCAAGAAACAAGGGGGATTACAAATAAAAAGTAATACAACACATAGAAACACCCAGCACTCACCAGCTAGCTCACAGCTAAGATAAAATCACAACTGGAAAGGTTAGTTATCGCATCTGGCCAAATGGGAAAGCTCAGGCACCACGTCAAGGTCCTTTCCATCGCCTGAGTCCCTAACAACCAGCCACACCATCATGCGAGCTCACAAAGCCAAACAGACTGAGAACAAAGAAGGGGAGCACAGGTGGCTGTAATCACCCAGAGAAAATACAAAACATGGAAGGGAACTGCACTCCAAGACCGGACCAGGTACACATCATGTGACTCAGCAGCATCCAGCCCTGGGTGCTAAATAGCACTCCAAAAAAGCTGTGATGTCACCAGAGCCACAGGCAGTTAACCCCAGTCCGGAATGGGTGCAAGAAACAAGGGGGATTACAAATAAAAAGTAATACAACACATAGAAACACCCAGCACTCACCAGCTAGCTCACAGCTCAGATAAAATCACAACTGCATCATGCGAGCTCACAAAGCCAAACAGACTGAGAACATTGGCTTTGTGAGCTCGCATGATGGTGTGGCTGTGTTAGGGACTCAGGCGATGGAAAGGACCTTGACGTGGTGCCTGAGCTTTCCCATTTGGCCAGATGCGGTGACTAACCTTTCCAGTTGTGATTTTATCTTAGCTGTGAGCTAGCTGGTGAGTGCTGGGTGTTTCTATGTGTTGTTTTACTTTTTATTTGTAATCCCCCTTGTTTCTTGCACCCATTCCGGACTGGGGTTAACTGCCTGTGGCTCTGGTGACATCACAGCTTTTTTGGAGTGCTATTTAGCACCCAGGGCTGGATGCTGCTGAGTCACATGATGTGTACCTGGTCCGGTCTTGGAGTGCAGTTCCCTTCCATGTTTTGTATTTTCTCTGGGTGATTACAGCCACCTGTGCACCCCTTCTTTGTTCTCAGTCTGTTTGGCTTTGTGAGCTTGCATGATGGTGTGGCTGTGTTAGGGACTCAGGCGATGGAAAGGACCTTGACGTGGTGCCTGAGCTTTCCCATTTGGCCAGATGCGGTGACTAACCTTTCCAGTTGTGATTTTATCTTAGCTGTGAGCTAGCTGGTGAGTGCTGGGTGTTTCTATGTGTTATATATATATATCTATATATATATATATAATAGAGAATATAGAAATCAGCGCTAGAAGTATATGAGTATGCTGTTAATCTTAATATATCTTCCCATCCACTACTAAAAGATATATATGTGTGCACAGGACACTTGTAGGTTAAACAGAAAACAGTCTCATTCAGTCAAATGTGGCAAGTCTATGGATATATATTGTTCATTAATATCCACAATACTGGTTCCTGTGTGCTATGAAGAAATAGGCTGCTCGTCTGAGAGAAGAAGAATGATCCCCCGCAGGGCGAGGTTCCTCTTAAAAATCTGAAAGAGTATGAGACAAGACAAGCGCCCAGGGGCACACTTCGTGTAATACGTTCAGATCATTTACTTATAATATAGCAGTGGGAAAAATCCGCTCTCACCTGGTTCAACCTCAACTTATGAGGTATGCAAAAAGCACTTCTGTTAGCGTACTCTCAGCTCTTGTAGTCCTCCTGCGTGTCCTCAGGTCTACAGTAAATCCGTGGAGTCTGCAGCGTATCCCTGGAACTCTGCAACCTTTATTTAAAGGGGACTAGGGCATAGGAGTGAGGTGAAGTGTACTGATTTGAAATATACACAACTACCAATTGATAAAGATAAGAACAGGTGTTTATTTATATACATAAAATAGCGTTTAACAGTGCAGAATAAAAAACCCCTACAAGAGTTTGTTTTGTAGGCAGGGAAAAAATGTTCCTCGTATTGAAGAATATCACTATAGAGCTGTAGTCATACAGGTGTTCAGTCCAGCATGCAAGGCTAGAAACACGAGTGGCTAATGCGCTCTACTATACATGAACATAAAATCAAGAAAGGAGCACCAAAGGATATTCGCAGATCTGCTTTATATGAGTTCGTTATAAAGCAGTCCAATCCTTTATGCAGCTCCGTGTAGAAGTGTGAGCACAGCGTGCAGTGTCAGCGTGTGGCGGGGGGCGGAGCCTAACGCGTTTCGTAACCAATGGGTTACTTCAACAGAGGTATGGGCCGCCCCCCAACCTGGATATATTTATACGCATTAGTGAGGCTGATTTGCCTCTTGAGTGCCCCTTTTATCGCCATTTTGAATGAGGGCAAATGAATTTTCGTTCCTGTTGTATGTAAAAAAAAATTTTGTGTCTCAAAATCCGGGGTCTCAAAATCCGTTGCCTTGAGCATATGAAAAATATTGAGGCCGGTATTCTAAAAAACCCACTAATTACCCATTTCTCTCAGATTCATGGAAAAAATAAAAACTAATTTTTTATTAAAGCAATAGACCACATACTACCAGGAAAAAGAGGGGGTAGTAGACTCCTAGAATTACGCAAACGGGAGACTATGTGGATTCACAAACTAGGAACTCTGGAACCCAAAGGGTTAAACAGAGATATTGATCTTGCAGCCTTTCTGTAAAGCCCAAGATAGCAGTATGTTGGTTCTATCCTATATATGCACCATTAAAAACAACAAGATAACTTACTAGAATAAGATCTGTCTTTTTACACAAAAAGTGGGATAGATAGAAAAACTGCTTTAAATTTTAAATCTTAAAATAAAAAACTTTTTAAATAATCCACAAGTTTAGCAGCGGTTTTTAAAAAAGGTCCTGCTGCAACAACAGGCAATGTTACTAAATGAACCACCTTGCTTATGTTCCTCTATAACGTATTTTAAAGGTTTTAAATGTTATATATATTTATTTATTTATTTATGTGTCTGTGTGAAATTTTACATTGTGTTGTAATGATAATATGTACATATGTCTATATACCAGCTAACGAGATTTGTAGCTGGGACAATTTGGTATACAAATGTGTAAAAATTATAGAAATATATAGACAAAAATCCTTAACACATTCTGATATAATACCCAAATTCTATAAACAATTGAGGAAGTGATCCTGATATTTCAAGTGGCTTCTTAATATCACAAATTTTTTTTTTACATACAACAGGAACGAAAATTCATTTGCCCTCATTCAAAATGGCGATAAAAGGGGCACTCAAGAGGCAAATCAGCCTCACTAATGCGTATAAATATATCCAGGTTGGGGGGCGGCCCATACCTCTGATGAAGTAACCCATTGGTTACGAAACGCGTTAGGCTCCGCCCCCCGCCACACGCTGACACTGCACGCTGTGCTCACACTTCTACACAGAGCTGCATAAAGGATTGGACTGCTTTATAACGAATTTATATAAAGCAGATCTGCGAATATCCTTTGGTGCTCCTTTCTTGATTTTATGTTCATGTATAGTAGAGCGCATTAGCCACTCGTGTTTCTAGCCTTGCATGCTGGACTGAACACCTGTATGACTACAGCTCTATAGTGATATTCTTCAATACGAGGAACATTTTTTCCCTGCCTACAAAACAAACTCTTGTAGGGTTTTTTTATTCTGCACTGCTAAACGCTATTTTATGTATATAAATAAACACCTGTTTTTATCTTTATCAATTGGTAGTTGTGTATATTTCAAATCAGTACACTTCACCTCACTCCTATGCCCTAGTCCCCTTTAAATAAAGGTTGCAGAGTTCCAGGGATACGCTGCAGACTCCACGGATTTACTGTAGACCTGAGGACATGCAGGAGGACTACAAGAGCTGAGAGTACACTAACACAAGTGCTTTTTGCATACCTCATAAGTTGAGGTTGAACCAGGTGAGAGCGGATTTTTCTCACTGCTATATTATAAGTAAATGATCTGAACGTATTACACGAAGTGTGCCTCTTGGCGCTTGTCTTGTCTCATACTCTTTCATATATATATACACATACACACACTTTCATATTTAGACATTTACCTGCCTTTTTTTTTCAACAGCTGAGATCTTATTTCTTTGAGCCCTTTGTGTGCAATATTTTTTAAAATAATTTTATTAGATAGTGTTACTATGAGTGTAACTATACTTTGTAATGTATTTTTGATGTGTTTTGTGTAACTTTTTAGTTTCGCGAAACAGTTAACCAGAGCTCTGAAGACGCTGTAATTTTTTGAGCGTAAATCTCTATTGCGCTCAAGTGACCGGGTTTACTTTCAACTCGTAATAAGAGCGTTAAGCCAGATGTGCGCAAACACCGATGATAAACCACTTATCGCTCGCTCACAAACGTTTGCTGTCCACACGTAATCTGGCCCAAAGTAAGTAAACAGAAGAAAAATCTAAATCAAATCAATATTTAGTGTGACAACCCTTTGCCTTCAAAACAGCATCAATTCCTCCAGGTACACTTGTGCTAAGTCAGGGATTTTGAAGGCATATAGTCAGGTGCATGATTAAACAATTATACCAAACAGGTGATAATGATCATCAATTTAATTTGTCGGTTGAAACACAATCAATAACGGAATCAATACCTAAAACAAACAGCAGTTTAATGTAAAAAATCATACACCATGATAAGACTGAGCACAGCAACAAGACACAAGGTAGTTAAACTGCATCAGCAAGGACTCACCCAGGCAGAAATGTCAATACAGACAGGGGTTTCCATATGTGCTGTCCAAGCTCCTCTAAAGAAGCACAAAGAAACGGCAATGTTGAGGAGCGGAAATGCAGTAGTCATCCAAGAACATTTAGTGCAGTAGATGAAAGATGCATTATGCTTACTTCCCATCACAATCCGAAGATGTCTAGCAGTGCCATCAGCTCAGAATTGACAGAAACCAGTGGGACACTGGTACACCCATCTTCTGTCTGGAAAATTCTGGCCAGAAGTGATCTTCATGGAAAACTTGTGGCCAAAAAGCCATACCTCTGACGTGTAAACAATGTCAAGCAACTCAACAATGTACACAAACACAGGAACTCGGATGCAGTAAAACTACAGCAGTTGCTTTGGACTGTCAACATTTTTACTTTTCGGCTGTAGCAGAGAGTGGTACAAGAATAAGTGTCTGCAGGCAACAGTAAAGCATGGTAGAGGTTCCTTGCAAGATTGGAACTGCATTTCTGCAAATGGAGTTGGAGATTTGGTCAGAAGTAATGATCTCCTCTCAACATCATCAAGTCTTTCTGGGATTACATAGAGAGCCAGAAACAACTGAGGCTGCCTAAATCCACAACAGAACTGTGGTTAGTTTTCCAAGATATTTGGAACAACCTACCTGTCGGGTTACTTAAAAAACTGTAAGCAAGTGTATGTAGAAGAGTTGATGGCATTTTGAAGGCTAAGGATGGTCACACCAGATAATGATTTGATTTAGATTTTTTTTTGTTTACCGACTTTGCATTTTGTTAATTGAGAAAAATAGACTATTAACATTTCTATTCCTTAAAGCATTTTTACTTTACAGAAATTTTCACACCTGTCTAAAACATTTGCACAGTACTATAGATTTTAGTAGTGAATGCAAAACAAGAAAACATAATTTATGTAAGAACTTACCTGATAAATTAATTTCTTTCATATTGGCAAGAGTCCATGAGCTAGTGACGTATGGGATATACAATCCTACCAGGAGGAGCAAAGTTTCCCAAACCTCAAAATGCCTATAAATACACCCCTCACCACACCCACAATTCAATTTAATGAATAGCCAAGTAGTGGGGTGATAGAAAAAGGAGTAAAACGCATCAAAAAAGGAACTGGAAATATAATTGTGCTTTATACAAAAAAATCATAACCACCATAAAAAGGGTGGGTCTCTTGCGCTTGCCAATATGAAAGAAATTAATTTATCAGGTAAGTTCTTACATAAATTATGTTTTCTTTCATGTAATTGGCAAGAGTCCATGAGCTAGTGACGTATGGGATAGTAATACCCAAGATGTGGAACTCCACAGAAGAGTCACTAGAGAGGGAGGGATAAAATAAAAACAGCCATTTTCTGCTAAAAAAATTAAATCCACATCGAAAAAAATAAGTTTTTCTCATAATTGAAAAGAAAATACTTAAAACATAAGCAGAGGAATCAAACTGAAACAGCTGCCTGAAGAACTTTTCTACCAAAAACTGCTTCCGAAGAGGTAAATACAACAAAAACGGTAGAATTTAGTAAATGTATGCAAAGAAGACCAAGTTGCTGCTTTGCAAATCCGATCAACTGAAGCTTCATTCTTAAAAGCCCACAAAGTTGAGACTGATCTAGTAAAATGAGCCGTGATTCTCTGAGGCGGGGCCTGACCCGACTCCAAATAAGCCTGATGAATCAAAAGCTTTATCCAAGATGCCAAGGAAATGGCAGAAGCTTTCTAACCTTTCCTAGAACCAGAAAAGTCAACAAATAGACTAGAAGTCTTCCTTAAATCTTTAGTAGCTTCAACATAATATTTCAAAGATCTTACAACATCCAGAGAATGTAAGGATCTCTCCAAAGAATTCTTAGGATTAGGACACAAAGAGGGAACAACAATCTCCCTATTAATGTTGTTAGAATTCACAACCTTAGGTAGAAATTTAAATGAAGTCAGCAGAAAAGGAGACTCACAAGATAGAGCAGATAATTCGGAAACTCTTCTAGCAGAAGAGATGGCCAAAAGGAACAACACTTTCCAAGAAAGTAGTTTAATATCCAAAAATATATAGGCTCAAAAAGAGGAGCCTGTAAGGCCTTCAAAACCAAATTAAGACTCCAAAGAGGAGAGATTGATTTAATGACAGGCTTAATATGAACCAAAGCCTGCACAAAACAGTGAATATCAGGAAGTTTAGCAATCTTTCTGTGAAATAAAACAGAAAGAGAAGATAGTTGTCCCTTCAAGGAACTTGCAGACAAACCATTATCCAAACCATCCTGAAGAAACTGTAAAATTCTAGGAATTATAAATGAATGACAGGAGAATTTATGAGAAGAACACCATGAAATATAAGTCTTCCAAACTCGATAATAAATCTTCCTAGAGACAGATTTATGAGCCTGTAACATAGTATTAATCACTGAGTCAGAGAAACCTCTATGACTAAAGCACTAAACATTAAATTTCCATACCTTCAAATTTAATGATTTGAGATCCTGATGGAAAAACGGACCTTGAGACAGAAGGTCTGGTCTTAAAGAAAATTGCCAAGGTTTGCAACTGCACTTCCAGAAAAGATCTGCGTACCAGAAACTGTGAGGCCATGCTGGTGCTACCAGAAACACAAATGAATATTCCATGATGATCTTGGAGACCCCTCTTGGAAGAAGAACTAGAGGCGGGAAGATATAAGCTGGTTGGTTAAAACCAAGGACCTGCCAACGCATCCACTGATTCCGCCTGAGGATCCCTGGACCTGGACAGGTACCTGGGAAGTTTCTTGTTTAGATGTGAAGCCATCAGATCTATTTGTGGAAGACCCCACATCTGAACAATCTGAAAAAACACATCTGGATGGAGCGACCACTCCCCCGGATGTAAAGTCTGACGGCTGAGATAATCCGCTTCCCAATTGTCTACACCTGGGATATGTACCGCAGAAATTAGACAAGAGCTGGATTCCGCCCAAGAAAGTATCCAAGATACTACTTTCATAGCTAGGGGACTGTGAGTCCCAACCTGATGATTGCCATATGCCACAGTTGTGATATTGTCTGTATGAAAACAAATGAACGGTTCTCTCTTCAACAGAGGCCAAAACTGAAAAACCCTGAAAATAGCACGGAGTTCTAAAATATTGGTTGGTAACCTCGCCTCTTGAGATTTCCAAACCCCTTGTGCTGTCAGAGATCCCCAGACAGCTCCCCAACCTGAAAGACTTGCATCTGTTGTGATTACAGTCCAGATTGGATAAACAAAAGACGCCCCTTGAACTATACGATGGTGATCTAACTACCAAGTCAGAGAGAGTCGAACACTGGGATTTAAGGAAATTAATTGTGATATCTTTGTATAATCCCTGCACCATTGATTCAGCATACAAAGCTGGAGAGGTCTCATATGAAAATTAGCAAAGGGGATCGCGTCCGATGCTGCAGTCATGAAACCTAAAACTTCCATGCACATAGCTACTGAAGGGAATGATTGAGACTGAAGGTTCCGACAAGCTGAAACCAATTTTATTTGTCTCTTGTCTGTTAGAGACAGAGTCATGAACACTGAATCTATCTGGAAACCTACAAAGGTGATCCTTGTCTGAGGAATCAAGGTACTTTTTGGTAAATTGATCCTCCAACCATGTCATTGAAGAAACAACACAAGTTGATTCGTGTGAGATTTGGCAGAAAGTAAAGACTGAGCTAGTACCAAGATATCATCCAAATAAGGAAACACCACAATACCCTGTTCTCTGATTACAGAGAGTAGGGCATCGAGAACCTTTGAAAAAATTCTTGGAGCTGTCACTAAGCCAAATGGAAGAGTGACAAATTGGTAATGCTTGTCTAGAAAAGAGAATCTCAGAAACCGATAGTGGTCTGGATGAATCGGAATATGAAGATATGCATCCTGTAAGTCTATTATGGACATATAATGACCTTGCTGAAGAAGAGGCAGAATAGTCCTTATAGTTACCATTTTGAAAGTTGACACTCTTACAAAACATTTCAAACTTTTCAGATCCAGAACTGGCCTGAATTAATTTTCTTTCTTTGGGACAATGAATACATTTGAATAAAACCCCAGACCCTGTTCCTGAAATGGAACTGGTATAATTACCCCTGAAAGCTCTAGATCCGAAATACACTTCAGAAAAGCCTGAGCCTTCACTGGATTTGCTGGGATGCGTGAGAGAAAAAATCTTCTCACAGGAGGTCTTACTCTGAATCCTATTCGATACCCTTGAGAGACAATACTCTGAATCCAATGATTTTGGACAGAATCTGCCCAAATGTTTTGGAAACATTTTAGTCTGCCCCCCACCAGCTGAGCTGGAATGAGCGCTGCACCTTCATGCAGACTTGGGGGCTGGCTTTGGTTTCTTAAAGGGCTTGGATTTATTCCAACTTGAAGAAGGTTTCCAATCGGAACCATATTCTTTGGGGGAAGGACTGGCTTTCTGCTCCTTAACAAAAACGATTAGAAGCTTTAGATTTACCCTTAGATCTTTTATCCTGAGATAAAAAACTCCCTTCCCTCCAGTGACAGTTGAAATAATCTAATCCTACTTAGAACAAAATAGATTGTTACCTTGGAAAGAAAGAGATAGTAATCTAGACTTAGATACCATGTCAGCATTCCAATATTTGAGCCACAAAGCTCTTCTAGCTAAAATAGCTAAAGACATAGATCTAACATCAATTTTGATTATATCAAAAATGGCATCACAGATAAAATGATTAGCATGTTGAAGCAAGCGAACAATGCTAGACAAATCAGGATGTTTCCTGTTGCGCTAAGCTTTCCAACCAAAAAGTTGATGCAGCTGCAACATCAGACATAGAAATGGCAGGCCTGAGAAGATAGCCAGAATATAAATAAGCTTTCCTTAGATAAGATTCAAGTTTCCTATCTAAAGGGTCCTTAAAGGAAGTACTATCTTCCATAGGGATAGTAGTACACTTGGCAAGAGTGGAAATAGCCCCATCAACTTTGGGGATTTTTCCCCAAAACTCCAATCTAACTGTTGGCAAAGGATACAACTTTTTAAACCTAGAAGAAGGAATAAAAGAAGTACCAGGCCTATTTCATTCCTTTGAAATCATATCAGAAATAGCATCAGGAACTGGAAAAACCTCTGGAGCAACCACAGGAGGTTTATAAACAGAATTTAAATGTTTACTAGTTTTAGTATCAAGAGGACTAGTTTCCTCAATATCCAAAGTAATCAACACCTCTTTTAACAAGGAACGAATATACTCCATCTTAAAGATATAAGTAGATTTGACAGTGTCAATATCTGAGGTAGGATCTTCTGAATCAGATAGATCCTCATCAGAGGAGTATAATTCAGTATGTTGTCGGTTATTTAAAATTTCATCAACTTTATGAGAAGTTTTAAAAGACCTTTTACGTTTATTAGAAGGCGGAATAGCAGACAAAGCCTTCTGAATTGCATCAGCAATAAAATCTTTTATATTCACTGGGATATCATGTACATTAGATGTTGAAGGAACAACAGGCATTGTACTAGTATTGATGGATACATTCTCTGCATGTAAAAGCTTATCATGACAACTATTACATACCACAGCTGAAGATATAATCTCCACTAACTTACAACAGATACACTTAGCTTTGGTAGAACTGTTATCAGGCAGAAGGGTTCTAACAGTGGTTTCTGAGACAGGATCAGATTGAGACATCTTGCAAATGTAAGAGAAAAAAAACAACTTATAAAGCAAAATTATCAATTTCCTTATATGGCAGTTTAAGGAATGGGAAAAAAATGCAAACAGCATTGCCCTCTGAGCATAGAAAAAGGCAAGAGGCAAATTATTTGGCGCCAAGTATGACGCACAACGCAAAATGACATTTCTTGGCGCTAATAACATCTGGAAATGACTCAACTCACATCATGGCAGACGCAACCTTGTGCAAGGAAACCTGGCGTCAACTAAGATGCCGGAAATAACAAATTGCGAAACCGAACGTACCTTCTCGCCAAAAAAATTCTCGCGGCAAGAATGACGCAATAAATATCAGCATTTTGCGACCTCGCGAGCCTAATTTTGCCTGCGAAAATTAATGAAAAAACAGTCAATTTTGAAAAAAAGACTATACCCCAGGTAAGAAAAATAACTTACTAAATATGTTTTCCCAATTTTTAAACTGATAGTCTGCAAATGGAAATATACACAAACCTGACTCATGGCAAATATAAGTACAATACATATATTTAGAACTTTATATTAATACATAAAGTGCCAAACCATAGCTGAGAGTGTCTTAAGTAATGAAAACATACTTACCGAAAGACACCCATCCACATATAGCAGATAGCCAAACCAGTACTGAAACAGTTATCAGTAGAGGTAATGGAATATGAGAGTATATCGTCGATCTGAAAAGGGAGGTAGAAGATGGATCTCTATGACCAATAACAGAGAACCTTTGAAAAGATTTCCCGCGAGGAAAACCATAAAATCAATAAGCGATACTCTCTTCACATCCCTCTGACATTCACTGTACTCTGAGAGGAATCAGGCTTCAAAATGCTGAGAAGCGCATATCACAGAAGAAAATCAAACACAAACTTACTTCATCACATCCAAAGGGAGGCAAAGTTTGTAAAACTGAATTGTGGGTGGAGTGAGGGGTGTATTTATAGGCATTTTGAGGTTTGGGAAACTTTGCCCCTCCTGGTAGGATTGTATATCCCATATGTCACTAGCTCATGGACTCTTGCCAATTACATGAAATAAATTAAATCAATGTTTTTGTGATATCTTGGCAGTAAGTAGACTGGGCAGGGGACAGGTTGGAAATTGCCTCCCTGGTCATCCTGGTGATAGAATCAGGGCTGGTGCAGTTACAGAGGGCTCTATGTCTGGCAGTTTTTTTTTATCAGCAGCTGTAATGCTTGTTACAGCATTTATTGGCACTCTTGCTTCACTGCCTAGCCCTGAGATCTCTTGGCTATTCTTATCCTCAGTGCCGGCTCTTATCAGGTACAGTGAGAGCATTGCACATAGCCCTGCATTTTAATTTGCCCCTGCCTGAGGACTGCAGTTCCCTGCATGTCACTGTACCAGAGTCAGTACAGATGTGCGACTAACTAGGGCAGAGCTTTCCAAACTTTTCATTTTGGTGACACACTTTTTAGACCTACATCATTTCGCGACACGGTAATTAATTCAGTTGTACTAGCAAAAAGGAGGTTAAACTAACTTGTTTTAAAATATACGGACACATACATAAATTATATAATAATATGTATTTACAAGTAACAGTATGTATGTGCAAGAATTAAAAAAAAGTTTAATAACACCAATAGCTACTTACTATTTTAATGGGGGGATTTATGAGGTTGATGGGATGAACACAATTTCTGAATATTTGGTGGAATATTAGATAAAGATACTCGCGTTTCATCATCAAGCAGTTTTAAGCTTCCACTTCCTATCCATATATCAAGAGCAGGAGCAGCAATGCACTACTGGGAGCTAGCTGCAAAAAAAAACTTCTGACTTCAGCTCAGCGTTTAAGCTGCTGCCCTTTAGAGCTCCGCGAGCCCTACTGACTACTGTACGCACTGCAAACACACTGCTGTCCCACTCACTGACTACACATGCAGTCACAAGCCAATTAAGGAGACTACACGTGCAGTCAGGAGCCAATGTGCCATCAAAGCCGCCAATGGGAATAGTTTCAGTTCCCACTGAGCTGCACCAATTGGTTAAGATGATCTGTGACCCACTAGGTATCAATCATGTGTCAACCATGTGATATGCATAGCAGGCAGGCGGAAAGTAAGAAACCCAAAAAAAAAAATTTTAAAAAATTAAATTTAAAAAAAATTGTGCTGAAGCAGGGACACACCTACACACTGCTGCCGACACACTAGTGTGTCCCGACACACAGTTTGGAAAGCACTGAACTAGGGAGATGGAGAGCACACACACAAGTTTTGCAAATTAAATATGATCTGGTTGCAGAGTTAAGCAGCGCCTGCAGGCTGCTTTCCATTTAAGATCACCTTCTACAAAGAGATAGATAGATAGAAAGATAGATAGATAGATAGATAGATAGTACACATAAGTATAAAATATAAGCAAAATAAGTGTGCCACTAACGCTTGGCACTATCCATTAAAAGCATAAGGCATGCTAAATAACGACTGATTTTGTTAAACTGCTTTGGATACAATTTTAAAAAGTAAAAGTTAATGAGATGTAGCGTTAAAACAGCATGGATACCAGGAGGATGGATTAAGTAAAAAGTTAAATAAATGTATTATACAAGATGCTCACACAAATAAAAAAATAAAAAAAATCCTTAGTAAATATATATTTAGGGACGTTTCTCTTTAAAATAGTCATGGATATATATTAACTCAAAACACAAAATATCCACACAGTATGTCCTCAAAATGCATACAAAATATATACACAAAATAAAAGTCTTAGTTCTGGTTGATAAAATGCACAAGTAGGTGATGAGAGTTTGGCATATCCACAATACTTATGACAGGTTAGCAGTTTCTGCTTAGTATGCACCTTAGATACAAGAGATATAGTGCTGTTGGGAGTCGCTTTAGAGCACTTCAATCTATATGGATTTAAAGAAATATGGATGCACTTCAGCATATGAGTTTGAGAAAAACAGGTAGCTTAGCGGCTGTGTTCTTTTCATGTACTACCAGACTTACGATTATCAGCTTCTATCCAGCATCTTTCTTTTAACTCTGAGGCTCCACTACTGCTTCCGTAGGGTTCAATTCACCTCTGCAGTCTTGTATTTACCAGAAACCCACTAGCATCCTCCAGGTGTGCTTCGTCCATGGGGATTACTCCATTGGCATGGAACAGTCACATGTGACTTTTGACGTCACTACTTGCCGAGAGTTGTGATGGGCTATTCTGTGTCACGCATCAAGCGTGAAATGGATACAATGTAACAACGGCCATTGCAATAGTAATTATCTTTATACCCTTCGTTCACTATGTGAACTCCACAGGGTTAAAGTAGATGTCAGCAATTTTCAACAGGGTAATAATGATAGTCTCGTCAATGTGTTTCACCACTCCATGGGCTTTATCAAGACATGGAGTGGTGAAACGCGTTGACGAGACTATCATTATTGTATTCGTTCGGATATTCATCATGACATGAATATCCAAACGAATGCACATAAATACTGACAAAATTCAGCAGTATTAATTCATTTCCTTTAAAGGACAATTAAACTTGACATTTTAACAATGCATAAAATGTTTCATTATTGCAAGTGAAACATTATTGCAATATACATTCATTATTTATTTTGCAACCTTTTGCTATAACATACATATAAATATATATGCTTGTTTTACTTTCTCCCAGGGAGGTTTGGGTTAACAATTTTAGGCAATTTATGTGAGCTTTTATTTACTTCACCCTCCCTCTTAAGATTCATAGCAGTCACATGTTTGTAAAAGGTGGCTTTTCAGTTTTGAATCAACAATTATGATAGGAAAAGCATTCTTTACAATAGTAACTAAGTTTAATCAGTGGTAAACAAAGGCACTGCAGTATAAATTTGCAGGTAAAGAAATTAATGTACATATTATTATATTTTGTCTCTATCTCAACTTGTTTTATGTCCCTTTAAAGGGACACTCAAGTCAAAATGAACTTAATGAACTTACATTATTCAGATAGAGCAGGCAATTTTAAACAACTTTCCAATTTACTTCCATTAACAAAATGTGCACAGTCTTTTTATATTTAAACTTTTTGATTCACCAGCTCCTACTGAGCATGTGCAAGAATTCACAGAATAAGCGTGTATGCATTTGTGATTGGCTGATGACTGTCACATGGTACGTGCATGCTTTTGTGATTGGCTGATGGCTGTCACATGGTACAGGGGGAGTGGAAATAGATATAACTTTTAAAATTGTCAGAAAAAAAGTCTACTACTCATTTGAAATTCAGACTAAGTGCTATTGCATTGTCTTGTTATCTTGCATTTGTTGAATATGCAAATCTACTGTGTTGACTGGTGCTTTAAGGGAAGAGATAAGGGCAGGCTCCCCAGTCTCTCTCAACTGCACATATGAACAGTTTGTGCTATATCTGAGTATTAGTTTGGGATTGGTTAGCAGTGATTTTCTGGGAGACAGAAAAATCAGTGAAATGAATAAACATAAAACAATATACTCATTTGACAAAATAAAGCTGCAGTTTTCATTGCAAATGTTTTCTCAGATATAAAGGTTCAAAATCATATAGTTTACAATTTGTGTTTAGTGGTCCTTTAAATTACTTTAGGGGGTTAACATATTTACCTGTAGCATGCTGGAGAGCCGTGCTAATCCTGATCCTTCTTCACAGAGCCCAGACTGCACTAATAGGAGGATCCCAAGGCCTGCGCTAAAGGCAAAGGTATTTTAGCATGGGCCCTTGGAATCCACCTCGCTAACCCTCCTATTAGCACCCCCTGGGGCTCTGTGAAGAACGATCGGGAAAAGTGCGTCTCTCCAGCACGCTAGGTAAGTATTTAACGCGACACGTGTACTTTTTCACCTGTACCGAAGGCACATTTATATTCGTCTAACAAAAAATAATGTAAATGTTCCACGAATATTCTTTATTTGTTTTATTTAAATCTAAAAGAATACCAAATAGCATGGGCAACAAATATTAAAAAAATAAAGGGACATGAGACCCAAACCTTTTCTGTCACGATTTAGGTAGAACAGAAAATGTTAAACAACTTTCCACTTTACTTTACTGTTATCAAATTTGTTTTATTCTCTTGTTATCATTTGATGAAGGAGCAGCAATGCACTACTGGTTTCTAACTGAACACATGAGTGAGCAAATGACAATCAGTATATATATATGCAGCCACCAATCAGCAGCTAGAACCTAGGTTCTTTGCTGCTCTTGAGCTTTCCTAGATAAACTTTTCAGCAAAGGATAACAAGAGAAGGAAGCAAAATAAATAGAAGTAAATGGGAAAGCTGATTAAAATTGTATGCTCTGTCTAAATCATGAATGTCTAATTATGACTTTACTGTCGCTTTAAGTTTTTTGAATATTCATTATGAAACATTCGGCCAAACCAAATTTTTCACCTGTGCAAACCTCTAATTATTGTAATTTATGAGTTATGTATTATTTTATAGTTACATACATATAGGGCTTTTGGTTTATCAAAATATGTGTGTCAATGTGCATAGAAACGTTTTAATTGAGTGAGAGATATTATACAAAACCTGAAACAGTAATAGCTATGGAAGCAGCTCAGAATGATAACTATTATATAAAAAAAAGAAATCTGGGAATATATCATTTCAAATTATGGACGTAAAGGCAATGAAGTTGCATCTTATGTCTTCAGGGACAGTGTCCAATGACCTTGTGTGAAAAATTCAACAAAATTGTATTACCTAGTCAATAATTGTGCAGTTTGAGTTGGTCTCTGTTTCTGTAGCCATTTACCTGTGGGTATTGCTTCTATTAAACACGGCCACAGAACGATTAAAAGCAGAAATATTGAGAATCTCATTCTGGTCTACAGGGTACACATTTATACAACCACTTTGAGTTCAGGATTTAAATTTTGCTTCTTCATTGTGTCCTGAATCTTAGGTTCTACAAAAATTAGAGTTGATCATTTTCTATGTTTTACTGTATGTGATTCAGCTGTGAAATACAAACATACACCTAAGACTTCGAGTTTTGCGTTAGAAGGGGTGCGTTAGCTACTCGTGTTCCCCCCCCCCCCGCACCTTTTAAATAACGCTAGTATTTAGGGTTCTCTGAAGGGCTGCGTTAGGCTCCAAAAAGGGAGCGTAGAGCATAATTTACCGCCACTTCAACTCTAAATACCAGCGTTGCTTACGGACGCGGCCAGCTTCAAAAACGTGCTCGTGCACGATATCCCCATAGGAAACAATGGGGCAGTTTGAGCTGAAAAAAAAACCTAACACCTGCAAAAAAGCAGCGTTCAGCTCCTAACGCAGCCCCATTGTTTCCTATGGGGAAACACTTCCTAAGTCTGCACCTAACACCCTAACATGTACCCCGAGTCTAAACACCCCTAACCTTACACTTATTAACCCCTAATCTGCCGCCCCCGCTATCGCTGACCCCTGCATTTTATTATTAACCCCTAATCTGCCGCTCCGTACACCGCCGCAACCTACATTATCCCTATGTACCCCTAATCTGCTGCCCCTAACATCGCCGACCCCTATATTATATTTATTACCCCCTAATCTGCCCCCCCCCCCCCAACGTCACCGCTACCTACCTACACTTATTAACCCCTAATCTCCCGACCGGATCTCGCCGCCACTATAATAAATGTATTAACCCCTAAACCGCCTCACTCCCGCCTCGCAAACCCTATAATAAATAGTATTAACCCCTAATCTGCCCTTCCTAACATCGCCGACACCTAACTTCAAGTATTAACCCCTAATCTGCTGACCGGACCTCGCCGCTACTATAATAAATGTATTAACCCCTAAAGCTAAGTCTAACCCTAACACTAACACCCCCCTAAATTAAATATAATTTTTATCTAACTAAATAAATTAACTCTTATTAAATAAATTAATCCTATTTAAAGCTAAATACTTACCTGTAAAATAAACCCTAATATAGCTACAATATAAATAATAATTACATTGTAGCTATTTTAGGATTTATATTTATTTTACAGGCAACTTTGTATTTATTTTAACTAGGTACAATAGCTATTAAATAGTTAATAACTATTTAATAGCTACCTAGTTAAAATAATTACAAAATTACCTGTAAAATAAATCCTAACCTAAGTTACAATTAAACCTAACACTACACTATCAATACATTAATTAACTAAACTATCTACAATTATCTACAAATAAATCAACTAAACTAAATTACAAAAAAAAAAAAAACACTAAATTACAAAAAATAAAAAAAGATTACAAGAATTTTAAACTAATTACACCTACTCTTTGCCCCCTAAAAAAATAACAAAGCCCCCCAAAATAAAAAAATGCCCTACCCTATTCTAAAATAAAAAGTTAACAGCTCTTTTACCTTACCAGCCCTTAAAAGGGCCTTTTGCGGGGCATTGCCCAAAGAAAACAGCTCTTTCGCATTTAAATTAACATACAATACCCCCCCAACATTACAACCCACCACCCACATACCCCTAATCTAATTCACCCAAACACCCCTTAAAAAACCTAACACTAAGCCCCTGAAGATCTTCCTACCTTATCTTCACCCAGCCGGGTATCACCGATCCGTCCAGAAGAGGGTCCGAAGTCTTCATCCTATCCGGCAAGAAGAGGTCCAGAAGAGGGTCCAAAGTCTTCACCCTATCCGGCAAGAAGAGGTCCTCCAGAGGGTCCAAAGTCTTCATCCAGGCGGCATCTTCTATCTTCTTCCATCCGGCGCGGAGCGGGACAATCTTGAAGCAGCCGACATGGATCCATCCTCTTCTTCCGGCGACTCCCGACAAATGAAGGTTCCTTTAAGTGACGTCATCCAAGATGGCGTCCCTCGAATTCCGATTGGCTGATTCTATCAGCCAATCGGAATTAAGGTAGGAAAAATCTGATTGGCTGATTGAATCAGCCAATCAGATTGAAGTTCAATCGGATTGGCTGATCCAATCAGCCAATCAGATTAAGCTTGCAATCTATTGGCTGTTCCGATCAGCCAAAAGAATGCAAGCTCAATCTGATTGGCTGATTGGATCAGCCAATCCAATTGAACTTCAATCTGATTGGCTGATTAGTTTAGTTAGATTAATTTATTGATAGTGTAGTGTTAGGTTTAATTGTAACTTAGGTTAGGATTTAGTTTACAGGTAATTTTGTAATTATTTTAACTATGTAGCTATTAAATAGTTATTAACTATTTAATAGCTATTGTACCTAGTTAAAATAAATACAAAGTTGCCTGTAAAATAAATATAAATTCTAAAATAGCTACAATATAATTATTCGTTATATTGTAGCTATATTAGGGTTTATTTTACAGGTAAGTATTTAGTTTTAAATAGGAATAATTTATTTAATAAGATTTAATTTATTTTGTTAGATAAAAATTATATTTAACTTAGGGGGGTGTTAGTGTTAGGGTTAGACTTAGCTTTAGGGGTTAATACATTTATTAGAGTAGCGGCGAGGTCCGGTCGGCAGATTAGGGGTTAATACTTGAAGTTAGGTGTCGGCGATGTTAGGGAGGGCAGATTGGGGTTAATACTATTTATTATAGGGTTTTTGAGGCGGGGTGAGGCGGTTTAGGGGTTAATACATTTATTAGAGTAGCGGCTAGGTCCGGTCGGCAGATTAGGGGTTAATAAGTGTAGGTAGGTAGCGGCGACGTTGGGGGGGCAGATTAGGGGTTAATAAATATTATGTAGGTGTCGGCGATATTAGGGGCAGCAGAATAGGGGTACATAGGGATAATGTAGGTTGCGGCAGTGTGCGGTCGGCAGATTAGGGGTTAAAATTTTTTATTAGAGTGGCAGCGATGTGGGGGGACCTCGGTTTAGGGGTACATAGGTAGTTTATGGGTGTTAGTGTACTTTATAGCACAGTAGTTAAGAACTTTATAAACTGGCATTAGCCCATAAAGCTCTTAACTCCTGACTTTTTTCTGCGGCTGGAGTTTTGTCGTTAGAGTTCTAACGCTCACTTCAGCCAAGACTCTAAATACCAGCGTTAGAAAGATCCCATTGAAAAGATAGGATACGCAATTGACGTAAGGGGATTTGCGGTATGGAAAAGTCGCGGCTGGAAAGTGAGCGTTAGACCCTTTCCTGACTGACTCTAAATACCAGCGGGCGGCCAAAACCAGCGTTAGGACCCCTAACGCTGGTTTTGATGGCTAACGCAGAACTCTAAATCTAGGCGATAGATTTTGACTGTAGATAAGAATTATATACCCAATGAGTATGCCCTTATTTCCTATAAAGTGTACGCTTAGGAGAGCCTTATGCTTATCCTAGGTATCTATTCTGTGAATAAAAGTTATAAGAAGCCCATTTAATTTTCTTTTGAGAGTATGCAATTAAAAAGTTTTCAACATTCTTATATTATCAAATTTGTTTTGTTCTCATGTTATTCTTTGTTGAAGAGATATTTAGAGAGGTAGCGTGCTCATGTCTGAAGAACTGCATGACAGGAAATAGTGCTGACATCTAGTGTTCTTGCTAATGTATAACACTGTTAAAAAACTGCACACTCCTGAACTTAGCTTCATGATTTTCAACAAAGGATAACAAGAGATTAAAACAAAATGTAATAATAGAAGTAAACTGGAAAAAAACATTTTTAAATTGTATACTCTAATCCTTTAACCACCCTTTCTGTGAAGAAGTGCTGCTGCAAATTATTCCTGAACCTGCAACTCTTAAACATAAAATTTGTTCTAGTGTTGCTGTTTTTTTGAAAAATAATTTCAGCTTTCAAATGTATTATTTATTAACTTTACATAGTTTCCATCATATCACCTTTCTCTCTTCTGTTCTCTAAGCTATACATATTTAGGAGAGGGGAATTGATTTATGAAATGTTTTGTGACAAAAAAAACAGAGAAGGAATATCAAAGAAAAAAACAAAATGTATGATTACCTGATAAATTTCTTTCTTTCTGGATATGGTGAGTCCACAGCGTTCTCAATTACTGTTGGTAATATCACTCCTGGACAGCAGGAGGAGGCAAAGAGCACCACAGCAAAGCTGTCAAGTATCACTCCCCTTCCCACAAACCCCAGTCATTCTCTTTGCCTGCTGTGCAAGGAGGAGGTGAAGTTTTGGTGTCTAAAGAAGATTTAATTTATTTTACTTCAATGAAGATTTTATTATTTTGAAAGCCAGAGTAGGTTTGCTCTGATTATTTTCATTCAAGATGGGTTTAGCCGTATTTCACGATAGTCTCTTCAGTAGGGCGGTAGTGGCTTTTAAGCAGTTAGGAACTTGTGGGGTGTGGCCCACTGTGGCCCTAACACGTTTCTGTGTAGAAAGCCAGAGTTGGTTTACTCTGTCCTTTCTTTTTTCCACAGGTCTCTGTCAGGAGTGGTTTCCTCTCATGCCGGGTGAGCTATCTTCCTGCCAGACAGCTAGTGGTGCAGGTAAGTGCCATATTTTATCTTTTGAGAGAGTTACTGGCACTAAAGGGTTAATTTCAAGCTGCATAACTATGGGGACAACAATCCTGAGCTCAGGGGTTTTATTTGGCAGTGTGCAGGTGCTTGGGCTGTGACAAGAGAGGGGAATTCAGTGTGTTATAAGTTCCCACAAACCCCAGTCATCTGACCAAAGGTAAATGGATACAAAAGAAGTAACACAAGGTATAGAGGTGCCTGATGTTAGTCAGAAAAAGCTGTCTCACCATACCCGGAAAGAAATAAATGTATCAAGTAAGAATACATTTTGTTTTCTTTCCTAAGATATGGTGAGCCATGGCATCCTCAATTACTGTTGGGAAACAATACCCAAGCTAGAGTAAACAGAGGACTAGGGAGGGACAAGACAGGTAGACCTAAACAGAAGACCCCACCGCTTGAAGAACCTTTCTCCCAAAAGAAGCCCCAGCCGAGGCAAAAGTATGAAATTTATAAAATTTGGAAAAAGTATGTAGAGAAGACCAGGTTGCAGTCTTGCAAATCTGCTCCACAGAAGCTTCATTTTTGAAAGCCCAAGAAGAGGAGACAGCCCTACTGGAATGAGCTGTAATTCTCTCAGGAGGCTGCTGTATGGCAGTCTTGCAAGCCAAATGGATTATACTTCTCAACCAGAGAGAAAGAGAAGTAGCATTAGCTTTCTGACCTTTACGTTTCCCAAAGAAACAAACAGGGCAGAAGACTGGCGAAAATCCTTAGTCGCCTGTAGGTATAATTTTAGGGCGCACACAACATCCAGGTTGTGCAACAAACATTCCTTATGAGAAGAAGGATTAGGACATAGCGAAGGAATAACAATTCCCTGATTAATATTTCTATCTGAAACTACTTTATGAAGAAAACCAAACTTAGTACGAAGAACCTCCTTATCGGCATGAAATATAAGGTAAGGCGGATCACACTGCAAAGTTGAGAGTTCCAAGCAAAATAAATAACAATAAGAAACAAAACCTTCCAAGACAACAACTTAATGTCTATAGAATGCATAGGCTGCAAAACTCTAAGGACAAGGTTAAGGCTCCGAGGAGGAGCCATGGACCTAAACACAGGCCTGATTCTGACCAAGGCCTGACAAAAGGATTGCACATCTGACACATCCACCAGACATTTATGTAGCAAAACAGATAGGGCAGAAATCTGACCCTTCAGGGTACTGACCGACAAACCCTTCTCCAGAACTTACTGGAGAAAAGACAAAATCCTAGTGATCCTGACCCTACTCCAAGAGTAGCCCTTATATTCACACCAATAAAGATATTTACGCCATATCTTATGGTAAATCTTCCTAGTTATGGGCTTGGGAGCTTGGATCATGGTCTCAATGACCGACTCAGAAAACCCACGCTTAGACAAAACTACGCGTTTAATCTCCAAGCAGTCAGCTTCAGAGAAACGAGATTTGGATGAAGGAAGGGACCCTGAAGTAGAAGGTCCTCCCTCAGAGGCAGTCTCCAAGGTGGAAGGGACAACATTTCCACTAGGTCTGCATACCAAATCCTGCAAGGCCACGCAGGAGCTATAAGAACCACCAACACCCTCTCCAGCTTGATACGAGCAATGACTCATTGAAGGAGAGTGAATGAAACAGGTATGCCAGCCTGAACTCCCAACAGAACATCTATCAGAGTGACCTGCGGATCCCTTGGCCTCGAACCGTTCCTCGGCATAATGCTAAGACGCCATCAGATCCAGCTCCGGCATCCCCCATCTGAGAGTCAAGCTGGAGAACACCTCCGGATGGAGGTCCCCCCCGGGATGAAAAGTCTGTCTGCTCAGAAAATCCGCTTCCCAGTTCTCCACTCCTGGAATGTGGGTGGTAGATAGACAGCAATTGTGAGCTTCTGCCCACTGAATAATCCGAGCCACCTTTTTCCTCCTTGCTGGTTGATGTAAGCCACTGAGGTTATGTTGTCCAACTGGAACCTGATAAATGGGGCTAAGGACAACTGGGGCCAAGCCATCAGAGCATTGAAGATCACTCTCAACTCCAAGATGTTTATGGGGAGAGCAGACTCCTCCCAAGTCCAGAGTCCCTGTGCCTTTAACGAGTCCCAGACTGCTCCCCAGCCCAGCAGACTGGCGTCCGTGGTCACAATCACCCAGGATGGTCTCCGGAAGCATTTGCCCTGAGACAGATACTCCTGAGAAAGCCACCATTGAAGAGAGTCTCTTGTCGACTGATCTAGATCTATCCTCTGAGACAGATCTGCATAGTCCCCATTCCATTGCCCCAGCATGCACAGTTGCAGAGCTCTCAAATGGAATCAAGCAAAGGGAATGATGTCCATGGAAGCTACCATCAGACCAATTACCTCCATACATTGAGCCACTGATGGTTGAACAGTAGACTGTAGAGAGAGGGAAGAAGAAAGAATATTTGCTTTTCTGGCCTCCATCAGAAATATTTTCATCTATAGGGAATCTATTATGGTTCCTAAGAAAATTACCCTTGTGGCTGGAACAAGGGAACTCTTTTCCAGATTCACTTTCCATCTGTGGGAACATAGAAAAGACAACAATATCTCTGTGTGAGATTTTGCTTGTTGAAAAGAAGGCACCTGAACCAGAATGTCATCCAGATAGGGCACCAAAGCAATTCCGAGACCGAATCAGTGCCAAGAGAGCCCCCAGAACCTTTGAGAAAATTCTGGAAGAGCCACAAATTGAAAGTTTGTGTCCAGAAAGGTAAATCTCAGAAATCTGTGATTTTCCCTGTGAATGGGAACATGAAGGTACACATCCTTCAGGTCTATGGTCGTCAGGAACTGACCTTTTTGCACTAAAGGAAGAATGGAACATATAGTTTCCATCTTGAAGGACGGTACTCTGAGAAACTTGTTTAGACACTTTAGATCTAGAATAGGTCGGAAAGTTCCCTCCTTTTTGGGAACCATGAACAGATTTGAATAGAAACCTAGATCCTGTTCCTGTACTGGAACTATCACTCCCAGGGAGGAAAGATCCTGTACACATGTCAAGAACTGTTCCAGCTTGAAAGAGGAAGACTTACCTCTGAAATTATAAAAGGAACAAAAATTACTCTGACATCCTTTCTGTCTATTCTTCTTATCTTGTGGCAGAAAAGATCCTTTACCACCTGTAATATACAAAATATTTTCTGCCAGACTAGGACCAAACAAGGTCTTACCCTTGTAAGGAATTGCCGTAACCTTGGACTTAGATGAAACATCTGCAGACCAAGATTTCAGCCATAATGCTCTGCGCGCTAAAACAGTGAAACCAGATATTTTGGCTCCCAACTTAATTACCTGCAATGAAGCATCAGTAATAAAGGAATTGGCTAACTTAAGAGACTTAATCCTGTCTTGGAACTCTTCCAAGGCAGTCTCTACCTGTAGGGACTCAGACAATGCGTTGAACCAATAAGCTGCCGCACTTGTTACAGTAGCAATACACACCGCAGGTTGCCATTGGAGACTTTATGAACATACATCCTTTTTAAATAAGCCTCCAGATTTTTGTCCATTGAATCTTTAAAGGAGCAGCTATCCTCAATAGGAATAGTAGTTCTCTTAGCCAAAGTAGAAATCGCACCTTCCACCTGCCACAGGAAACATCTTTTTAAAGGCTAGAGACGGTGAAAAAGGGATCCCGGGTCTCTCCCATTCCTTTGCAATAATTTCTGTAGCACGGTCTGGAACAGGAAACACCTCCACAGAGGAAGGAACATGAAAGTAATTATTGTTTACTAGATTTCCTAGGGTTGACAACGACAGGAGTATCGGAGTAGTCCAAGGTAGCCAAAACCTCCTTTAACAAGACACGGAGGTGTTCAAGCTTAAATCTGAAGGATACAACTTCAGCATCAGATGAGGGAATTACACTGTCTGAATCTGAGATTCCACCCTCAGAGGCTACCGACGTATCTTCCTCATCAGACTTATGAGAAAGAATAGCTTGTGTATCCTCAGAAACCCTTCTATCTGAATCTCTAAATTTCCTCTTGCGTTTTCCCTGTAGCATGGGAATAGCAGCCAATGCCGCAGATACCGCAGAAAATACCTAGGCAGCAATTTCTTCCTTCAAATAAACTCATCCCAGAGATTCAGAGGAACCGCAGGGTACTGCCCGTGACACTGTTAAAGGGACAGTACACTGTAAAATTGTTTTTATATGAATATATTTTCAATGACTTATTATACCAGCTGCAGAGTATAAAATTTATGAGAAATTGCATTTTCAGCTTTTTGTGCGTATATGAAGTAGCTGGTTTTGTGCTTTTATACCACAGCCTATTACAATGGGTTGAGCTTCAGGTAATATTAGATCTCATTATGTTATTACTTTTATGTACACAGACTTGCTTCCTTATCTTATATTTGTCTAGAAAACGAAAGCTCAATAATTAGAGAGAACAATGGAAGCTTTCAGTATAGGTTGGGATACCATAGGCTAAATCAGCTATTTCAAATGCCAAAATAGGGGTAAAGGAGCAACTTGTAAACAAATTAAAAACACTCCAACAGGTAAAAGGAATCATTGGGAACAATTTAAAGGGGAGAACATTTTTGGGTAATCTGTCCCTTTTTAAGGCTTGGGACAATATCCTGTTGTGGCACTGACTGAACAGCATCAATCTGAGAGAGTGGTGGCTCAGAGGCAAACATACTATCTTTATGTAACATAGTCCTCTCTATGCAGGAGGAACAGAATGCAGGGGTGGTTCAACCTGGCTATCTAAGCAAAGTTTGCATTGAGCTATAGGAGAAATTTCCTGATCCATATTGAACCACAAAAACTTTTTATTAAACATTTTTTTATTAAAAACACTGCCCCTTTAAGAATTGCGCTCCCCAGGGACACTCTGTGTTCTCCTAACTCCAATCAGGAGGTGTAACACTAATATCCAATTTAGAGAAAAAGAATAGGAAAGTGTCTTGTCAATTTAACATTACAAGGAAACAACCGTAATGCATCAAGCCCTCTACACCTCAGCAGATAGCCGAGGTGCCTACCTGCCTCCTTAGACCAACGAAGTCGCACTGCTAAGCGCTAGTACCAAAACAGCCGCTCCGGTCTCTGCCAACAAGAAAATCACGTGACATGTGATCTCACAGATGTGCCACAGCCCAGAAGCACGCAAAAAAGAAACTGACTCACAAACAGATCCATCTCTACTAACATCTGTTGACTGACAGGGAAGAGCAAAGCGGCCATACGTGAGGAGGTCAAGTCAGCATGGTCTGACCCTCGCAACTGGTCTAAATATGTATTGAGGAATAGTGCTCCCCATACAACCACCAATAATTAACCCCTAAAATCTTGATTGAAATAAAATAAATTAAATCTTCTTCAGACACCAAAACTTCACCTCCTTCTTGCACCGCAGGCAAAGAGACTGGGGCCAATTTATGAAATGTCTGTTCGACATTATCCGATTAATGGATCATGTCTGACAAACATCACTGAATGCGGAGAGCAATACGCTCTCTGCATTCAGCATTGCACCAGCAGCTCTGGTGAACTGCTGGTGCAACGCCGCCCCCTGAAGATTCGCGACCAATTGGCTGCTAGCAGGGGTGTCAATCTACCCGATCGTATTCGATCGGTTTGATTTCCCGCAATGTCTGTCCGCCTCCTCATAGCAGGCGGACAGGTTATGGAGCAGCGGTCTTTAGACCGCTGCTTCATAACTGGTGTTTCTGGCGAGTCTGAAGGCTCGCCAGAAACACGGCCCTTCAAGCTCCATACGGAGTTTGATAAATGGGCCCCAATGACTGGGGTTTGTGGGAAGTGGAGTGATGCTTAACAGCTTTGCTGTGGTGCTCTTTGCCTCCTCCTGCTGGCCAGGAGTGATATTCCCACCAGTAATTGAGGATGCAGTGGACTCACCATATCTAAGGAAAGAAATGTGTGTTTGTCTGTTTATATCTGAACCCCCCACACACCAAACCAAAACCCCAAAACATATTGGGGCCCTACATTAGAGATAGAATTAAAACAATTAAAAAAAATTAAAGAAAGCAGCTATAGCTGTTGTCATGAGATGCAGGACATATGCAGGACACAGCAATGATGGTACAACTCTATTTTATTACAGAGCATAGCAATACACATCTAGTCAGGTTGATTGTACTAAACTAACTGCGACACAGACACCGGACCTAAGCCCCGCCCACAAACTAGTGACATCACATCCTGCTCTCATCACATCTTCCCCTTTTTCAAAGGCAAAGCATACATTTGCATATAACAAACAACAAGGTACACCAACAGGGTATACAACAACATTTTTGTTTTTCAACATTATAAAAACAAACAGGTTAGAAAACATGAACAGATAAATTACATCCTGACTTGGACATTGGGGTAGACTACCCTAGTCCACAGTGACCATGGGATTATTCTGCCCATACTTCCGGTCACTGTTCTAGCTAAAGTCAGTCCCTATATCGGGCCGGAAGTTTCACCACTCTTCCGCTTGATGTAACTTTGCATGAACTGTCCTCTGATACAGAAGATGGTGAACAAGAGTCCGCTGGAGGCAAAGATATATCCCCGTTGTGGTCTTGCTGAGGGGAAAGCACCTCTCTTAGAACAGGGGATCCCACCGGCGGTGGTACTGAGGCATCCAGTTCCAGACTCTCAGGTACAGACTGAAGATGTCTTCGGTTACGGCGTGTAACTGTCCCTCCCTCCGTAAGGACTGTATAAGACCTTGGTTCTGGAGAGCGGCCAACTACCGTAGCAGGCGTCTTCCATTTCTTCTCATCGTCCAGTTTAATTCTGACACTTTGGCCCGCTTTCAGTTCCTGTAAGGGCCTGACAGAATGTCTCCTGTCGTAGAAGAAACGATAACCCTTTTTGGCCTCTTCATCCCTCCTAAGGACTTCATCCCGAGGAACAGGGCCAGGCGGCTTGAAGACACCCACTGAGAGTAAAGTGGTGCGAATCTGGCGTCCTAGCATCAGCTGTGCCGGGCTAAACCCGGTGGCTTGAATGGGCGTCGCCCTGTATGACAAGAGGGCTAGGTACGGCTCAGATTGTTTTAGAATGAATTTTGTTGTTTGAACTGCCCTTTCAGCCATTCCGTTGGCCTGCGGATAATGTGGACTTGACGTGGAATGTACAAAATCATATTCCCTGCTGAAAGCACTGAACTTTGTAGAAGCGAACTGCATACCATTATCACTCACCAGCTCCATTGGAATGCCCCAGCGGGCGAACAAGCTCTTCAGGCGAATGATAACGGCCTGACTTGTGATATCATTCAGGGGTGCAATTTCCAAATACCTGGAATAGTAGTCGATCACAACAAGAAACTTTTTCCCATGCAGTTCGCACAAATCAGCAGCTATTTTCTGCCACGGCCCTGCAGGCAGCGGAGTAGACATTAAGTGCTCCCTTCTCTGAGTAGGCCGGCGTTCCCGGCAAAAGGCACATTTAGACACATGATTTGCAATGTCGGAGCTGATCCCAGGCCACCACACAGCTGTAGCTGCCCTTTCTCTGCACTTTGTAATGCCTAAGTGGCCATCGTGAATCCTGTTTAACATCTCTTTCCTCATGCTGACAGGAATTACAATGCGGTCTTGGAACAGTACCAACCCCTCCAGCTCCGTGAGCTGCGACCTCTCTGGCTGGTAAGCACTTAAAGACATCCAGGCTGCCCGGCTCTCGGGCCAGCCTTCTCTTATGTACCTTATAACTTCTTGCAGATCTGTGTCCAAATATGTCTCTCTCTTTATCTCTTCCAGTTTCCTTGAAGAAATGGACTTAGAGGCCAGAACTGAATCAACATACACTTTCACATCCGATTCTGTGGAGGATTCTTCAGCAGCAGCCAGCGGGAGCCTGGATAGTGTATCTGCCACAACCAGTTGTTTCCCTGGCACATGCACTGCCTGAACATTGAACCTGAGCAGTCTCATTAAAAGTCTCTGGCATCTCAAGGGTGTTTTGTCAATGTCATAAGAATTGATTAGAGGGACTAGTGGTTTGTGGTCAGTCTCCAGACTAAATTTCTCCAAACCCACTAGATAACGCTGAAAGCGCTCACAGACCCAAACTGCAACCAGGCACTCTTTCTCAATTTGAGCGTATTTTGACTCCGCAGCCGTCAGTGTGCGGGAACAGTAGGCAATGGCCTGTAGTTTGTTGTCATTCAGCTGCAGGAGTGCAGCCCCCAACCCATAACTGCTTGCATCAGCACTAACCACAGTCTTTTTTGAAGGGTCGTAGAACCCCAGCACTGGGGCAGACCCCAGCAGGGACTTGGCATGCAGAAAAGCTTTTTCTTGTGAAGGTCCCCAGACCCAGGCAATGTCTTTCTTAAGCAACTCTGTGACAGGGTGTAAAACTGTTGATAAATCTGGAAGAAACTTGCCCACATAATTTGCAAGGCCCAATATCTGTCTCAGCTCATGTACATCAGAAGGGCTCTTCATCTGTTCAATAGCACAAATTTTCTCGGGGTCTGGCTTGATGCCATCCCTGTTGATGATATGCCCAAAGTAGCATAATTCAGTTTTCCTAAAATGACACTTTTCTTTATTCAGCTTCAGCCCAGACTCTTTGATAGCCTGTAGCACACAACGTAAACGCTGATCATGCTCCTCCGCTGTAGACCCATACACTAGAATGTCGTCCTTTGAAAAATTTCAGGAGCGGAAGATATCCCAAAGGGGAGTCTGCAGAAGCAGAACCGACCTACCGGTGTGATAAAGGTAGTCAGTTTGCGGCACTTTGGATCCAGGGGGATCTGCCAAAAGCCGCTAGAAGCATCTAATGTGGAAAAGAACTTCGCCCCAGCCAACTTTGGAGCTATATCTTCCAATGTCGGCAGCACAAATCTCTCTCTCTTCACTGCTTCATTCAACCTTTTCAGGTCCACACAGATGCGCACCTTTCCGTTTTTCTTTGCAACTGGAACAATGGGGGCACACCAATCAGTCGCTTCAACAACCTCTTCAATAACCCCCATAGACTTCATGCGCATAAACTCTTTCTCCACTTTAGGCATGAGCGGGAACAGAATTCTACGAGGGGTGCTATACGGACAGGTTTGCAGTTCAGTAGGCCTAACTCGCCAAACATATCTTCGGAAATCTCATTCACTCTGGCCACGAGGCCCAAGTCACAGGCTGCTTTTCTGCTCAATAAACTGTTAACACACTGGCCTCGGATCACATGCACCCACATGGTGAACTTCCTCTGCTTGTACTCACAACTGGCAAGAAATTTCCTCACACAATCAATGCGGCCACCAGGACTATGGACATTTGTAGTAACCTTCGACAGCTGGGGCTGTCGAGGCAGTTTCATAAATTCAGCAAAAGACATTACAGTGATATCTGCTCCTGTGTCAATCTTAAAATCAACTTTGGCTCCCATTACAGAAAAAGTAACTTTCCAATCTTCCTCTGAGCTTGTCCGTTCCACAACAGACCCCACAAAAGACACTTCCTGACCCTCCTGGTCACTGTCCACCTGCATCTCCTTAATGTATTCAGTTTTACACACCACTTCAAAATGGCCTATTCTGTTACATTTTCTGCACCTTTTATCTCTGGCCGGGCATATAGCACTCTGATCATGAGCCCGGTAGCCATGTTGCACCCATCCACTTCTAGGCCTTTCCAGTACTTTAGATCTACCGCTCACACTGTGCCTTTCACTAGTAGTTTTCCTAGACTGTTGCACTTCATCCACAATACTCTCAGACCTCAGATCAGCACTTTGCTTTTTCACCAGTTCACTCTGGCGGTCCATCCTAATAGCCCCTTATAACGTTAAATCAGGCTCTAACTGCAGCTTCAGGGAGACTTCAGCATCTGCAATTCCAATAACTATTCTGTCTCTGATTTGCTCTTCTTTAGCAACACCAAACTCACAGAATTCAGCTAATTCATACAGGCTGCGCAAAAATGACTCCACAGATTCTCCCACACGCTGATTACGTTTGTGAAAACAAGCTCTCTCATGAATCACATTTCTTTTGGGCACAAAGTGGGCACTGAGTTTATCCATAACTATATCAAAGTTAACTTCTTCTCCTTCTTGGAAAGTAAAAGCATTGAACACTGGCTCCACATCTTTCCCCATAGAGTATAAAAGAGAATTAACTTGTACTTCACCACTCTCCTTGATCAGTTTGGATGCAATCCTGAAGCGCTGAAACCGCTGACGCCATGTGGGCCAAGCTGCAGGCTGAGAGAAGTCAAAAGGCTCAGGTGGGGTAAACTTTGACATTGCAATCGATCAGGAACAGAAGCGCAGTCCAGAACTTCTGACACCATGTCATGAGATGCAGGACATATGCAGGACACAGCAATGATGGTACAACTCTATTTTATTACAGAGCATAGCAATACACATCTAGTCAGGTTGATTGTACTAAACTAACTGCGACACAGACACCGGACCTAAGCCCCGCCCACAAACTAGTGACATCACATCCTGCTCTCATCACAGCTGTATCACAGGTCTCATCCTTCAAAGCTTCTTGAATATTGTAAGTTGATTTTCCAAACAAATTGAACCTAAAGAAATAGCTGAGATGTGTGGACAAGAAATGTGTTTTGTATTAATAAATGCTGTTACATTTTTGGTTATTATTATTTTGCTATTGGTTGTATTTTATATCAGGTTTCACAGCTTTATACTGGGTTATACTTAATATATGTGCTAGTAGCTAATAGATAGGGTGGTAGCTTTCTAGAAGTAATACTATGAGACAGCTAACTTGGGATGGGTGAATGTGTTTATATTTGAATTCGAATGTTAGAACGAATATTATTGTGGAAATTTGATTTACATAATCAAATGCTGATAAGAAGGAATATTCTTAAAAATTCTAGAATTGAATGCTATTTACAGTTTTCAAATGTCACTTTCTATTTTGAATATTCACAATTGGATTGAATATCCACATTCAAAATTTTGAATGTAACATTCAATTTAACAAATACTATTCAGAAGTTCAATAGTTTATGTGGTAGGGAATTTAGTAAATTGATACATAGAAGATACAAATTTATCCATTTGAATGTTTCTATTTCGAATATTTCATAATTGGAATATTACATTTAAAGAAAGCATTAGAAATACTATTACAAATATATAAATTAGAATTTTTCTAATTCAAATGTTGCATAATTCAAATTGAATTATTAGAAAATTTGAATTGAATATTACATTTAAAGAAAGCATTAGAAATATTATTTAATTAAACAAATGTTAGAATGTTGTAGAAACATTTTAAATTTGAAATGAATGAACGAATGTTTTAAAATTTGTTTCATTTTTCGAAAGTTGTGAAACATTCGCCCCATCCCTTCTGCTAACTTACCCATGCATTGTGGAACTGTCTTTGCTTGTGACTGTATGCTATTCCACTTTGTGTGACCTATGGTACAGAATTTAATATGATATTGGAGATTCTTCTCCCCTTTCTTATTTTCAAGATCTGCTTCATATCTGTATATTCAATGAATATTGTTTATTACAAGCTGATACCTAAAAGTGAAATATTAAGTTTAGGAGTTAGCAATTGATGGTAGAGTGATTGGGGTTACAGTTACAGTTTGGTTTAGGAATTGGGGTTAGACTAAATAATTGGGGATAGGGTTACAGTTAGAGATTAGGGAATGTGTTTAGGGTAAGCAATTGGGGTTAGAGAATTTTATTAGGGTTAGAGTTGGGGATACAGTTTATGAGTCAGATTAGGGGGCCGATTCATCAAGCTCTGAATGGAGCTTGATGTAACTGTTTACGCGCAAGCCTTCAGGCTCGCCGGAAACAGGAGTTAAGAAGCAGCAGTCTTAAGACCGCTGCTCCTTAACTCGTCCGCCTGCTGTAAGGCGGCATATAGCAATCCGCCCGATCGCATACTATCTGGTTAATTGACACCCCCTGCTAGCGGCCAATGGCCGTGAATCTGCAGTGGGCGGCATTGCACAAACAGTTCACCAGAACTGCTTGTGCAATAATAAATGCTGACAACATATGCTGTCGGCATTTATCGATGTGCGGCGGACATCATTGCTACAGCGGATCATGTCTGTCCGTACTTTCATAAATCAGCTCCTAAGCCTATGTTTAGGGTTTGGAGTTGGAATTAAGGATAGTTAGGGATTGAAGGTAAAGTTAGTGAGGATTGGGGCTAGGCATTCAGTTAGAGGTTAGGAATTGTGCTTAATGTTAGAGAATATCGTTAGGTTTAGAGCTTTGGATAGGATTAATGAGTAGAAATTAGGTTATGTTTAGGGGTTAGGGACTGGGATTACGGTTATATTTAGGAGTTGGGGATTAAAGGCAGAATTAGTGATTGGGGTAGGGTTACAGTTTGGATTAGAAATTGGGGTTAGGTAAATAATTGGGGCTAAGGTTTCAGTTTCAAGTTAAGGATTGTGTTTAAGGTTAAGACATACTGTTTGGTTTAGAGCTATGGATAGGGTTAAGATTACATTTAAGGGTTAGGGATTGGGTTTAAGAATACAATAACGGTTAGTGATTAGAGGTAGAGTTGGTCATTTGAGCTAGGGTTACAGTTTGGGTTAGGAATTGTGTTAGGTTTAATGATTGGGCACAGGTATACAGTTGGAGGTTAAGGACTGAGTTTAGTGTTAGAGTTTTGGTTAGGGAATATTGTTAGCACTAGGGCTGGTTCTAACATTTTGCAGACAATCAAATAACAGTATTGGAGGAGTTTGTCAAACTGCTTTTGTCCCCAACTAGGTCAAAATCAGCTTAATTGCTAAGTCAGCTTTCTAAGAATTGATTGACTTAAAGGGATAGTAAACCCCCAAATTTTCTTTTATGATTCAGATAGAACATACAATTTTAAACAACTTTCCATTTTAATTCTATTATAAAATTTTCTTCATTCTCTTGTTATCCATTGCTGAAGGGACAGCCTTGCACTACTGACAGGAAGCTGAAAATATCTATTTAGCCAATCACAAAAGACAAATGTGTGCAGGCACCAATTAGCAACAGCTCCCACTAGTGTATGATATGTGCGTATTCATTTTTTAACAAGGGATACTAAGAGAACGAAGCACATTTGAAAACAGAAGTGAATTTAAAAATATGTCTTAAAATGACATGTTCTATCTGAATCATGCAAGTTTAATTTTGACTTTCCTATCCCTTTAAAACCAGGGGTTAATGGGCAGGTTAGACCAACTTCTGCAAACTGTTAATAGCCACCTTTTTAAAATACAGTTGGCTTAAAAGCTTTTCATGAATTTATGCCATGTTTAAAAAAGATAACTAGGTTTGCTTCTGTAAAAAGGATATGGTCAATAAGCCAATAGAGTGCAGCTATATTCAGGTATACTTCAGTCACTTGCTGCATCCTTATTTGGGGTGGATCCAAGGTGATGTTAAAGGGCCATGATACCCAAATGTTGAAACACTTGAAAGTGATACAGCATAGCTGTAAAAAGCTGACTAGAAAATATCACCAGAACATCTCTATGTAAAAAAGAAAGATATTTTACCTCAAAATGTTATAAGTATTCCAACCTTATTGCAAATAACTTTAAGCAGCAAATCAGTATGTCTGTCCCGGGACAGGCAAGGGAGTGAGCCTCGTGCACACTCATGTTATTTCTCTATTCAGCTTAAGGAAGTTTACTATGAAATCTCATGAGAGTTAAGTCAAATCTCATGAGATCACAGTAAAAGAATTCATGACCTTAGTACTGTTGATGCTGATTGGCTGCAGTTCATTTCTTCCGGGATTTTTTACCTGTAGCTGGACAGCTGCTGAAGTATAACTGTTTACACAGCACTTACTCTGGTGAGCTGAGGAAATTATGAGGTAAAATATCTTCCTTTTTTACATAGAGAGTCTCAGGTGATATTTTCCTGTCAGCTTTTTAGTTATACATTTATATATCAGTTTCAAGTGACAAAGATTTTTGCACTCAGCTGTTTCAACTGCCCTCTGCTAAATAACAGCCTGATTTGAAATATATCCTGCCCCAGAACTCCAAGAAAATACAAAGATTTTTACACTCAGCTGTTTCAACGGCCCTCTGCTAAATGACAGGTAGCCTTCTGGAAGACAGTTTATTTATTCATAAATGATCTGCCAAATGTCTGTAAATCCTCAACTGTACACATGTATGCAGACGACACGGTAATCTATGTGATCTGCCGCAGCTTGAGGCAGTGCTCCAAGACCAGTTCACAGAGGTAGAAAAGTGGATCTCAAAAAAACAAACTCTTCCTAAACACTGACAAAACTGTCACAATGATCTTTGGAACGGGACCTAAATTACACAAACTACAAAATTCCCATCTACGCATCAAAACAAAATCAAATTGCACGCTGACCGCAGTCCACTCTTTCAAATACTTGAGTATGTTGTTAGAACCCAATCTATCTTTTGGCCTCCACATAGAAATAATTGCATCTAAACTCTATCCAAAACTAGGTGCCCTGTACAGAAACAAATCTTGTCTCAGCCCTACAGTAAAAGAAAAGATTGTACAGCAAATGCTGATGCCTATCATGGATTATGGGGATGTAATATATGCACCTGCACCGCAAACTCACCTTAATAAACTTAATACATTGTATAACTCGTTCTGCCGCTTTGTGCTACAATGTATCTACAGGACCCACCATTGTGACATGCTAAAAGAACTAAACTGGCTGTCGCTGGAATCCAGACGCACCCTCCATCTTTCCAGCCTTGTGTTTAAGAGCTTTTCTGGGAAGCTCACACCCTACCTGAGCAGAATGCTCTCCCCGGCTATTCCCAACGCCTATAACCTCCGATCCAATAACAGCACATTATTTAGCTTGCCTCAATACAAAAAGAAAGCAGCTCGATCCTCCTTTTCCTACAGAGCACCCCAATTATAGAACGACCTCCCACACACTTTAAAACCTTCCCCAAGCCTAAAATCCTTTAAGAGATCCCTCTCTGCATATCTCAAAACAGAATGCACCTGTCATGGTTGATTATATATTTCCTACCTGTTCTATGTTACATTTTGCATATATTATGTATTAATATTGTTTTTGTATTTGATTGTACCCTATTGTATCAATGCAATGTTTTGTGGACCTAAGACATACTTGAAAACGAGAGAAATCTCAATGTATCCTTCCTGGTAAAATATTTTATAAATAAATAAATTTAGCATATGAGTATTATGTCCCTTTAAGAAAGTTGTGTGTTTATTCCTTTTGCAATAGGTAAACATATTGTAAAAGAAGAATTTATTTATTTAAACTTACTTGAATTTTACACAAGAATACTTTTTTAAGCTTTATAATGATGCAAAGCAGCTTTCGGGATCTATTTGTGTAACGTTTCTTATGTATGTAGAACCACTACAGATTCCATCAATGCACAAAATAAAGTGATAATGTCAGACTGATACTAAACACTTCACAGCACATTTGAGAATCGGATGCTGAGTCAGTTTGCAGCTTACATTATGTTAGGTGCAATACAAACATTTATTTTGCTGGGTTAAATCCTTGTATCAATAAAAAAGCTTTTTCTTGCTTCTAACTTGCACTGCTCTTAACGTAGCAAGAATTAAACTGCAATATAAAGTAGTCACTAATTATTTTTTTTATATTAATATTCAGTTGAGCACAATGTCAGCAACTTAAACTATATACATTTTTCATGTCTTATACAAATAAATCTATTGAAAATAGATACAAAAATATGTTTAATTTTCTTTGTATTTCGGAAGTCTTTACCCTGGCTGGCAGTTTGTACTCACAGGGATCTGTGAATTGAAACAGCAGGAGTTTTTCAGGTCAAGACAGAAATGTTGAGGCAGTGCAGTTTAAGGGAAATATTAACCGTACCTGCAGGCATCTTACCTTATTAAACTCATTCCAACTAATTTCCATAAGTAATAAGGTCTTCAATTCCTGATTATCAAAGCCTCAAACATGTATAATAAGTGATTAGACTAAATGAATACAATTTTCTTGGTCATCTCTTCATTTTATTTCCATAAAGAATATTCCAATTTTATTTTTCTTAAACTTTGTTCATCAATTCATTTTGTATTTAAAGTGATGGTAAACTTCTGGATCTGGAATGTTAGTAATATTTTAGATGGAGTTTCATAAAGATGCGCTACAACTTAATTTTTAATATATATCTAAAATTCAAATACCCAGTGCTCCAATGCCCACTTCAAAAGTAAATTTTCTGTGAGCTAACGGTTTGAATTGTTGTCCAATCAGTGCTCTATATACAACAAAAAGTGCCTTATGGGGAGAGCGCTGATTGGAGAACAATTGAAACCATTAGCTCAAAGATAAGTTTACTTTTGAAGAGGGCGGCAGAACGCAGGGTATTTGAATTTCAAATATATATTAAAAAGTAACTTATAGTTCATCTTCATTTTAACTGATAAATTAAACTACATCTAAAATATCACTTACATTCCGGGTCTGATTTTAAAAAAGGGAGAGTTTACCATCACTTTAAATATATGTTTGTTGTTTAAATTAAAGGGGATTCATATTATTTGCAGTGTACTAAATTGTAAAAACATTAATTACAATTAATTTAGCCTTATAACTTAATTTTTTTTTATTTTTTTAATGTGTAGTATGTTTATGATCTAAATAGCAAGTTTTTATAGCAATATTTACTATAAATACATTGTAGATTTTTTGTACTACAGGAAATAGTGCTGCCATCTAGTGCTCTTACTACAGGAAATAGTGCTGCCATCTAGTGCTCTTACTACAGGAAATAGTGCTGCCATCTAGTGCTCTTGCTACAGGAAATAGTGCTGCCATCTAGTGCTCTTGCTACAAGAAATAGTGCTGCCTTCTAGTGCTCTTGCTACAGGAAATAGTGCTGCCATCTAGTGCTCTTGCTACAGGAAATAGTGCTGCCTTCTAGTGCTCTTGCTACAGGAAATAGTGCTGCCATCTAGTGCTCTTGCTACAGGAAATAGTGCTGCCTTCTAGTGCTCTTGCTACAGGAAATAGTGCTGCCATCTAGTGCTCTTGCTACAGGAAATAGTGCTGCCATATAGTGTTCTTGCTACAGGAAATAGTGCTGCCATCTAGTGATCTTGCTACAGGAAATAGTGCTACCATCTAGTGTTCTTGCTACAGGAAATAGTGCTGCCATCTAGTGTTCTTGCTACAGGAAATAGTGCTGCTATCTAGTGCTCTTGCTACAGGAAATAGTGCTTCCATCTAGGGCTCTTGCTACAGGAAATAGTGCTGCCATCTAGTGCTCTTGCTACAGGAAATAGTGCTGCCATCTAGTGCTCTTACTACAGGAATTAGTGCTGCCATCTAGTGCTCTTGCTAATGTATAACATTGTTCTAAAACTGTTGCCATATAGTGCTGCAGACACATTTATGCTCCTGAGCTCACGTTCCTGCTTTTCAAGAGGAAAACAAAGAAAAAAGATCAATAGAAGTAAATTTGATTTTTATTTTTTTTATTGTTTGCTCTATCTGAATGAATGAAAAACATTGGGTTTTCCGTCCCTTTAAACAAAAAAATATATTCCTTTCCAATAGCCATCTAATAGCTAAATATATATTTATTTATGCACAAAAATATCCATGCCTAAAACTACTTAGTATGCCCACTCTTACTACAGAAATAAAAGCTTTTTTTCTATTATGATTGTTCATGCAAACCTGATAATGCAACTTAACCCCTTAAGAACCACAGCACTTTTCCATTTTCTGACCGTTTGGGACCAGGGATATTTTTACATTTCTGCGGTGTTTGTGTTTAGCTGTAATTTACTGTACCCACACATATTATATACCGTTTTTCTCGCCATTAAATGGACTTTCTAAAGATACCATTATTTTCATCATATCTTATAATTTACTATAAAAAAATTATAAAATATGATGAAAAAAATGGAAAAAACACACTTTTTATAACTTTGACCCCCAAAATCTGTCACACATCTACAACCACCAAGAAAACTCCTATGCTAAATAGTTTCTAAATTTTGTCCTGAGTTTAGAAATTCCCAATGTTTACATGTTCTTTGCTTTTTTTGCAAGTTATAGGGCAATAAGTACAAGTAGCACTTTGCTATTTCCAAACAATTTTTTTTTTCAGAATTAGCTATAGTTACATTGGAACACAGATATCTGACAGGAATCCCTAAAATAACCCTTCACATGTATATATTCTTTTTTAGTAGACAACCCAAAGTATTGATCTAGGCCAATTTTGGTATATATAATGTCACCATTTCACAGCTAAATGCGCTCAAATAAAAATAATGTTCACTTTTTCACAAACTTTAGATTTCACACTGAAATTATTTACAAACAGCTTGTGCAATTATGGCACAAATGGTTGTAAATGCTTCTCTGGGATCCCCTTTGTTCAGAAATAACAGACATATATGGCTTTGGCATTGTTTTTTGGTAATTAGAAGGCCGCTAAATGCCGTTGCACACCACACTTGTATTATGCCCAGCAGTTAAGGGGTTAATTTGGTAGCTTGTAGGGAGCTTATAGGGTTAATTTTAGCTTTCGTCTAGAGATCAGCCTCCCACCTGACACATCTCACCCCCTGATCCCTCCCAAACAGCTCTCTTCCCTCCCCCACCCCACAATTGTCCCAGCCATCTTAAGTACTGGCAGAAAGTCTGCCAGTACTAAAATAAAATACTTTTTTAAAAAAATAAAAAAATATCTATTCAGCTGTGATGGACCCCCCCCTTGCCCCCAACCTCCCTGATCCCCCCAAACAGCTCTCTAACCCTCTCCCCACTTCCTATTTGCAGCCATCTTGGGTACTGGTAGCTGTCTGTCAGTACCCAGTTTGCCCCCCCAAAAAAAGTTTTTTTATTTTTTTTATAAAATATATTTTTTTCTATAGTGTAGCTGCCCCCCCCTCAATAGCCCCCTCCCCCTCCCACATCCTTTGAACTTTTTTTTTCTCTCCCCTCCCTCTCCCTCCATCCAATTCAGGTAACATTGGTGTCAGTAGTTGCTACGCGCGCCCCCGCACGCTACCGGCACCTGGCATGCACATTGCACATACAGGAACCAGATGCCAGGTAGCAAAGGGCTGCCAACCCGCCTCCCTGCTAAGGCTCCCACCCACCAACGATCGGCACCATTGCTACCGGTGCAGAGAGGGCCCAAGAGTGGCTCTCTCTGCATTGGATGCTTGAAAAAGGTATTGCAGGATGCCTCAATATCTAGGCATCACTGCAATACCCTGAGAGCTGCTGGAAGCAATCGCAATCGCTTCCAGCGTTCAATTAAACCAAGGACGTACCAGGTACGTCCATTGTCACTAACTGACAGTTTTTGCAGGACGTACCTGGTAGAGTATGTGATTTTAAACAACTTTCTAATTTACTTCTATTATCTAATTTGCTTTATTCTCTTGATATCATTTGTTGAATAGGATACCTAAGTAGGCTCAGGAGCTGCTGATTGGTGGCTGCACATCCATCATCTTATTGACTCACCCAATGCTTTAACTAGCTCCCAGTAATGCACTACAGCTTCTTATATAAATGGTAACAAGAGAATGAAGCAAATTAGATAATAGAAGTTAACTGGAAAGTTGTTTCAAATTGTATGATCCGTCTGCTTCATGAATGAAAACTTTGGGGTTTCATGTCCCTTTAAGAGTGCAAATTACAAGAGAGACGAGGTAACAGAATGGGGCAATAGTTCAAAGAAAAGTAGATAACAGTATAATCCTAGCTTCCCTGGAAGAAAGTGGAGCATGCAGAATTTTCAGATGTATTTTATCTAAATAATTAACGTAATATCTTTCAATAATGACACATTTAATGTGTTTTTAAAGGGACATTAAACACATTTTATTTTATCTAGTCCTGACCTGTTTGCACATGAGCAACAGCTCTCCCTCAGATACCTGCAGTGTTACTTAGGTTCAAAATGGCAGCGCCCATAATTGCTAGGTATATAAACTGTATTTAGTGTTTAATGTCCCTTTAAATGTTAAGTTTAATGGGTTTTTTAAGTAGTCTCCCTGAACAAATGGAAATGTGACTACAGGGGCTGGTCATGGTCATTCCAGGGCAATCTAGAGGCAAGTCGAGATTTTTCACCTCTATTTAGGCCCACCATATGAAATATATACAGTATATTGCCCTTGTGATATATCTTGTCTCATGGTTGGGTCTATTTTAAAGGGACAGTCTACACCAGAATTATTATTATTTAAAAAGATAGATTATCCCTTTATTACCCATTCCCCAGTTTTGCATAACCAACACAGTTATATAAATACACTTTTTACCTCTGTGATTATCTTGTATCTAATCTTCTGCAAACTGCCCCCTTATTTCAGTTCTTTTAACAGACATCCATTTTAGCCAAACAAAGCTGGCTCACTGGAACTCCGTGCGTGAGCACAGTGTTATCTATATGACACACATGAATTAACACCCTCTAGTGGTGAAAAACTCTCAAAATGCCCTGAGAGAAAAGGCGGCCTTCAAGGGCTTAGAAATTAGCATATGAACCTCCTAGGTTTAGCTTTCAACTAAGAATACCAAGAGAACAAAGCAAAATTGGTGATAAAAGTAAATTGCAAAATGTATTAAAATTACATTCTCTATCTGAATCATGAAGCTTTATTTTGGTCTAGACTGTCCCTTTAAAGCTGAGTTGGTTGTCTTGTCTTTATTCTTCTTTCATTTCTGTTTAAAGGGATACTAAACCCAATTTTTCTTTCTTTCATGATTCAGATGGATCATGCAAATTTAAGCAACTTTCTAATTTACTCCTATTATCAAAACAAATTCGGTCTCTTGGTATCTTTATTTGAAAAAGCAGAACTGTAAGGTTAGGACTCGGAGACGGGCCATTTTTGGTTTAGCACCTGGGTGGTACTTGCTGATTGGTGGCTACATTTAGCCACCAATCAGCAAGCCCTACCCAGGTTGCTGAACTACAAAAGTTTACATTCCTGATTTTTCAAATAAAGATTCAAAGAGAATGAAGAAAAATGTATAATGGACGTATATTAGAAAGTTGCTTAAAATTGCATGCTCCATCTGAATCATGAAAGAAAAAAAATGTGGCTTTATCACTGTTTTCAAGCTTTCTTTTGTATCTGTTAGTGTGGTGAGTTTAGATTCTTTTTTTAATTTCTTTGTAATGTTACTCAAAAACAATATGCAAAAACATGACCATTCCAGAACACTTTAGTATGACATATAGCCCAGATCAAGAGTTAGTTAAAAGTTGATATTCTGAAGCCTCAGAGTTCAATCACAGTTTCAAGCAAAGCTGTGAACCTGCATTTAAGCAGAGCTCACCAGAGGATCCTCTCTCCTTTGAATTTAATATTTTCTGCTTAAGCACACATTTGCAGTTTTGTTTGAACTTTTGATTGAACTCTGTTGCTTCCCCATCTGAAGGATGCTTATCTTCCCTTTTCCATTAATCTATATCATTTTCAGTTTCTTTGACTTACTGTAGAACAATTCCTTTTTCAGTCATTGGTGCACCGTTTTTGTCTGACTATAATGCCAAGGGTATTTGCCAAGGTCTTTGTAGCTACTCTTTGCAGGAAGGATCAGAGCTCATGGGAGCTTAGTGACCCCTTGTCTAGAAGATGTTCTGGTAAATATATTGCTGGAGGAGTTTGTTAGCAGGGTCTTCAAAGCTGTTATTGACAGATCAGTATGTCCAAAACGTGCTTGGGCCATCAATACATGTTTTTTATAAGCATCAGTATAACTATAAAAACAAAAACCACAAGAGGTGCCATATGGGTTTGTAAGTTTCCACGGGAATAGGGCCCTCAATTCCTCCTGTATGTGTTTGCAAAATGTTGTCTGGTCTCTTACAAGTTTGATATCATTGTTTTATTTCAATTAATTGTACCCATGGACAGCGCTGCGGAATATGTTGGCACTTCATGAATAAAGTATAATAATAATAATATGGGGAATAATTAATAACATCATATCAGGTTAACCAAAAAAGGTGAAATATAGTAGGCTTAGTAAATTATTTAGAACCATTATATCAGGACAACTATGCAAACAAAAACAATAAAAACAAAGTAGACGTCACATAAGGAATTATTTAGAACCATAATATCAGGACAACTATGCAAACAAAAACAATAAAAACAAAGTAGGCGTCACATAAGGAATTATTTAGAACCATAATATCAGGACAACTATGCAAACAAAAACAATAAAAACAAAGTAGGCGTCACATAAGGAATTATTTAGAACCATCATATCAGGATAACTATTCAAACAAAAACAAAGTAGGCGTCACATAAGGAATTATTTAGAACCATAATATCAGGACAACTATGCAAACAAAAACAATAAAAACAAAGTAGGCGTCACATAAGGAATTATTTAGAACCATCATATCAGGATAACTATTCAAACAAAAACAAAGTAGGCGTCACATAAGGAATTATTTAGAACCATCATATCAGGATAACTATTCAAACAAAAACAAAGTAGGCGTCACATAAGGAATTATTTAGAACCATCATATCAGGATAACTATGCAAACAAAAACAATAAAAACAAAGTAGGTGCCACATAATGAATTATTTGGAACCATCATTTCAGGATAACTATTCAAACAAAAACAAAGTAGGCGTCACATAAAGAATTATTTAGAACCATCATATCAGGATAACTATTCAAACAAAAACAAAGTAGGTGTCACATAAGGAATTATTTAGAACCATCATATCAGGATAACTATTCAAACAAAAACAAAGTAGGCGTCACATAAGGAATTATTTAGAACCATCATATCAGGATAACTATAAAAATGTACAATATAGTAGGCACCACATAAGTATGAATATATAACTGTACAAAATAAAAGTATGTCTTAAAAGAATTTCCAGAGCTATTCCTGGAACTCAAAAACATGCATCTTCCAACAGCAAACATTCCAATTTGCTGTAATTACCCCATCTACACTATTCTTCCGATTACCCAATATCTGACTTTACCATCAACATATGTGTATATATAGATATATATATAACCTTAATGGAATCAAAATATGATTGCATATTTTTCTAGCATGTGTGCAACAATTTAGTTTGCCATAATTTGTCATTTGTTGGGAGCATTAGAGTTACTGAAAGCATAGACTATTTGTCAATATGCCCTTGTGGATCACTTTACGTAATATAAACTTGACTTTAAAGATGGGGACACCTTCAGATCAAGCAAAATATTAGTAGATTCCACATAGTTCCCCACTGGGAGCTAAAAGACATGCAGCCATCTTGGATTGGAAGCAGAAGTCCTGCAATGTTATTACTAAGGTGGATTAAATTAAATTGGCACTTAAAGAGATTCATATTTATAGTGGTTTAATGTTATCATCTGATTTCAATTAAGTAAAAAGTATGGATAACTCTAAAGAATACAGAGTGATATGTAATATTGTTTACTTTATAATAATGTTATAAAAGCTGTATACGTCTGCTGTCAAATAGAGGGAGTACCAAGGTCAAGGAAAGGTTCTCAGAAAAAGATTGGCATCAACCTTTCTACATATACCAGCTAAGCCGGTAAGATGTGCCAACTGATACATATAGGCCTTTTAAGAAAGGGAATGATATTTACTGTTCATAAAATCTAAGCAACAGATTCTTTAGGTGCATGATGTCCCGTTTGTTGAAATGCACATGTAAATAAAGTTGTCCTTTTCAGCAATGCTAAGGCTGATTGGTTTGTATAGCTTTTGATTGGCTGCATCATTATTTTCTGCTTTTTGGGTAACAAAAAAAAAAAAATTGAATTCAGGACAAAAACCTTTCACTGCAATAGAAAGTAACTGTACATTTTCTCATTTCAACTATACCGTGATTTATATGTTAATGGTATTGATGGAAGCAATGCACCTTCGACTTTGCCTTCTTTGAAGTATAATGTTTGTTTTCATTGACTATTAAATGTAGTGTTGACTATCTATCTCTTGCAGTCATTTTTATGAAGAATAACTTGAATATATTTGATGACTTACTTAATAAATTAGGCAAGAATCTATAACTGAATACTTCTAAAAATAAAGATTAAAGGTTAGTTCAAGCAATAAATTAAACATGTTACAGATTTATATTGTTATTAAAATCATTTTGGAGCAAAAAGACTATGATAAATAGTTTTTTCTGCTGACCAAGATTACATGCTAATTGATTGTCTTTACTGTAAAAAGCTTCCAGTATATATGGTCTGTATTCATATACATTATTTTATTCAACATTTCTGCAATAAATCATTATGTCAAGCCCCTGTTTTGCTTCTTTTCATTGAATGCAAAATTCATTTTATAGAGTTATAACAAATATAGTTAGGGTTGTTTCATTGGTGTAGATAAGATAGTCTCTTGAGTTTCGAAGCCACAGCAGTAACCGTTGTTATGCAAAAACTATTCAATGGAAGAATGAGATGCAAAAAAAAAAAAAAGTATATCCCAAGGACAGTGTTTCATGAAACCACGTCTCCAACTGAGCAAAATCTTGCAGGCTTTGAACAAAAGCAAGATATTTAGGATGTCCTTAATTAACAATATGGAAAGTCAGAGGTCAAGCAAACATGAACAGAGATATTCTATTTATGATTACATTTAACAAAGTTTCTCATTGTTGATAAGATTAATATTTTGTCCAGTATATCATTTAAATATAATGGATCTATTTTGTAAGAAAAATAAAAAAACAAACATAAGAGCTAATCTGTTTTTACAACTTTTCTTGAATGAAAGATTTTCAAGACGAAAACAAAATATAAAGGAAAGCTTGCGGTGGGCTTGTACAAATGTGCTTAACTGCTTTACATGCATCAAGTAATGTATGTTTTACTGTTTGTAGTGCATTGTTTGTAATAGGGGGATTTAAGCAGCAGGGATAGGCTGTAATTGTCCATACGCTTTCCTGAATACATAATCAAAGATGAAGAGGCCGATTTACTAAATGTCCGACGAACAGGATCCGCTGTAGCGGATCATGTCCGCCCGACATCGCTAAATGCCGACAGCATACGCTGTCCGCATTTAACATTGCACAAGCATTCCTAGTGAAATGCTTGTGTAATGCCGCCCCCTGCACATTTGCGCCCAAGCGGCCTGTAGCAGGGGGTGTCAATCATCCCGATCGTATCCGATCAGGATGATTGCTATCCGCAGCCCAAGATGAGTTAAGGAGCAGCAATCTCTTGTTTCCAGCAATCTGGAAATTACAGGGGTAGATTGCAGCATCCAACGCTGGTTAAATCTACCCTGAAGGGTATACAGAACAATAGAATACCCATATTCTAAATACAGTATGCTGTGTAGTTGGAAGATTAGCAGTGTCTCTTTCTCCATAGAGATTATGTCAGCCGTATAGAATCAATCCAGGATTAGACCCAGCTGCTAGAGTGATAATTTAAACACACGCTAGCACACTGAGAGGAAACAGGACGTGACCCACTCAGCAAAGAAAAAACAGTTAGTATGCAGGAAAAGAAAACTGAGTACTCACAGATGATGCAGGGTCACGGAACAGGTTCTTGATGAGAAGAGGGAGTACAATGTACAGAAACTTAAAAGCAGGTTGAGGATGTTCCATTTAGAGTGGTCAGGCAAAGCAGAGGTCAGTATCACTTTTAAGCAGGCAGAGGATGATCCATTAGACTGGTCAGGCAAAGCAATGATCAATGTCCCTTTAAGCAGGTTTAAGAATTAGGCAGCAGAGTGGTCAGGCAAAGCAATGGTCAATGTCCCTTTAAGCAGGTTTAAGGATTAGGCAGCAGAGTGGTCAGGCAAAACAATGGTCAATGTCCCTTTAAGCAGGTTTAAGGATTAGGCAGCAGAGGGGTCAGGCAAAGCAATGGTCAATGTCCCTTTAAGCAGGTTTAAGGATTAGGCAGCAGAGTGGTCAGGCAAAGCAATGGTCAATGTCCCTTTAAGCAGGTTTAAGGATTAGGCAGCAGAGTGGTCAGGCAAAGCAATGGTCAATGTCCCTTTAAGTAGGTTTAAGGATTAGACAGCAGAGTGGTCAGACAGGCAATGGTCAAATATCCCTTTAAGCAGCTTTAAGGATTGGGCAGCAGAGTAGTCAGGCAGGCAATGGTCAAATATTCTTTTAAGCAGGTTTAAGGATATGGCACTCACGGTCAGAATAGGAGCCAGGAAGCAAGAAGCTAAATCCGACAAACCGGCACCGGAGAGAAGTCCAGCTGGAGATTTAAAGGCCTGTGACATGTAGGGGGTGTGACACAGGAAGGCCTTGTCACGTTACTAGAGGGAGATCTGGCAGCTGCGGCGACTCTGCAATGATCGGATCATGACAGATGAAAGTTCTGGGCTGTTGGTTTATATTTGGATCCCTTACATGATATGTCCACAGTCCATACATGATCTTTTATGGCTGTATTTGTTATGCCTCTACTAATTGTAAAGGATATTATGAAAGCTGCTTAGTTGTGTGGACAAACTTTAAGGAACTTTAGTTTGATACAGGGCCCCCTCTGTTCCTAGCCCCCTGTGCTGTCAGATTACCATTGGGGGAATTTTGCTTGTTGGCTGTTTTCTTGTCAACTTATTTTTTTTTTCCTACTCTTTGGCTCCACCTTTTGTTTAGGTGATGGCAGTTACCAATCTCATCAGCCTATAAATATCTAAACCCCCCTTTAGTCTGAGCCGGTGTAGAGAGCTAGTCTCTGGGTGTTTGTTAGTTGCTTGTATTTATCTGAATGTTTACATTTTTTAACTTTGCATAAATCTCTGACCATTCTCCATCTTGCCAATTTTGCTTGTTTGGTGCCTGACCTCGACTCTGATTTTTGGATACTGACTTTGTTCATGTTATTTTTCTTTGCCTGTAGTTACTTACAGCATTCCGGTCTGCTTTCTGACTATTGTCCTTCTAACTGATACTGGCAGATTACCGGCCAAAAGCGATCAGTCTAGCACCCAGGGTGCTATGCAGCCACAGAGGGTAACTACTCAATACCCCAATAACGAACTCCAAATTCCAAAGATGTAGCAGCATACAGCAAAGTTTATTAATAAAATAAAGTTTATTCATAAAAGCACAGGGTTACAGGCAGCAACGTTTCGGGATAACACCCTTACTCATGACTAAGGGAGTTATCCTGAAACATTGCTACCTGTAACCCTGTGCTTTTATTAATAAACTTTGCTGTATGCTGCCACATCTTTGGAATAAAAAGACTACCGGCCAGGAAATTGGTCTGGCAGCTGTGCAAGATATAACATTCATTTTTTTTTGGAAGTTAACTGATTTGTTTTCTGTCCTAATCTTTGTAGGTTGGCAAGTTATTTTGAACCTGATTAATATTTTTCTTACAGTACTCAAAAAACAGAGCAGCAAAAGACTTGAGTACTTGCAGTATCTTGAACTTTAACGGTCAGTGCCAAATACAAACAGAAATGAAAGGTACACTAAGAGCAACTTGAATCATGAGCATGTTAGACATTCAAAGATTTGACCTTTTTTTATATAACCTGGGAGGAGATGGTTGCTTGAAAGGGTTAAACAGAAGTCTGCTGGGAAATCTGTGAGAGACTGACAAGAGAACCTTGAGTTGTAGGGTAGAAAGACTAGTTCATGAATACAGCTGTACCCGACACGGGGCAGCCTAATATCCAGTGGGACAATTTGTCATATAACACAGCCAATATAAAAAACGGTGATTGTGTAAGGCACAATTGTGGTAAGAGCCCTAAGGGTCTAGGGCGGAGCAAGAACGTGGGAAAAGGAGTCCAGGCAGGGCAGGGACAGAGCATGGAAAATAGAGAAGAATTATAGACATAAAGGGCCAGATTACAAGTGGAGTGCTATTTAATGCTCTAGCTTGAGTGTCAGGTAACGCTCGTATTACGAGTTTTTGCTCGTGTACTAACCTGATGTACATAAAAAGCTGAACTTACAATATTGTGTGTGCATTCACATATTACCCTATAGAAGTCAATGGAGCAAAAGTGGAAAAAACTTAACACCCAACTCACGTGCAAATTTGATGGCTTATTCTCATGTGTGCTAACCCGACATGAAAATATGAATATTTCACAATCCAATTTTCTTCACATAGCAAAATATGTTCTATTTATTCATAAATAAATATTTCTACATATATCTGATGATTTTTGGTAAAATATCTATCTATCTATCTATCTATCTATCTATATATATATATATATATATATATATATATATATATATATATATATATATATATATATATGTATACAGTATCCCACAAAAGTGAGTACACACCTAACAGTTTTGTAAATATTTTATTATATCTTTTCATGTGACAACACTGAAGAAATTACACTTTGCTACAATATAAAGTAGTGAGCATACAGCCTGTATAACAGTGTAAATTTGCTGTCCCCTCAAAATAACTCAACACAATTAATGTCTAAATCGTTGGCAACAAACGTGAGTACACCCCTAAGTGGAATGTCCAAATTGGGCCCAAAGAGCTAAATATTTTGTATGGCCACCATTATTTTCCAGCACTGCCTTAACCCTCTTGGGCATGGAGCTCACCAGAGCTTCACAGGTTGCCACTGGAGTCCTCTTCCACTCCTCCATGATGACATCATGGAGCTGGTGGATGTGAGAGACCTTGCTCTCCCCCACCTTCCATTTGAGGATGCCCCACAGATGCTCAATAGGATTTAGGTCTGAAGACATGCTTGGCCAGTCCATCAACTTTACCCTCAGCTTCTTTAGCAAGGCAGTGGTCATCTTTGTTTCTTTGGTGTAGATAAGAAATTCTCTTGAGTTTCAAAGCCACAGCAGTAACCGTTGTTGTGCAAAAACTATTCAATGGAAGAATGAGATGCAAAAAAAAAAAAAAGTATATCCCAAGGACAGTGTTTCATGAAACCACGTCTCCAACTGAGTGAAATCTTGCAAGCTTTGAACAAAAGAAAGATATTTAGGATGTCCTTAATTAACAATATGGAAAGTCAGAGGTCAAGCAAACATGAACAGAGATATTCTATTTATGATTATATTTAACAAAGTTTCTCATTGTTGATAACATTAATATTTTGTCCAGTATATCCTTTAAATATAATGGATCCATTTTGTAAGAAAAATAAAAAAACTAACATAAAAGCTAATCTGTTTTTACAACTCTTCTTGAATGAAAGATTTTCAAGACGAAAACAAAATATAAAGGAAAGCTTGCGTTGGGCTTGTACAAATGTGCTTAAATGCTTTACATGCATCAAGTAATGTATGTTTTACTGTTTGTAGTGCATTTTTGGTAATATGGGGATTTAAGCAGCAGGGATAGGCTGTAATTGTCCATACGCTTTCCTGAATACATAATCAAAGATGAAGGGGCCGATTTACTAAATGTCCGACGAACAGGATCTGCTGTAGCGGATCATGTGTGCCCGATATCGCTAAATGCCGACAGCATACGCTGTCTGCATTTAACATTGCACAATCATTCCTAGCGAAATGCTTGTGCAATGCCGTCCCCTGAAGATTCGCGCCCAAACGGCCTGTAGCAGGGGGTGTCAATTATTCCAGATCGTATCCGATCAGGATGATTGCTATCCGCCACCTCAGAGGTGGTGGATGAGTTAAGGAGCAGCGGTCTTACGACCGCTGCTTCCTAACTCTTGTTTCCAGCGATCTGGAAATTACAGGGGTAGATTGCAGCATCCAACGCTGGTTAAATCTACCCTGAAGGGTATACAGAACAATAAAATACCCATATTCTAAATACTGTATGCTGTGTAGTTGGAAGATTAGCAGTGTCTCCTTTCTCCATAGAGATAAAAGTTCTGGGCTGTTGATTATATATTTGAATCCCTTACACGATTTGTCCACAGTCCATACATGGGGGCATATTTATCAAGCTCCGAATTGAGCTTGATGCCCCGTGTTTGTGGCAGAAACAGCAGTTATGAAGCAGCGGTAACAAAGATCGATGCACCATAACCTGTCCGTCTGCTCTGAGCAGGCGGACAGACATCGCCGGAAATCAACCCGATCGAGTACGATCGGGTTGATTGACACCCCCCTGCTGGCGGCCTATTGGCCGCGAGTCTGCAGGGGGCGGCATTGCACCAGGAGCTCTTGTGAGCTGCTGGTGCAATGCTGAATACGCTCACCGTATTCAGCGAGGTCTGTCGGACCTGATCCGCACTGTCGGATCAGGTCCGACAGGCCTTGATAAATAGAGGCCATGATCTTTTATGGCTGTATCTGATTGTTATGCCTCTACCAATTGTAAAGGATATTATGAAAGCTGCTTATTTGTGTGGACTCACTTTAAGGATCTGAACTTTAGTTCCCCCCCTTTGTTCCTAGCCCTCTGTGCTGTCAGATTACCATTGGGGGAATTTTGCTTGTTGGCTGTTTTCTTGTCAACTTATTTTTTTCTACTCTTTGGCTCCACCTTTTGTTTAGGTGATGGCAATTGCCAATCTCATCAGCCTATAAATATCTAAACCCCCCTTTAGTATGAGCCGTTGTAGAGAGCTAGTCTCTGGGTGTTTGTTAGTTGCTTGTATTTATCTGAATGTTTACATTTTTTACCTTTGCATAAATCTCTGACCATTCTCCATCTTGCCAATTTTGCTTGTTTGGTGCCTGACCTTGACTCTGATTTTTGGATACTGACTTTGTTCATGTTATTTTTCTTTGCCTGTAGTTACTTACAGCATTCCGGTCTGCTTTCTGACTATTGTCCTTCTAACTGATACTGGCAGATTACCGGCCAAAAGTGATCAGTCTAACACCCAGGGTGCTATGCACGCCACAGAGGGTAACTACTCAATACCCCAATAACGAACTCCAAATTCCAAAGATGTAACAGCATACAGCAAAGTTTATTAATAAAATAAAGTTTATTCATAAAAGCACAGGGTTACAGACGGCAACGTTTCAGAATAACACCCTTATTCATGACTAAGGGAGTTATCCTGAAACATTGCTACCTGTAACCCTGTGCTTTTATTAATAAACTTTGCTGTATGCTGCCACATCTTTGGAATAAAAAGACTACCGGCCAGGAAATTGGTCTGGCAGCTGTGCAAGATATAACATTCATTTTTTTTGGAAGTTAACTGATTTGTTTTCTGTCCTAATCTTTGTAGGTTGGCAAGTTATTTTGAACCTGATTAATATTTTTCTTATAGTACTCAAAAAACAGAGCAGCAAAAGACTTGAGTACTTGCAGTATCTTGAACTTTATCGGTCAGTGCCAAATACAAGCAGAAATGAAGGGTACACTAAGAGCAACTTGAACCATGAGCATGTTAGACATTCAAAGATTTGACCTTTTTTATATAACCTGGGAGGAGATGGTTGCTTGAAAGGGTTAAACAGAAGTCTGCTGGGAAATCTGTGAGAAACTGACAAGAGGACCTTGAGTTGTAGGGTAGAAACACTAGTTCATGAATACAGCTGTACCCGACACAGGGCAGCCTAATATCCAGAGGGGCAATTTGTCAGATAACACAACCAATATAAAAAACTGTGATTGTGTAAGGCACAATTGTGGTAAGAGCGCCCTAAGGGTCTGAGGCGGAGCAAGAACATGGGGAAAGGAGTCCAGGTAGGGCAGGGACAGAGCATGGAAAATAGAGAAGAATTATAGACATAAAGGGCCAGATTACAAGTGGAGTGCTATTTAATGCTCTAGCTTGAGTGTTGGGTAACGCTCGTATTATGAGTTTTTGCACGTGTGCTAACCTGATGCACGTAAAAAGCTGAACTTGCAATATCGTGTGTGCATTCACATTTTACCCTATAGAAGTCAATGGAGCAAAAGTGGAAAAAAACTTAACACCCAACTCACGTGCAAATTCGATGGCTTATTCTCATGTGTGCTAACCCGACATGAAAATATGAATATTTCACAATCCAATTTTCTTCACATAGCAGAATATGTTCTATTTATTCATAAATATATATACAGGGAGTGCAGAATTATTAGGCAAATGAGTATTTTGACCACATCATCATCATTATGCATGTTGTCTTACTCCAAGCTGTATAGGCTCGAAAGCCTACTACCAATTAAGCATATTAGGTGATGTGCATCTCTGTAATGAGAAGGGGTGTGGTCTAATGACATCAACACCCTATATCAGGTGTGCATAATTATTAGGCAACTTCCTTTCCTTTGGCAAAATGGGTCAAAAGAAGGACTTGACAGGCTCAGAAAAGTCAAAAATAGTGAGATATCTTGCAGAGGGATGCAGCACTCTTAAAATTGCAAAGCTTCTGAAGCGTGATCATCGAACAATCAAGCGTTTCATTCAAAATAGTCAACAGGGTCGCAAGAAGCGTGTGGAAAAACCAAGGCGCAAAATAACTGCCCATGAACTGAGAAAAGTCAAGCGTGCAGCTGCTAAGATGCCACTTGCCACCAGTTTGGCCATATTTCAGAGCTGCAACATCACTGGAGTGCCCAAAAGCACAAGGTGTGCAATACTCAGAGACATGGCCAAGGTAAGAAAGGCTGAAAGACGACCACCACTGAACAAGACACACAAGCTGAAACATCAAGACTGGGCCAAGAAATATCTCAAGACTGATTTTTCTAAGGTTTTATGGACTGATGAAATAAGAGTGAGTCTTGATGGGCCAGATGGATGGGCCCGTGGCTGGATTGGTAAAGGGCAGAGAGCTCCAGTCCGACTCAGACGCCAGCAAGGTGGAGGTGGAGTACTGGTTTGGGCTGGTATCATCAAAGATGAGCTTGTGGGGCCTTTTCGGGTTGAGGATGGAGTCAAGCTCAACTCCCAGTCCTACTGCCAGTTTCTGGAAGACACCTTCTTCAAGCAGTGGTATAGGAAGAAGTCTGCATCCTTCAAGAAAAACATGATTTTCATGCAGGACAATGCTCCATCACACGCGTCCAAGTACTCCACAGCGTGGCTGGCAAGAAAGGGTATAAAAGAAGAAAATCTAATGACATGGCCTCCTTGTTCACCTGATCTGAACCCCATTGAGAACCTGTGGTCCATCATCAAATGTGAGATTTACAAGGAGGGAAAACAGTACACCTCTCTCAAAACAGTGTCTGGGAGGCTGTGGTTGCTGCTGCACGCAATGTTGATGGTGAACAGATCAAAACACTGACAGAATCCATGGATGGCAGGCTTTTGAGTGTCCTTGCAAAGAAAGGTGGCTATATTGGTCACTGATTTGTTTTTGTTTTGTTTTTGAATGTCAGAAATGTATATTTGTGAATGTTGAGATGTTATATTGGTTTCACTGGTAAAAATAAATAATTGACATGGGTATATATTTGTTTTTTGTTAAGTTGCCTAATAATTATGCACAGTAATAGTCACCTGCACACACAGATATCCCCCTAAAATAGCTATAACTAAAAACAAACTAAAAACTACTTCCAAAACTATTCAGCTTTGATATTAATGAGTTTTTTGGGTTCATTGAGAACATAGTTGTTGTTCAATAATAAAATTAATCCTCAAAAATACAACTTGCCTAATAATTCTGCACTCCCTGTATATACACACACACAGTATCTCACAAAAGTGAGTACACCCCTCACATTTTTGTAAATATTTTATTATATCTTTTTATGTGACAACACTGAAGAGATTACACTTTGCTACAATGTAAAGTAGTGAGCATACAGCCTGTATAACAGTGTAAATTTGCTGTCCCCTCAAAATAACTCAACCCACAGCTATTAATGTCTAAACCGTTGGCAACAAAAGTGAGTACACCCCTAAGTGGAATGTCCAAATTGGGCCCAAAGTATTAATATTTTGTGTGGCCACCATTATTTTCCAGCACTGCCTTAACCCTCTTGGGCATGGAGCTCACCAGAGCTTCACAGGTTGCCACTGGAGTCCTCTTCCACTCCTCCATGATGACATCACGGAGCTGGTGGATGCTAGAGACCTTGTGCTCCCCCACCTTCCATTTGAGGATGTCCCACAGATGCTCAATAGGGTTTAGGTCTGGAGACATGCTTGGCAGGCCATCACCTTTACCCTCAGCTTCTTTAGCAAGGCAGTGGTCATCTTGGAGGTGTGTTTGGGGTCGTTATGTTGGAATACTGCCCTGCGGCCCAGTCTCCAAAGGGAGGGGATCATGCTCTGCTTCAATATGTCACAGTACATGTTGGCATTCATGGCTCCCTCAATGAACTGTAGCTCCCCAGTGCCAGCAGCACTCATGCAAGCCCAGACCATGACACTCCCACCACCACTTGACTATAGGCAAAACACACTTGTCTTTGTAGTCCTCACCTGGTTGCCGCAAAAACAGGCTTGACACCATCTGAACCAAATAAGTTTATCTTGGTCTCATCGGACCACAGGACATGGTTCCAGTAATCCATGTCCTTAGTCTGCTTGTCTTCAGCAAACTGTTTACGGGCTTTCTTGTGCATCATCTTTAGAAGAGGCTTCCTTCTGGGATGACAGCCATGCAGACCAATTTGATGCAGTGTGTGTCATATGGTCTGAGCACTGACAGGCTGACCCCTTCAACCTCTGCAGCAATGCTAGCAGCACTCATACGTCTATTTCCCAAAGACAACCTCTGGATATGACGCTTAGCACATGCACTCAACTTCTTTGGTCGACCATGGGGAGGCCTGTTCTGAGTGGAACCTGTCTTGTGAAACCTCTGTATGGTCTTTGATGAGTTATTTGTAGAGTTCTTTGCCATGAGGTGCCATGTTGATCTTCCAGTGACCAGTATGAGAGAGTGTGAGAGCAATAACACCAAATTTAACACACCTGCTCCCCATTCACACCTCAGACCTTATAACACGTTACATGACCTAGGGGAGGGAAAATGGCCAATTGGGCCCAATTTGGACATTTCCACTTAGGGGTGTACTCACTTTTGTTGCCAACCGTTTAGACATTAATGGCTGTGTGTTGAGTAATTTTGAGGGGGCAGCATATTTACTCTGTTATACAGGCTGTACACTCACTATTTTACATTGTAGCAAAGTGTCATTTCTTCCATGTTTTCAAATGAAAAGATATAATAAATTATTTACAAAAATGTGAGAGATATACTCCCTTTTGTGGGATACTGTATATATACTGTATATACAGTATAAGTGCAGAAACTTCTTCCTCAGTAACAGGAAGCAGTTTTGTTTAAAATACAAATTATAACAAACAAAGACATACTGTAATGCTCGTGGGATATTCCACTATTAGACCGAACTTGGCCAGTAGTCTTCTTATCCCGGCGTCAAGCTGGAATGATAGGGAATATCCCAGCCCGTGGACGCCGTTATCGGTCAAGATGTGGGGATATAAGGTGGTGAGTTATTGCATTATCATCACTAACTGTCTTTCTCACATCTCTTCCTGGATGTCTTCTCACTACCTTAAGCTAAATCTCTCCAAAATTGAGCTCCTTATTTTCTCCCCTTCTTCCAAAATCTCCACCCCAATCTCTCTATAACTGTCGACAACTCCATCATTACCACTAAGCCACATGCCAGATGTCTCAGGGTCACATTTGACTCAGATCTTTCTTTTACTCCTTACATTCAGTCCTTGGCTAAATCCTGCTGCTTCCACCTTAAAAAACATCTCTAAAATTAGACATTTCCTTACACAAGACACAACTAAGATTTGAATCAACTCTCTCATACTTTACCGCTTCAACTACAGCAATTCTGTCCTCTCTGGTCTCCCTAGCTGCCGCTTAGCTTCTTTACAAACCATAATGAATGCCTCTGCCAGGCTCATTTTCCTTACACGTAGCTCTTCATTTGCTGCACCTCTCTGGCAATCCCTTCACTGGCTTCCTCTTGTCCTCCAGGATTAAACACAAAACTCTGACTCTGACATACAAGGCCCTAAACTGCACTGTTCTCCCCTATATCTCAGACCTTGTCTTTAGATACTCTCCCTCCCATCCACTTCGCTCTGCTCACAACCTCCTACTCTCCTCCTCTCTTGTTACCTCCTCCCATTCCCATTTAAAGGACTTCTCTAGACTGGCTCCCATCTTGTGGAACTCTCTGCCTCACTCGACAAGTCTCTCACCTAGTTTTAACAGCTTCAAGCGCTCCCTAAAGACTCTAGTTTTCAGAGATGCATACAACCTACACTAACCTTTCTTTATACCGTTTCCTCTCCTCCATTGCTATCCCCTTGAACCCCCTTAGCATGTAAGTCTAAGAGCCATGCTGTTTGTAGATCACCTTCATAAGAACTGACTACAACAGTGCGAATCTTGGCTGGGCACTCTACCCATTTGATCCCTATAAATGTTTCCTTGTATACCACCTATGTTTATAGTGCTGCGGAATCTGTCGGCGCTCTACAAATAACCGATAATAATAATATTAATAATAATAATAACTTTACCACAAAAAATTAAACTTTTAGTTGAAGATTTTTTTGTGTTATTATGTAAGTATCTTTCCTAAAAAAATTATAAGGCCACCAAACTCCACTTACTACTTCTAGAGTTTCATCTAGATCAGTGGTTCTGAACCCAAGTGATCTCAAGGCCTGGTAAATTTTAGCTGGTCATCCAAAGCCTGATAGTAATTGGGAGAGGGGGGGGAGGAGTAGGTCTGAAATAATTTGCAGCTTCATATTGCCTAGCATTAACTTAATAAACCAACAAAGCTATGGGAAATGTTATAATATCAACAGGCATTAAAAAATGAATGTTACGCCTAAATATTACATTAAAGTGATTTTTGATGACACCTGTTCCTTTACTAGTTTGTCCAGTTCTGGTTTAAGATATATATTAAAATACAGTGGTGTCAGTGGGGAAAGAAAATATATATCCATATACTTTTATTAGTGTCACAGGGTTCATAGATGTCAGTGGGTGGCTGATACTTACCTGCGGTGTCCAAGGCCAGTCCTGTCTGCTCCTCATCCTGTGCAGTCCTTTAACTGAACAGTAACTATCTGTGCATAGCATACAAGCGCACATGTGCAATGGCACTCTGAAAGGTCTGCTGCTTCACACATACAGAATACTAAGGAGATGGCAATTAACTGTAGGGGGTAGCAAAAAACGTATGTTGGGTTGCGGCCCACCAGCATGGCTTTCTGACTGTTGAGAAACCCTGATATAAATTAAGTACATCACACAAACTCCCAACTACAGCGTGAAAACACCACATTATCATGTAAATGCATTTTCATCACCCAGAGATACAGAATCAAAACCTACACACTCATCACATACTCAATCCTGAACAGACAATAAAATTGATTAAAACAATTGCACTTGTATGCTAAATTGCATTTATAAGCCAGGAGGAATTCATCTTACCCAGCTCAGAATGTGATCTTTCTGTGAATGTCATTCAAGATATTATCATAAAGGAAAGCCAACACAAAGGAAAACACTGAACAACAAAAGGCCCCAAAACGTGACAATGAAAAATATAGCTGTTAGTCAAACACTAAAGGCCAGATTATAAGTAGAGCTATTTTTAGCATGGGTCATGATAACTAATTTTTCACACACACCAACTTGCGCACATCTTACATGTTTTATCAAACGCAATCTAAATTTGTATGTGTCAGGTTGGCGGGAGTGGAGAACAGGAAGGATATTTATCAAGCCGTCAACTATGTTGCATTCAATGGCACCAATACACTCGCCTAACATCGCGGCCGCGGACCTGAATACGCTCTCCTTATTTATAAAAAAACCTGTCAAAAAGTTGCACACCAAGTACAGGGCGATGAGCAGCAGTTAACTAACAGTCATCGATCTCGCTGCTATTCGGCTTTTTCCCAACTTTATTTATACCCTGTCACTAAACACCGCCACTATACTAAAATGTTTAACCCCTATCCTGCCGCTCCCGGACCCCGCCGCAACTAAATAAAGTTATTAACCCCTATCCCGCCACTCCCGGAGCCCACCGCAACTCTAATAAAGTTATTAACCCACATCACTCCGCTCCCAGAGCCCACCGCAACTCTAAATAAGTTATTAACCCCCATCCCTCCGCTCCCGGAGCACACCGCAACTCTAATAAAGTTATTAACCCCCATCCCTCCGCTCCTGGAGCCTACCGCAACTCTAATAAAGTTATTAACCCCTATCCCACCGCTCCCGGACCCCTCCGCAACTAAATAAATGTATTAACCCCTAAACCCCTGGCCTCCCACATCACTACCACATACTAAACCTATTAACCCCTAAACCGCCAGCCCCCCACATCTGCATAAACTAAATTAAGCTATTAACCCCTAAACCTAACAACCCGCTAACTTTACATTAAATATTACCTCATCCCTATCTTATAATAAATTTAAACTTACCTTTAAAATAAACTATATTAAACTATTAATTAACCTACCCTAACTATTATACTAAAATTACATTAAACTATATTAAACTATTAATTAACCTACCCTATAAAATTACATTAAACTACAAATTAAATTAACTATATTACATATTTAAAAACCCAACCCTACTCAAATTATTTAAATCTACAATAAAGAATTACTAAGTTACAAAAAAGTAACAACTAAGTTACACAAAATAAAAAACACTAAGTTACACAAAATAAAAAACACTAAGTTACACAAAATAAATTATCAAATATTTTTTTTTTTTTATATATATTTTTTTATTGAGGTTCAGAATTGGCATACATAGAATATAATAAACAAAACATTGCAATAAGAAATAACAGGTAGCTTATAACAGAGGTTTGAATAGAGACACAATGTATATCTGATAAAAATATTTCAAAATAACGTTATGATATTACAATGCCTAGAACTCTGTATGCTCCCTAGACGGTAACAGAGGCCACTCTTGGACCTCAGCCAGTGATAAATAATCATATATAGGGGGCTATTTCAAATATAAAAGACCACTTTTGGATCTTTAAATGTGAACCTCTTTTTTTAGAAATGAAGGAAAATGCTATAACTGTTAACTATTAAAAATTTTCCGTGTAGTAATTTGCGAGTGACATAACTGTAAGTATGAGCTGCTAAGACAAACAAATATTAAGCTCGAACATCTGCCCTTAAAACGAGGAGTAACTGAAGTGAACAAAATAGTGAAAAGGAAAACACCCACCTAGCTAGGAGATCTCTCTAACCATAAGAAAGAAGAGAGAAAGGTAGCCTAGCGTCAGCTCAGAACACTGCACTTGCTTAGGAGACACCTAGAGGCCAGTGTAAGTATATAGAAGTGCATGGGACGGGGCTTATTTACTATATTTGAGGTTAGAATATGTTTTGCCCATTATATTTCATTCTGTCCTTCAGTCAATGCTATAGGTGCAACATAATTTAGTGGGCCACAGGATGGCTAAGTGGGTATGTTGAAGAGGGTCGAAGCGATGCGTAAGTACCAATAAGAAGCCAGAAGTTTACTATACAAAGCAGTGACCTATAGGATAACCTAGGCCATTCTAATAATGGGAGGTTAACTATATTTACTTAATAATGAATTTAAAGTCCTACGGAGTGCTAATCAATCTAGCTCAGTGTACTACTAGCAGGTAAGTTAAGCTTAGCGTGCTAATGAGGTAGCCCATAAGTGAAAAACCCTCTAAAGTTATTTAGTACTGTTGGGATAGGTAACAGTCACTAGTGGCCCAGCAGGTAAAACTAGTCAGTTTCTGTGATCTACCTCTATACTAACCTACTCAGGAGCAGGGCCAGCCTACATGAGAAGTGAAGCAGTCTAGACATAGGTTCATTGTCGCAGCTCAGATGCATAAATGACCACAATACACAGTGAACTGCACCAATATATTGCAGGGCGAAATTGGTTGTTCTTAACATTAGATTGCAGGCCTCAAATTTATCAGCATAACTGTAACTCTAAGAAGAGAAGCGTAATAAACGGTACATATTGTAAGGTGCCTATGAATGTAAGACCCTCTGTAAAGTTATTTAGCACTATTGGGGTAGGTAGCATTCATTAGTGGTTAACTAGTCAGTTCCTGTGACCTACCTCTATAACAACTACAATACACAATAGACTGCACCAGTACATTATAGGGTAAAATTGCCTGTTCTTAACATTAGATTGTAGGCCTCAAGCTTGTCGGCATAACTGTAACGCTAAGAAGAGAAGCATAATAAACAGTACATATTGCAAGGTGCTCATAAGTGTAAGACCCTCTTTAAAATTGTTTAGCACTATTGGGATAGATAACATTCATTAGTGGTTAACTAGTCAGTTCCTGTGATCTACCTCTATAATATCCACAATACATAGTAAACTGCACCAATATATTATAGAGCAAAATTGGCTGTTCTTAACATTAGATTGTAGGCCTCAAACTTATTGGCATATCTGTAATGCTAAAAAGAGAAGCATAATCAACAGAGCATATTGTAAAGTGAATGTCCACTTGTCTGAGCACACTGTTAGTGTCTAGAGGGCAGGACAATGCGTCCAAAAAAAGAAAGTGGCCAAGTATGTAGTCCGCTAAGGGCAAGAGTACACAGCCCGATCCATGTTGTACCCCAACAGCTGAACTATTTATGTCTCTGGGGAGCAGTAAAAGAAAGCCGGTCACATAATACTTGCCGCCAGGTAACCTCTCCAGCTCAAATGCAAACTGCCACTGTCGATGCGTCTAAGGGTGGATGACCGCCCGGGTCCCATTTATAGAACTGCTCGGCTGGATGTATGGCCTCAAAGAGCCCCGACACCGCTATCAGGGAGCTCACGGCCTCTATGCATCTGTCTCCGCGGGTGGCCTTTATTTCTGGGAGAGCTTGCATAGAAAAAATTATAGGCATTGGGTTCCCAGATGAGCCCTGCTTGCTTATTTTAGGGGCACAGTCAGTAGATTGGTCAAAAGCTATGTGGCTCACCTCCTCTAATTGTGTGCTCTGTCTCGGTACTTCGTCTTTATGAGGTACAGCCTCTGCAGCTCGGTGAGTCAAGTTTTCTGCAGTGGTGCCAGTGCCGGGCAGTGAACGTCGGGGCCCCAAGACGTCACCACTCTCCGGTATTGCTACGTGAAGCCTGGGTAAGCTGGGCTGCGGAATGGAACTGGCACCACTGCTTTGAAATGCTGTGACCAGTGTTCTCTCCAGAGCTTCATGGTGTGTGTCAAGCAAGCGGCATAAATCTTCAAAAAAATGCGCTGGGATCTCCATCATGCGAGTTAGATGATGGACGTTAGGCAGATGTAGGGAGCATGGCTACGGTAGATAGATGCGTTGTCTGCTCACAGTATTATCAAGCAATCTTGCAGGGTTGCAGTGATTAATGAGGTAACACTGCTTCATAACGACAGGCTTGTAGAGAGTACCCGCCGGGGGGTTCAGATGATGGCAAAAGTTCTCACTATAACTTGGAAGTCCGGGAGATTTATGAAGATCTGTAGCCACGAGGGTGGTAAGATGGCGGCCGCCTATGCAGATTCGGAACAAAGTCCCGGTCCTAGCTCAAAAAATTTAGCTCTTGAAAGTAAATTTGGCTTCCACCAACTGTTAGATAAGAGTCCAAGGTGTGTTTAGAGAGTTTCTCAGGGTTCGACTCTATGTGAGATGATAGATATAGGTATATATTACAAATCTAGGACCAGAGCAGCAAGATCATGCGACCGCTCTCGTGAGCTCCGGACTCCGCCCCCCAATTATCAAATATTTAAACTAATTACACCTAATCTAATAGCCCTATCAAAATAAAAAAGCACCCTCAAAATAAAAAAAAAACCCATAACCTACAATAAACTACCAATGGCCCTTAAAAGCGCCTTTTGCGGGGCATTGCCCCAAAGAAATCAGCTCTTTTACCTGTAAATAAAAAATACAAACACCCCCAACAGCAAAACCCACCACCCACACAACCAAACCCCCCAAATAAAAACCTATCTAAAAAATCTAAGCTCCCCATTTCCCTGAAAAGGGCATTTGTATGGGCATTGCCCTTAAAAGGGCATTTAGCTCTTTTTCAGCCCAAAGTCACTAACCTAAAATTAAAACCCACCCAATAAACCCTTAAAAAAAACTAACACTAACCCCCGAAGCCGGCAGAAGTCTTCATCCAAGCGAGCCGAAGTCTTCATCCAACCGGGCAGAAGTCTTCATCCAGACGGCATCTTCTATCTTTATCCATCCGGCACGGAGCAGCTCCATCTTCAAGACATCCGGCGTGGAGCATCCTTTTCTTACGATGTCTGTTGCAGAATGAAGTTTCCTTTAAATGACGTCATCCAAGATGGCGTCGCTTACATTCCGATTGGCTGATAGAATACTATCAGCCATTAGGAATTAAGGTAGAAAAAAATCCTATTGGCTGTTGCAATCAGCCAATAGGATTGGGCTTTCATCCTATTGGCTGATCCAATCATGCATCCTATTGGCTGATTGGAATAGCCAATAGAATGCGAGCTCAATCCTATTGGCTGATTGGATCAGCCAATAGGATGAAAGCTTAATCCTATTGACTGATTGCAACAGCCAATATGATTTTTTCCACCTTAAAGGGACACTGAACCCAATTTTTTTCTTTCATGATGCAGATAGAGCATGCAATTTTAAGCAACTTTCTAATTTACTCCTATTATCAAATTTTCTTCATTCTCTTGCTATCTTTATTTGAAAAAGAAGGCATCTAAGCTTTTTTCTTAGTTCAGAACTCTGGACAGCAATTTTTTATTGGTGGATGAATTTATCCACCAATCAGCAAGGACAACCCAGGTTGTTCACCAAAAATGGGCCGGCATCTAAACTTACATTCTTGCATTTCAAATAAAGATACCAAGAGAATAAAGAAAATTTAATAATACGAGTAAATAAGAAAGTTGCTTAAAATTTCATGCTCTATCTGAATCACGAAAGAAAAAATGTGGGTTCAGTGTCCATTTAATTCCTATTAGCTGATAGAATTCTATCAGCCAATCGGAATGTAAGGGACGCCATCTTGGATGACGTCATTTAAAGGAACCTTCATTCTGCAACAGACGTCGTAAGAAGAGGATGCTCCACGCCGGATGTCTTGAAGATGGAGCCGCTCCGCGCTGGATGAAGATAGAAGATGCCGTCTGGATGAAGGTAGAAGATGCCGTCTGGATGAAGACTTCTGCCCGGTTGCATGAAGACTTCGGCCTGAAAAATGTAAGTGGATCTTCAGGGAATAGTGTTAGGCTTTTTTAGGGGTTTATTGGGTGGGTTTTAATTTTAGGTTAGGGACTTTGGGCTGAAAAAGAGCTAAATGTCCTTTTAAGGGTAATGCCCATACAAATTCCCTTTTTAAGGCAATGGGGAGCTTAAGTTTTTTAGATAGGTTTTTATTTGGGGGTTTGGTTGTGTGGGTGGTGGGTTTTACTGTTGGGGGGTTGTTTGTATTTTATTTTGCAGGTAAAAGAGCTGATTTATTTGGGGCAATGCCCCGCAAAAGGCCCTTTTAAGGGCTATTGGTAGTTTAATGTAGCCTAGGGGTTTTTTTTTTATTTTGGGGGGGCTTTTTTATTTTGATAGGGCTATTAGATTAGGCGTAATTAGTTTAAATATTTAAGAATTTAATTTTTATTTTGTGTAACTTAGTGTTTTTTATTTTGTTTAACTTAGTTGTTATTTTTTTGTAACTTAGTAATTCTTTATTGTAGATTTAAATAACTTGAGTAGGGTTAGGTTTTCAAATATGTAATATAGTTAATTTAATTTGTAGTTCAATGTAATTTTAGGATAATAGTTAGGGTAGGTTAATTAATAGTTTAATAAAGTTTAATGTAATTTTAGTATAATAGCTACGGTAGGTTAATTAATAGTTTAATATAGTTTATTTTAATTCTAAAGGTAAGTTTAAATTTATTATAAGATAGGGATGAGTTAATATTTAATGTAAAGTTAGCGGGTTGTTAGGTTTAGGGGTTAATAGCTTAATTTAGTTTATGGCGATGTGGGGGGCTGGCGGTTTAGGGGTTAATAGGTTTAGTAAGTGGTAGTGATGTGGGAGGCCAGGGGTTTAGGGGTTAATACATTTATTTAGTTGCAGTGGGCTCCGGGAACTGCAGGATGGGATTAATACATTTATTAGAGTTGCGGTTGGCTCCGAAAGCAGCGGGATAGGGGTTAATACATGTATTTAGTTGTGGTGGGGACCGGGAGTGGGGGGATAGGGGTTAATAACATTATGTAGGTGGCGGCGATGTTGGGGCGGCAGATTAGGGGTGTTTAGACTCGGGGCTTATGTTAGGGTGTTAGGTGTAAACTTAACTTTTATTCTACCATAGAAATCAATAGGATATCGGGCAGCAGTGAACATAAGCTTTCGCTGCTTTCAGACTCCCATTGATTCCTATGGCATCCGCGGCCTCCAGGGTGGCGATTGAAAACCAGGTACGCTGGGCCAGAATAGTGGTGAGTGTACCTGTTAGAAATTTGATAACTTGCAAAAGTTGTCAGATAGTGCCGAATTTGAATTTGGAACATCTGTAATGACGTAAGCATCGATCTGTGTCGGACTGAGACCGGCGGATTGCATGTTACATCACAAATTTCAACTTTTGCCGGTCTGTAGGCTTTGATAAATGGGTTGAATCAGGCTCGCCCCAATTACGCTGTGGAATTCCAACGTATTTGCGGTTGAAGGCTTGATAAATAGGCCTCCAGGCGAGCAAGAGTTAAAAAAAAATATGTGCGCCAAACACAATATAATTACATTAAAAGAAAGTATTACAGTCATACATTCAGTATCTAATAAAAAAACTATATATAAATATTAATAAAAATAATTTATAAGGATTAAAAGGTATATGGTATATGACAAGGTGTTTGAATGGAAAGGGCTATAATATATATGTATATCTAAATATGTGCTTGTATATATATATATATATATATATATACACACAACAGTATATATATATATATACACACATATATTTGTTTATACATATGCATTTATATATGTATATACATATATATGTACATATAAACAAATGAATATACATGTATAAACACATCTCTCTCTAACTAAATATATATATATATATATATATATATATATATATATATACATATATATATATATACATATATACATACACATATATATACACACATACACACATAAATACACATACATATATATATTTTGTAGCAGGCCCCATATAAGTCTATTAGATGAGGGATTTAGCACGGCTGCACTTTCTGATCTCCAGATCTTAGCGTGCCCTAGACTTTCGCTCAAGCACTAATATTTTACTTTCCACTTGAAATATGGAAAAAAAATGGGAGAACTATGGATTGAACTCCAGCTATGTTAGCGCACCAAGCAATACTACTTTGATACCCACTCATAATCTAGGCCATTATTATATTTTTCTGTGTATGTCTCTTTTATATAAGAAATGTCAGTATGGCAGTTTGACTTTGTTCAGAATTAGATATTTAGGTATCACAATCAGACACTTAGATGAATTTTATTTTTTTAGATGGTATTTCACAGTCCTCTAGTTTTGAAATGATGAATAAGACACCTATTGAAGATCACCTGTTTTCTTCAGAATTGACTTTCAAAGACCATGCATTATCCAGGTTGGTTTACCAATGCATGCTAGTTAAGAATCACAGGAAGAATGTAGAATATTTGTAGCTTACATACATTAGTCAGACTTTGTTCAGAATTAGATATTTAGGTATCACAATCAGACACTTAGATGAAATTTATTTTTTTAGATGGTATTTCACAGTCCTCTAGTTTTGAAATGATGAATAAGACACCTATTGAAGATCACCTGTTTTCTCCAGAATTGACTTTCAAAGACCATGCATTATCCAGGTTGGTTTACCAATGCATGCTAGTTAAGAATCACAGGAAGAATGTAGAATATTTGTAGCTTACATACATTAGTCAGACTTTGTTCAGAATTAGATATTTAGGTATCACAATTAGACACTTAGATGAATTTTATTTTTTTAGATGGTATTTCACAGTCCTCTAGTTTTGAAATGATGAATAAGACACCTATTGAAGATCACCTGTTTTCTCCAGAATTGACTTTCAAAGACCATGCATTATCCAGGTTGGTTTACCAATGCATGCTAGTTAAGAATCACAGGAAGAATGTAGAATATTTGTAGCTTACATACATTAGTCAGACTTTGTTCAGAATTAGATATTTAGGTATCACAATCAGACACTTAGATGAAATTTATTTTTTTAGATGGTATTTCACAGTCCTCTAGTTTTGAAATGATGAATAAGACACCTATTGAAGATCACCTGTTTTCTCCAGAATTGACTTTCAAAGACCATGCATTATGCAGGTTGGTTTACCAAGGCATGCTAGTTAAGAATCACAGGAAGAATGTAGAATATTTGTAGCTTACATACATTAGTCAGACTTTGTTCAGAATTAGATATTTATGTATCACAATCAGACACTTAGATGAAATTTATTTTTTTAGATGGTATTTCAGAGTCCTCTAGTTTTGAAATGATGAATAAGACACCTATTGAAGATCACCTGTTTTCTCCAGAATTGACTTTCAAAGACCATGCATTATCCAGGTTGGTTTACCAATGCATGCTAGTTAAGAATCACAGGAAGAATGTAGAATATTTGTAGCTTACATACATTAGTCAGACTTTGTTCAGAATTAGATATTTAGGTATCACAATCAGATACTTAGATGAAATTTATTTTTTTAGATGGTATTTCACAGTCCTCTAGTTTTGAAATGATGAATAAGACACCTATTGAAGATCACCTGTTTTCTCCAGAATTGACTTTCAAAGACCATGCATTATGCAGGTTGGTTTACCAATGCATGCTAGTTAAGAATCACAGGAAGAATGTAGAATATTTGTAGCTTACATACATTAGTCAGACTTTGTTCAGAATTAGATATTTAGGTATCACAATCAGACACTTAGATGAAATTTATTTTTTTAGATGGTATTTCACAGTCCTCTAGTTTTGAAATGATGAATAAGACACCTATTGAAGATCACCTGTTTTCTCCAGAATTGACTTTCAAAGACCATGCATTATCCAGGTTGGTTTACCAATGCATGCTAGTTAAGAATCACAGGAAGAATGTAGAATATTTGTAGCTTACATACATTAGTCAGACTTTGTTCAGAATTAGATATTTAGGTATCACAATCAGACACTTAGATGAAATTTATTTTTTTAGATGGTATTTCACAGTCCTCTAGTTTTGAAATGATGAATAAGACACCTATTGAAGATCACCTGTTTTCTCCAGAATTGACTTTCAAAGACCATGCATTATCCAGGTTGGTTTACCAATGCATGCTAGTTAAGAATCACAGGAAGAATGTAGAATATTTGTAGCTTACATACATTAGTCAGACTTTGTTCAGAATTAGATATTTAGGTATCACAATCAGACACTTAGATGAATTTTATTTTTTTAGATGGTATTTCACAGTCCTCTAGTTTTGAAATGATGAATAAGACACCTATTGAAGATCACCTGTTTTCTCCAGAATTGACTTTCAAAGACCATGCATTATCCAGGTTGGTTTACCAATGCATGCTAGTTAAGAATCACAGGAAGAATGTAAAATATTTTGAAAAGATACATGTCCTATATTAGAATAGTTGTAGCTTACATACATTACCCATACTTTGTTCATAATTATATATTTATTTATCACAATCAGACAAAGGAATACATATTATAGTTGATATAGAGGTATTTGAATGGACATTAAATATTACATTTATGTTCAGCATACATATATGTATTTTTGATTATTTAAATGTGATATACATTATTATGTATAATTAGAAATGCTGATATTTAAATGTAATTTTGATTACACAATATAATGCTGTATGTTTTTTTTGGTTTTTAATCCAATAATTTAAGTCATAAATATCTTGATAAAATGTTGCACAAAGTTAGAGCATAGACACAAGATGATTGTAAATGTATTTTATGAATATTTTACAACGTGTGTATTAACTTTGTAAATTTTTTTTTTTTTTCAGATTTTCATCTGATGACTTCCAGGATTTTTTTTAGTTAAAATAAAAATTTTTATTTTTAAATGGTAATAATCAACATTTTATTATTAAATACCCTCTTTTGAACAGATTATAATAAATATCCATATAATCTGTCAATAAAAAACAATTTGACTCCCATGACTGGTAGTTGTCTATTTGACAAGCACATGCATAAGATCAAATTAGGCATCATGTATAGCATTAATTTTAGAAAATCCACTGATTCAGAGAATATTAAAGTCAACTAGCTTCTTTAAATTAATTGGGGAGTGAAATCCATCAATGCTTTTATTGTTTAATTTTTAGATTTTAAATTTTTAAAATATTTTCGGATATGTAGTCAGAATTTGACATAACTTTCTTCTTTTCACTTTTAAGAAGGGAAAGTGGTTCACTTACATTAAAGTGACAGTGTTGTTGAATGTAAAATTTCTTTTATAAGATCTTGTATCTTCCTTAGGTATCTAAAAACATTATTTTAATAAATTTATATTTTTTACATTTAAAAATGATAGGTCGGTAAACTTCATATTTTGCACAAGCTAGTTATTGGATGCCATGTTAATTGATTTTATGTTCTAGTGGAGTCATTTAAAGGGTCATTTAACTATAGTTATTAATATTATGTAATATTTAAAATCTTACCTCTTGGGTTAGACATCACATATATATAATTTTCATTCCCCTTTAGTTTCTTTCAACAATGTTAAATCAACATTCCGAATGTTTTGGTCCTTAAAGGGACCTTCACAAAATATATTGTGTATTGAATTTTAAACAATCATAAAAGAATTTTAACATATTTATAAAGTACTATTGAATTACATTCAGTCTTTAAATATACTTAGAAAAAGATACATCAATGCACATATCTTAGCCAATGACATAAGGCATCTATGCGCAACCAACAATCAGCATCAAAATAGCCTATGTAGATATGTATTTAATCCAAGAATATATATAATTAAAATCTAATGATCGAATAAAAAAACATATTAAGTTGTTCAAATATTATAATCTTCTCCAAAATGCATAAATAACAGAGCTTAATGTCCCTCTAAGCTGAAGACTGCGAAATACATCCATTACAATATATATTTCATTCAGTGTGTAAAACAATCCAGAAGTTAATATAAATATGCTTTACTCATATGTTATGTTTCTGTCTCGTTAGCAGCTGCATTACTTTGAATACTATCTGCCGTTGTTTAAACACAATTTACAAAGCTCTTAGATTGCTGTCATTATAGCAACGTTTTTGTCTATGGAAAATTTGCTTAATGAAAAAAATTTTTGCCCATGAAAAAACTTGCCAATGAAAAAATTGTTTAAAGTTCAGTTCACTTAAACACAGGATCTATCAATATTTGTTATCTTTTATATATGTTTATATTTTTATATTTTGCATGTCCCCTCTTCTTCTAGTAAATTAGATTTAAAGGGTAATACACAGGCATATAAAACTAATGCTTTTGTGCATTTAGCAACGCCATTATTTGTATTTTTACATTTGTGTATTTTTATATTTGTGTATTTTATTTTATTTCACTCATTATATTTTATATTTCGGTAATGGCTATGGAAAAAAGATTTGGGGATTTTATGTCTAGATCAGGCAGAGAAAGATCCACTAATCTTTTATTAGAAGAGGATAGTTCTACAATTAAGGATTCTAATCCTAAAGATCTGTTTAATGGTTTGGAAGACCTATTGCTAAAAGATACAAAAGAATGGCAAGACCTTTTGCTGTTAGACAATTACATTTTACATGATGTAGTGCCTAGGGGTCTGAGATTTTTTAAACAACATGTTTTTAAATTGGATGAGGTCGAGTTTATTACAGATTGGGAAAAGGCTTTTCACACCTGCTCTATAACATTGATTAACATCTTGATAAGATATAGGGAATTTAGACTTAAGAATTTGGAGGAACAAATAAATGAGGTAGTAGATAAAATACAGCCTTATAAAGATGAGGAAGAATGGATTAATCTAAATAATAATATACAAAATAGAACAGCAAAATATGAGAAAGAACTAAAGCTCAAAAAACATAAAAAACTAGTTAGGGACATTACTGATTTTAAGAACGATGAGGTTTATACTTATAATAAAACTCCGGTTGAAGAAGAAATATTACAGGTCCCAGAAACTAATTTGGAAACTGGTTCAGGGAGATCAGATCAAATTCCTGCTAAGAAAGGGGGGTATAATTCTAACTACCGTAACAAACCAAATGGAGGATGGAACAAACAAGGGTCCCATTATTATAATAACAATAATTGGGACGGACCCTATAGGAATAATAGCCATCAGAATAGACCCTATGGGAAGGTCGATAATGGTAAATACTTTAGGGAACGTCTCGATAGCAGAGAAGGCTGGGGGAAAGATGATTGGAGAGGAGCTTCAGGGAAGAAACAGGGTAATAGGAATAATCACCACCAAAATGGTGGTGGATATAATAAGGTTAAAAACCAGTTCTCCTCCTATACCCCGGATAAACAGAGAGAACCGGTTTGGAATAGACTTGGTGCCAAACCTAAACCTAAGTCTAACCAAGGGACTCCGAGAAATCAGAATAAGGTTAATTTTTTAGAGAAGGATTATGTCAGTCCGAATGTGAGATTAGAAAATCAAATACAGGCAGATGGCCCTTGGGAAACCAGGAGGAGACCCTCAAAACGAGCACTAGAAGTAGAAGAGGGACAAGGGGAGGACATAGAATACAGTCAATCAAACAGAAAAAGAATGAATTAACACGCCTAAAGAATGAAATAATAAATTTGTCTGATGCTGAATTAAGTGATGGTGACGTCAGACTCCTTGGTAAGGGGTTGAATTTTGCTCCTAAAAGTAAACCGAATAAATTTGAGGTTTACATGGATGTACAAAAATTTATACGGAAGCTGACGTTGAAACGTTACTTTTTAAAGGATCAGACTAATAGAGAATTATGTAATAAAACATATTTAGAAAGTACAGATTTAGAGACTTTGAAAATCCTAAAAGATTTAGAATCCAATTCATATTCTATGGATTTAGATCTGCTCAAAGAGGCTGAACCTACAGATCCCTCTGACTTAAACCTTTCTGAGCTTTCTGAGTCTAGTGGTCCAAAACAGAATTGATTATATAGCTGAAGCTAATAGACTATTGGGTGACACAGTAGTATATAAAAAATTGGATTATAATCCTACCAATACCTTCCAAAAAGATCTAAATACTCTAGTTTTGAAAGCAAAAGAGGACGACATTTTGTCACGAGATGAGGTTAATTTCATCATTCAACAAAATCCTAAAATACCAATATTCTATCACCTTCCCAAGGTGCACAAGTGCCTCTCCAACCCCCCTGGAAGGCCCATAATCTCTGGTATTGAGTCCCTATGCCATAATCTATTGAAGTATGTTGACTATTACCTTCAACCTATAGTTAAGAATACCAGGGCCTTTCTAAAGGATACTACTGAGGTTATAAAAATCTTTGAGGGAATGGAATGGGAAGAGGATTTTTGGTGGGCAACTTATGATGTGTCCTCCTTATATACTAATATAAAACATGAAAAAGGCATTAGAGCTATCAAAAGAGCTTTTTTATACTATGATATTCCTGATGTTCATTTGAAATTTATTTTGGATTCCATTTCATTTATTCTTTCTCATAATTATTTTGAGTTTGAGGATTCTTTTTATTTGCAGCTAAAAGGAACCGCGATGGGGACAACATTTGCTCCATCTTACGCTAATATTTTTATGGATGATTTTGAGAGGGAATATATTTGGAATAATAATCCTTTTGAAGGTAACATTGTAAAATATGCTAGATATATTGACGACGTGATTATTTTATGGAAAGGGTCGTCACAGTCCTTGACACAATTTTCGACATATATAAATGAAAATTCTTTTGACTTAGAATTTTGTGGTACATGTTCTAAGGATAATATTGTGTTTTTAGATATCAATCTTATGAAGGACCCCATAGAGAATAAAGTCATAGTGAAAAATCATAGGAAGACAGTTGACAGGAATAGTTTTGTTGATGCCAGGAGTGGACATCTGTTAGGATATGCTTAGTTGTTTTAGAGAACACTACAATTACAGCTTACTGCTTTATGCAGGACCACTCAGTCTCACACCTTACCTCGGATTCCCACAGATTTAACTTAAGGGAACCCTGATATGCTCATTGATCTGAGGGTCACTACAGCAGGGTAGCTGAGTGAAAACAGAACCTTCACGCAACAATAACTGCTTGTAGCAGAAAAGAGAGTAAGTCTTATAGGATAGTGACTTCAGCAGTTGTGAAAAGAGTTAATTAGTGCAGGTGCCTTAATTCAAACAGTCTAGCAGTGAAAATTGTTTATGCAGCAGGCTTTAGCAAACACACTGAAATTCACACAGTACTTTGTTAAATAAATCAACCTCTGGTCATTTTGTAAACCATACTTTGATAATGAATATTAGTAATTTCCAGAGTTGTTCAATCAGAGTGATATAAGCTGTGTTTAACTGATGAAACAGATAAAGTTTAAGTTAAAGCAAACAGTTCATTTCAAGCAGAATAGAGGTTAATTGTTGTAAAGTTTGAAATATGCTTAGGCAGTCCGTTAATGAATAATGGTAGTTGTAATAATCTTTGTCACAGTTATTTGTTTGCAATTTGGTAAGTAGCAGTAAGAGGTTTAGTGCATATTTGATATCAGAAGCGAATATGAATATCCAGCAAGTGAAAGTTTCACAAATAATATATAGCAAGCGTAAGTGTAATGAGGTTGCAGCAATACACACAGTTCATACAATGCAATATATACAGACCGGTAATAATGGAGAGGATATTATCACAGAGCAATACAGTTACCAGACAGCAACAAGTCCCAGCGGTATCACAGAGAGCCTGGCAGAGAACCGCGGCGGGAGAATGTCGGGCGTGACGTCACACGCTGCAGGGAACAACCTCAATACAGGAGAGAGACTGAGAAATCTCTCAGTGAACAAACGGAGCAAAACTTCAGGCACAAAAGAGCATCAGCAGGTTGATTCGAGTAGGCAGAAACTCAGGGTGTGCAATAAGTTGAAAATACAAAGTTGTATAAACGGCTAGGTCTCTTCTGAAGCAGCTTGACACTGAGCAACAAATTACCAAGCAATGAGTTCTGTTGGGAGGAGCCTTAAATAGGGGTAGTGAGTTCACATTCTTAAAGGCACAGTGTGAGAAGAGATAAATCCCTGACAACATCTTAAAAATTGGAAGAACAATATTCCTTTTAGCCAATATACTCGAGTGAGACGTAATTGTTCTAATAACAGATTTTGATAGTGAAGCTGAAACCCTAGACAAGAATTTTTAGAGAAAGGGTATGAGAATGAACTTTTAAAAGCAGCTAAGCTAAGGGCCAGAAATCTAGATAGAAATAGACTACTGGATAATACCATTAAGCATCAGGATAAAAATCAGGAGGTTAACAATCAAACAAGGTTTATAACTACCTTTAGTGAAGGAGCAAGTATAATAAAGAAGGTAATGAACAAACACTGGGGAATATTAAAATCCGATCCAATCTTGAGTCAAATTATAACAGATAAACCTTGCATTACGTTTAGAAAAAATCGTAACTTGAAAAACCATCTAGCTCCCAGTAAACTGAGAAAAAGGGGAGATAATGGTTTAATAACGAATGAAAGTAAAAACACCTTAAGTAATTGGTTATCAATTCCAACTGGCACGTACAAATGTAATAAGAGCAGATGTAACATGTGTTCTTTTGTCAGAAAAGGAAACAGGTTCAGTAGTTCTGATGGTACTGAACAATTTGAGATCAAACACAGATGCAACTGTGAATCGACATATACTGTCTATCTGCTAAGATGCAGTTGTGATCTAATTTACATTGGACGTACCAAAAGAAATACTAGAACAAGGTTCAATGAACACTTGTATAAAATTAAAAATGGTTTTATAAAACACAGTGTACCCAATCATTTTCTATTGGTTCATGGCAGTAATCCGAGAGGCTTAGAAATACAAATAATAGATTGGATACCACCAAGTTATCCCAATAGACTGAGAACTTTAAGACAACGAGAAACCGAATGGATTTATAAGTTAAAGAGTTTGAATCCTTTAGGTCTCAATATTGATTTAGACATACAGGCCTTTATATGAAGAATGGTAGTATCTTCATGTATTTTAATATGCAAATATCCAAAGATCTTTTATTTGTCGAATCTATATTTGAGAAACAATTTATGTAGGTTATAATTATGATCTTCGCATAATAAGATGAATTTACTTATATGTATTTCTTATCGTTACAGGATCTATATCAATTTCCAGCACATTTATGATAGATTTCTTATGTTTTTAAATTATTTATCTGTATATCATTTTTAAAATATTTATTTGCATATTATGTCATGAATTTATTTTTAACTTTTGTAACAAAATTTGTTTTTAACATTTGTAACAATTTTTGTATGCAATGTATTTATCAAATTGCATTTACCAAGTTGTATTTATTTTTATTATTTATTTTTATGTTTTAAAGCGTGTGTCTGAATAATTCTGTACCGTATAAGCATTGTAAATATATTCAGTTAGTGTATAAATTTACTACTGAGTATATCAATCGTTAATCTGTGAACTTGTATAAATTGCTGCTGATCTATTGCTTTAAACAAAAGGGTGTGCTCGTATACCGCATCCTGATTGGTGTATACCATCAGCCAATCGGGTGGAAGCACCGACTTTAAAAGCTAACAACCTATTTAACTTAACATTCTGCTCTTGATAAAGCCCGGGCGTACACCGGGGGAAACGCATCGAGCTATCCATATGGTTTAAAGAAGTTATTGAAAAAAAGCTTCCCACCGCGACCTAAGCTGTGTGCAGCTCCTTGACGAAAAGTGAGACATACCTGCCGGCTGTGGTCTTCCTTGCTTCTGGACTACAGAATTGTTCACATCATAGATTGTGAAAGGCTCTTTTAAAACCTACCGTTTGTAAGTAGGAATCGTTGTGTGTCTTGTATTTGTATCAATAAAATTACTACCTTGAATCTCGGTTCTCCTGTGCTGTTCTTACTTCACAGCTATTTACTCATATGTTATACTAATTTTGCCAAAGGAAGGTGCCTAGGTTTATGATATTTCAAGCATTATTGTGAAATGTCTTCTTAAAGGGACATGAACTCAAAATATACTTAAAGGGAGACTGTAAAAAAAAAAAATTTTTATACATTCAGAACGAGTATTCAATTTTAAGCAACTTTATAAATTGACTCATATTATCAATGTTCCTCGTGATGTTGCTATCATTACTTGAAAAATAAGGCATTAAATTGATAATTTATTTGCTTCAGTACTCTGGACAGAACTTTTTTTTTTGGGTGGATTAATTAATCCAAAAATCAAGGACAACCCAGGTTTTTCGCAAATAATTGTCCGTAATATAAAATATCAGTTTTGATTTGCAAATAAAGATAACAAGATAATTATTAACATTTGAGAATCGGATTAAATTATAAAGTTGATTAACATTTCATTCTCAATCTGAATCACGAACGCTAAATTTTTTTGGACAGTGTCCCTTTAAGAGATTTAAAGAATGTATTTACTTCTCTTCTTATCTTGACATACTTTGCTTGAAAAGCATATCGAGATAGGCTCAGTAGATGAAGATTGCTGGATGCACAGAGATGTCTTATGTGATTGGCTCAACCATGTGCATTTAAATTTCTTCTGTTGAGGATATCTAAATACAAAGATAAATTGAGTTGCATTTTAAAGTCTAAACATTTTTGATCTCTACAGATCATTTGATACAATTGTTTGGTTGTAATGTCTATTTAAAAATAAAGACGCCATTGCACAATAACATATGAGCATTTCAGACAAATACAAGCTTGAGGTTTATTTACTAATAACAAACAAACCTGTAGTTTAACATCTATAAACAGATTATCCAAGTTACTGACATTATAACCTGAATTTGAACAATCAGAAATGTTGCATGGGAAACGTATCTTGAAACACCAGATTTGCATCTTTAAACATTAGAGTCTAATGTCACGCAATAGCACGCAATCAATGTGCATTATAAATACATTTAATAGAGCAATGTCAATACTTCACAATAAGTCACGAAATTGATTTTAGGAACAATAAAGACATACAATATTAAATGTGTATTAATCCAACGTATTTGTATTAAAGAAACAGACCGTTATTAAACCGAGAAATGTCTACAACATTTAATAATGTGACAGTATTAGATTTTAAAGAGAATTTAAACATTAATATTTAACGGATCACGGATATTAATCTGCGTCACACATATCCGCATGACAGGCCCATGAGTTACAAATAAGTCTACATGAAAAATGAAGTAACAGCACTACCAGGAGGTATGTGTATGGAAGTTGCTAAGATATGAAACATTAAGGAACGGCCAATCAGAGTTCATCACACAAACACAACTTGAGTCAGGATGGACTCACAGACATTCTAACAATATTTCAAAATTTTATCCAATCAGATGTACAGATAACTTGTCCCATGGTGCATCTCATGTTTACTTCAACATATAAAAGTCCATTACACGTTGCCATCTTTGTCAGTTCTCTAATGCCTGCTGGTATATTAGTCTATCTACAAACATCTCGGCAGGCATGAAACCTCCCAGGTTTACCAAGCAGGAGAGCGCTGCACTGGTCCACGCCGTCAAGGACTTTTATCCCCAGCTGTTTGGGAACAAGAGGAGGTCGACAGATGCGCCTGTTAAGAAGGCCCTCTGGGAGTCTATCACCAATGCGGTTAAATTGGTGTGTGGCGTCCAGAGGAGCCAGGATCAGATCATGAGGAGATTCGGAGATATGAGGTTGCGCTTGACAAAAAAAGTCAACCTCATAAGGGAGTGGGTACAAGCCCGTAAAAGAGGGGGCCAAAGAAAGGCCCCGCGGAAACTATACCTACTCCCTTATGAGGTGATTTTATGCGAGCTCCTCACTCTCCGGGTCCCCAAAAGATTTAGATCCTCGCCATCCTCAGCCTCCTCTTCTTCCCTCCCAGCTGCTGGATCTGAAAGTCCTGATTCGGGGGCCAGGGCAGCTGCTTCTCCGTCCGGTGGCCTGGGAGGAGACGAAGGAGAATCTGAACCAGGTAACTATCCAACTTCATATAATATATTAATATTTGAATAGATTTTTAAGAAATGTGTATATAGTCAGATACTAAACCTATATAGATCTCACAACATACGTTACATATGATGTTTAGATATCTGATTTTAGATTAGTGACACAAGAAATAGGAATGATGTTTCTTGCGCTCTACAGAATATGCGCCACAGAGCGAAAATGGAATTGCGCATACACGTTAACATGGGTTTGCTGTAAGTGGCATTGCTTTACACATGTTGGTCAAATGACGGATGCGTAATTCCGCTTGGAATCATTGCGCAATGATCCCGAAAATTAGAATTGCGCATACACGTTAACATGGGTTTGCTGTAAGTGGCATTGCTTTACACATGTTGGTCAAATGACGGATGCGTAATTCCGCTTGGAATCATTGCGCAATGATCCCGAAAATTAGAATTGCGCATACACGTTAACATGGGTTTGCTGTAAGTGGCATTGCTTTACACATGTTGGTCAAATGACGGATGCGTAATTCCACTTGGAATCATTGCGCAATGATCCCGAAAATTAGAATTGCGCATACACGTTAACATGGGTTTGCTGTAAGTGGCATTGCTTTACACATGTTGGTCAAAATGAAATGTGAATTATTATATATGTGAAGAATACAGTATTCTTATTTTCAATATTATACATAATAAAAAAAGACTAGCAGAATCAAGATAAATAATAACATATGTCCATCAATTGATGAGAATGAAACAACACAAAAAATTAATTAAAGCTACAGTAAACAACACAACTGATTGAAAATAAGAGTACAGGATATATTTATGATGAATATAATTGAGGAAACAATTAGCTCATGGGACTACCAAAAGATTAATAGTTTTAAATTGATTTGGTAATAATGTAAAGATTTTAAACATGGCATGATTTGTATTAATGATATCCAATCCTCATTTAATATATTACAGATCGTGATGTTGGTGCTGGAACCTCAAGCCAGGGCTTGTCACAGTATGGTATGTCTCATTTTAATTGACATTTGTCTTAGAAACATGGACAGAACATTACATACAAAATTCACATTGTTCAATATTTATAAATAAGAATATAAAAAACCAAACATACGATTACATTGTAATACTAATCTGAATTTTTTTCGAATTTAAGATATCCCATCTATTGTTGATATCTTCATTTTAATGTAAGATTCTTTGAATGTCCAATTTATATTCTTCCCCTGTGTATTGCTTAATCTTATTTGGATACATTTTGACAAAATTCACACACTTTTGCATATGTTTTGATTTTAAAAATATAGATTCAATTTTTGAAATTGATCACATCATTTAAGGCAGTGTTTTTAAACCAGTGTGCCGTGGCACACTAGTGTGCCGTGAGAGATCCTCAGGTGTGCTATGGCAGACTGACAACAGTGTGACATATTTTTTAAACTTTGCTTGTTTTTTACTCCCAGTGAAGGGGTAGTTTGTAGGAGGCATGGCATAAAAGCACAATACATACGGTATGTGTGTGTTTGTGTGTATGTGTATATATATATATATATGCTGTATTAGGCTACAATGTGTGATTTTTTTTTTTAATTTTGGGATGGTGTTGGGCCACAGGATTTTTTAATGTAAAAAAGTGTGCCACGGCAAAAAAAAGGTTAAAAATCACTGATTTAAGGGACATGCCAACTAAATGTTACATTGAATGATTTTGAAACGTGATTTTATTGTTTTGTATAAACATTTTTATGAGCTAAATTGGTTCAGTCTATTGTTTTAGTTCTTCTAAAAACATATTGATTTTGGTTTAGGTTAAACAATGCATTACTGGGATTATCCGGCTGTTTTTTAATGCACAAATTGGCATTTTGTCAAAAGTTAAAATCATGTGTTCAGATAACAGTAGTACATAGTTTCAAAAAGTATACAATTACAAATTTTGATCTTCATGTCCCTTTAAGAGAGGATAATTAAATAATTTTTAGGATATCCTTAACTAACATATTAGATTGTAATTGCATGCTCCATCCCATTCATTACATCAACATATGGAGTAGAGAATTCATTAACAGCAACATTGTCAAATCAATATATTTTTATATTAAAGGGACACTGAGCTAAAATTATTACTGTTGTCATTCAGATAGAGCATGCAATATTAATCAACATTTAAATATAATACTATAATCATATTTAAAATATTCTATTGCTAAATGTATTTTTAAATCAAGAATGTACGTTTATCTGCAGCTCCATTTTGGTTGACCAACCTGGGTTTTTATTGATGATTGGTGGATACCTTCAACAAACAATATTTATTGAATACAATATTGCTTATCTGCCTTTAAGATTAAAATGTAGCAAAATTAAAAATATAATAGGAGTCAATGTTAAATAATTTGGAACAGTTTGAACAGTGAAATCACTGATTGAAATAAATCATGTCAGTGTCCCTTTGATAAACAATAGATTCATTAATCCTTACATTCTTTGGATTAAACAATATTGATATATAATTCACATATTCACTGTTTGAGTTACTTTCTAGATATAAGCATACTCTAACAGCACCATGATTACATATTTGTACAAATCAATTTGGTTTGGTATTGTGATCAATATGTGTTGTGTCCTAAACAAGATTACTGTACATTGCACAAATGGCTCGATGTGCCACATGTCTTTGTTTATATTTGTCAACAGCTGTTATTCAAAATGTGGTTTGTGTGTATTCTTTTAAGAACATTGATCAATGGGTATATTTAGATATGCAATAGCATCGTATGAGATGAGTTTGATGTCTAATATAGTCAGAAATTAAACATATGTTAAATACATCATTTTTTACAGAATCCCCTTGATTCAATCAAGCATTTTTTATTCTAATGACTGCTCTATTCTTCACATTTTCAAGTTGATTATTCTTATAAATCGATACAGATGTGATTTAGTGCTATCCCAAATGTGTTCACTAATATATATCTATATCATTCATAGAGAGAGTTGTTGTGGGGAGCCCAGAGGGATCCAGCACCGACACAGAGCTGCCTTTGCAGTCTTCTGGTAAGTCCATTGACTCATTTATATGTCATTGAAGGTGTATTGGTAATCAATATTATGAGCATGATTCTGATGAAGGATAACATTTGAAACAAACATATAATTTACTCCTCTGATTATATATTATTTTTATTTTAATATTGAAAGATTAAGAATTAAAATTTTCTTAGTCTACACCTTTGTTATTCCGAAGATGTATAGCATATGTTTGTTTCCATGTTCAATTTTGACAACAATCATCAAGTGATACACACATGAGAAATCTTAAATGTTCAATGTACTATGCTTTTATGATTTTTAAATTAATACAAACAATAAATCGAAAATCTGAATCATTGAGAATAACAAATTTAATGTCATTTGTATGCTCCATCAAAATGATGTAAATCATAACTTTGGGTGTGTATATCTTTAATGCAACATTGATGTGTGTCTTTGAGCAACAGTAACATATGTTATAATATCTGATCTTAACGTGTACACAACATGTTATGTTTTACAGAGATTGATTTAACATGTGGGACGGAGGAGGAAGAGGCTCCCTTGAAGTCTGATGGTATGTGAAATATATCTAACATGTATCCAACATGTTTCTTTATTGGAAATCATTTTATTGAAGACATTCAAAGTCTACAGCTTTTGCACTTTAAAAAGGAATATTATTTGTCTGTTCAAATACACTACTGCCCCCTTTATATATCAGGCAGCATGAAAATATGCTTGGATTTTTTAAAAAAAATTGGATTTCTAATTCAGCCCATCATGATGTCACATGCATATTCCAGGCCAAACCACAATAATAATTTTATAATTGTACAGACAGTCATTGCTATTCATCTGAGTGCCTATATGCATACCATATCCTCATGTCATCATTGTTCAGAAATTCAAACACACTTCTAAGTATATTGCAAACATAATCAAGTTGAAATGCGTTGATTTGATTTTATGATGTATGAGATGTTAATATATTTTTATTATTTATTTCAGATGGATCCTCCTCTTCTGGTCATCAGTTTTCTGCCCCTGCCCAATCCCCTGCCCAGTCCCCTGCCCAGTCCCCTGCCCAGACCCCTGCCCAGTCCCCTGCCCAGTCCCCTGCCCCTCCACAGACCACAGACCCTCCCGGCCCTTCCCATTTTTCCTATCCTGTCCCTCCCAAAAAACGCACCTTCATCCCCCTTCGCCGCTCTCCCCGTCTTTTGGCCCATACAGCTACCCCAGCTGCCCAGCAACCAACTCACCACTCCCCAGCTGTACGGGCTACCCCAGAGCAGCAGCCCATCCCTCCCCACCCCAATCCCATCCCTCCCCAACCCAATCCTATCCCTCCCCAACCCAATCCCATCCCTCCCCCCTGTCTCAACCTTCATTGTCCTGGGTGTCGGATTGTCCTTCCCAGGCACAGCTGTAAGTATCATTCAAAATCAACATTATAAGATACTTAAAGGTACACTGAAGGCAAATTGTTTCTATTGTGATTCAAATAGAGCATGCAATGTTAATCAAATTTATAATTTTCTACTCTTATCAATTATTCTTCATTCTCTTGCTATCTTTATTGAAACAAAGAAATGCCTCTAATTATTTTTTATTAAAACAAAATCTGGACATCATTTCTTTATTGTTGGATGAATGTATCCATCAATCAGCAGGGACAACCAAAGTTGATAACCAAAAATGGCCTGCCCTCTCAACTTACATTCTTGCATTTAAAATATAGCTAGAGAATTCTAACATTTAAAGAATAGGAGTAAATGAATAATTATTTTTAATGTCATGCTCTATCTGAATCAGTAACTAAAATATTTTGGTTTAGTGTCCCTTTAATTTTATATCACTACATATACCAATCACCACTACTTGGATCCAACAATTTATGGACAAATGTTCATACATTATCTCTTGTATAACCCAGTGGGAATGTAATTTCTTCTGGTTGCTATGTTTACACAGCTTGTCCTCAACGCCAACATGTTTAAGGATAGGTGTGCCTACCACAGTATAACTAAAATATTTAAATTGCTAATGTAAGTACAAAGTAAATCCTTTTCCAAGATTTTAGACACTCAAGCTGTAAAAGTGGATCATCAAAAACCAATTAAAGGGGACAACATGTTGGAGTAAAATGTCCCTTTAATGGTTTAGGTCTGTCTGAATAACATATTTCATGTGTAAATAATCAATTTCAACAAATTAATTTAAAGAATGATTTTTTCTTTATGATGACAATGTCTCTTTGCTTATTTTTTGTTCTGTTGTGTAATTATCATTAATATTTAATTTTTTCTTTATTTTAGACTGTGACTCAACATGGCTCACGCTGGAAGGTCTAGCCCGCGTAGAGCAGGCCGTGTTGAGGAACGCAGCTGTCCTGAGAGGGATGAGCGACACCATGCAGGCCCAGCTACAGGTTCAGCATTTGACTCTACGTCAGATGAGGCGGTGGAATTCAATGCTTGAATCTGTAGCTGGACAGGCACAGGACGATGAAGGGGATGACCAGTAAGTGGAGGATCCGGAGATGCTCCAAGGGCGCAGATAAGAATCCTCCGTCCACATGTTGATGTCGTTTTTTATGGTTGCCATTTGGCCTTATTTTTATTATTGTTGTGCCTGTTGCACTCTTTTACCTTGTCATATGGCTCAAATGGGGCTATGCTGGCCCTTGGCAACTCTCTTCATGGACTGTGATGCACTCTGTTACCTTGTCATATGGCTCCAATGGGGCTATGCTGGCCCTTGGCTACTCTCTTCATGGACTGTGATGCACTCTGTTACCTTGTCATATGGCTCAAATGGGGCTATGCTGGCCCTTGGCTACTCTCTTCATGGACTGTGATGCACTCTGTTACCTTGTCATATGGCTCCAATGGGGCTATGCTGGCCCTTGGCTACTCTCTTCATGGACTGTGATGCACTCTGTTACCTTGTCATATGGCTCAAATGGGGCTATGCTGGCCCTTGGCTACTCTCTTCATGGACTGTGATGCACTCTGTTACCTTGTCATATGGCTCCAATGGGGCTATGCTGGCCCTTGGCAACTCTCTTCATGGACTGTGATGCACTCTGTTACCTTGTCATATGGCTCCAATGGGGCTATGCTGGCCCTTGGCAACTCTCTTCATGGACTGTGATGCACTCTGTTACCTTGTCATATGGCTCCAATTTACCTTATCTTTAAAAAATTATTTATAAACGTTGTTGATGTTTTCTGACATACTAATAAAAGACATGTCATTCCACGATTCTTTGTCCTCTTTATTCATGTCATTGATTGAAATCTCTAGTTTATCTGGTTAATCCTTAAAGGGACCTTAGCAAAAATAATGGTGTTTCCTGAATCATATATGTAATACAATTGTAAATGACTTTAAGATTAACATCTCCAATTTAATTTTATTATTTGTCTTTATATATTTTTCGTAAAGCTTTATCATTGCATGATTATGATTAGCATAGTAATTCTTTTATATATGTATATATAGATTGTTATTTGTGTATATATATATGTATATTGCAAATTTCACAGCCATGTGTGTATTTATAAACTCTGCGTGAATTGATGCACCTTTAACAAATGATCTGAGGATTGATACAATTATATAATCCCTGTAAAGTGTTCATTTTATTGAAATAGTATTGTCTCTGTGTATCCTCTTTTTACAAAACAAAATCATGTCCCTTTAAGTGATGCTGAGCACAATTGTTAATGAATGGATTTCCATTTCTAAAGCGTTTTTGTCCTTTTTACATGAACAAGGACATATAATCTTATTAATAAACAATCTTATTGTAATGTTGACAGCACATGTATTTCATTTTCAATTCTATCTTATTGTAGTAGTGTAACCAAATCAATCTCTGTGTGTAATGCGCATATTTTAGATGAGGAATATGTTTTTCTAAATATTTGTAAAAAATACTTCTCCTCCCATATATAGCTATAGGTAGGCTGACCATATTTCAACTTGAATAAATGACACGTTTGATCAATACATGTGTCATTATTGTTATTCCAAAACAATCTAAACATATCTTAAAACATCAATGGCATATGTATTTCTCATGTGTATCTTTTAAATGTTAAAGATATATACCATAGCTATAGTTAAAGGGACAGTCAAGTCCGAAAAGATGATTCATGATTTAAATAGGGCATGCAAGTTTACCCAACTTCCTAATTATCTTTTATTCCACATCTAGCTTTGTTCTCTTGTTATAGTTACTTGAAATGTAAACAGAGGAGGTTCATATGCTAAGTTCTTTGACCTTGAAGACTGCCTCTAATGTTGTAAAAATATTGACTACTATAAGGCATTAGTTCACATGTTTCATATAGATAACATTGAGATCATGCACGTAAAGTGACCTAGGAGTGAGCATTGATTGGCTAAAATGCATGTCTGTCAAAAGAACCTAAATAATGGGGCAGTCATCAGAAGCATAGATACAAGATAATAACAGAAGTAAAATGTATATTAATATATAACTGTTTGTTGTTCAAAAATGAGTAATGTGTAATAAAGGGATTAGCTATATTTGTTAAAAATCAATTTCTGGGGTTGACTGTCCCTTTAACATATAATATCTAACACATCCCTATTTTACTAATGCATCTCCTAGCATTTTCTTTTAAAGGGACAGGAAACACAAAAATCCAAATATTTACATTTATTGTAACAATATATTTCAAATTGCAATGTCGTACATAATCGTGTAACCAATATTGATTTAATTTGTAATTAAAACATGCTGCTTGCTAAATAGTTTAGTTATAAATCATCTGCTTCTAATTAAATATCTCCTTCTTTTCGATAATGTATTATATTTTATAGATCACAGTATTTCATTATCTATCGTGACATTCCTAGATAGCAATATAGACACATACTAGTTACTAAAATATAAATACGTTTCTTATTGATATGCCAAGCTATCAACTGAGTCCTTGTATTGGCTGCGGTTTTTCAGCGATCTCAGATGCGCCATGTTGCTTAAGACGTCACCTGCCAGGCTGTCCAATGATTCCTTGTATTGACTGACGTTTTTACGCGATCAAGGATGCGCCTTTTATTGGATGGTGTTTTCACGCGATCAAGGAATGCGCCTTTTATTGGATTGCGTTCTTACGTGATCAAGAATGCACCTTTTATTGGATTGCGTTCTTATGTGATCAAGGAAGCGCCATGTTAATTAAGACGTCACATGCAAAGGTGTAAAAAAACGTCTTATTGTATTACGTAGTCCCGCAATATTTGTTTGTGCACGTTACACACGTTTGTGAATGAGAAGACAAGTTTAAAACCATGGCGAATATGGATTGTGTGCATCATGTTACATTGTTGACCCATAGCTGACAAAGACCACCACATTCTCTTTTGCTGGATGTCTGGTTGAATAAACGAATGAAAGCAAAATGTTTTCATGCATAAGATATTTCGAGGCAAGTGCAAATCTCTATAGTCCATGTTATTTAATATGTTTGTCAACAATATGTTCCTTTTTATGAAAAATGACTGTTGTGTTTAATGTTGAATATCTAATTCTAATTCATAAATATGCGCTATTGTATTATAATAAAGTAATCAATATGCATTTATCTTTATCATATGCTAAATATATGATGCCGACTTCTTCTAAATGTAATTTCGTCGTATATTTTATTAGAGGTTCATTAGACACTCACATTAAAAACCATAATATTTTATTTTGTCTATAGTTATATAGTCCATTGTTTACCAAATACACGTCTACTTTTGCTTCTGTTCAAATAAAATTGAAGTAATTTTCAGACTCCTCGCCAAGCCTCAAAGTTTCATGTGAGTACCATCTCCAGCTTTCTCCTGTTTTTGTAAAGGGTCTTTTCATATGTTAATGATGGGCTATTGTCTTGTTTTACGGTTGTAATGGTGTTTCCATCTATCTTTTCAATAGAGATAACCCGATTTTCTTTGAAAGTGTTTAAAGCTTTTTAATATTGATATCAGTATATGTTAATCTTGTTGTTTCTAGTAGTGTCTATTACATGCAGTTCTGTTAAAAAGATTGTATACTGTCCCTTTAATGCAAATGTTGATTTTTGTATCATGTATGAGTTCCACATTGGTTAATCTCCAAATATATTATTGTTAGCATTTTTTTTTTTACTCCTAAAAGGACTTTAAACCATATTCATTGTTAAAACAAATGTCTTTATAAAAACAAAATAAACACAATAATGTCTCTTTAAGAAAATAAACTTTATTTAACACGTCAATATAAATCTTTTTGCAATATTTCTTGTTTGAACAAGTACATGTAGATATACCAACAATCACCAAATATTATATGTTAGCATATGTAATTTTGTTAAAGGGACAGTCTAGAAAACAAAATGTTTTGCATTATTAAAAAAGACAATTTTGTTATATCAATGATATCAAAGTTTGCACACCAATTAATCATTTTTCTGTGTTTATTTTTATTTGCTAGCTAAACCTATGAGGTTCGTTTGATCATTTCTTAGAGCTTGAAGAGTGCATGTAATCAGAATGCAATTTGAACACTAGAGGGCATTTTGGTAGCATTTGTATATATAAAACCTTGAGCTCATACAGCATATTTACCATGTATTGATCATTGATTGTGTAAAATGTTGTTATGTCAGAACAACAAATAAGTGGTAATTTTTCATAGGCATAGATACAAGGGTAAGCACATAAGTCACATGTATTTCTCCATGTTTTGTTGTTTCAAACTTAATAATGCGGAATACAGTGTTTTCTTTGTAATCAATAATGTTCTGACTGTCCCTTTAAGCTGTGTTAATTGTCATTCAAACAGTAATATGCCATCATGGATAATTGTAATGGTAATTTTGTTTGCGATTCGTGAAACAGTTTGGACATCACATCACAGAAACCAATCAATATCATGAACAAGGATAGGTATGTGATGATGTGGTTTTCACACACTTATAACCCACACTCTGCAAACAATCTGCCTCCATGGACCCGGTCCCATAGAAGTAGATTATATACAGAGTGTGGTCCACAAGTGTATGAAAAACACATCATCACATACCTATCCATTACACATTAAATAAAAAATAATTAAACATGAAAACAAATACTTACTTCCTCTTCCTTCCCCTCTTCCCACGGGGCTGAGGCTCTGGGAGGGCCAACTGCCGACTCCGACGAGTTCTCATTGGAGATGTTGTGGGAAGAGTGGAAGGAAGAGTACTGGGACGACCAAGGTGAGGAGGAGGAGATGGCCCGGCAGGAGGAGATGGCCCAGCAGGAGCAGATGGCCCGGCAGGAGCAGATGGCCCGGCAGGAGCAGATGGCCCGGCAGGAGAAGATGGCCCGGCAGGAGAAGATGGACCGGCAGGAGAAGATGGACCAGCAGGAGGCCCAGCAGCAGGAGGCCCAGCAGATGGCGGCCCAGGAGCAGGAGGCCCAGCAGGTGGCAGACCAGCAGGAGGCAGACCAGCATGCGCCTCCCAGAAGAAATTAAACATCTCTTGTTGGAGTCGAAAGGTTCTGTTTTGGCCTTCTTCTATTCGAGTAAGGAGGTGTATGATTTGTGTTTGGCCTTCAATGATTTTGTTTTGGCCTTCAATAATTCTATTTCTGCCTTCTATATTTTGGATCCGGGAGTTACGCATCTGGTCAATGTAGTCTAGTAGAACCCGCACCTCCGCTATTTCCTCTTGTTGTGCACGGCGGGGTGCCCGTGCACGGCGGCCTGCTGGTGCACGGCGGCCTTCTGGTCCTTGAGGGGCCTCTGCTTCCGGTGCCTCTTCCTCTGCTTCCGGGGCCTCTTCGTCAAGGGGGGCCTCTTCGTCAAGGGGGGCCTCTTCGTCAAGGGGGGCCTCTTCCCTCCGAGGTGGAGATTCATCCCCACCACTCTCATCCCGGGGAAAAGGAGGAGCCTGTAGTTGCTGAGCTGCCTCCTCCCCAAACTCTGTATATTTGAAAAAGAAAGAAATGTATATATTAGCATATTTCCAAATAAAGCTTTAAATTACTTAGCTTACGATACAATTCCAAATGCAGCCTCATTAATCCACTTTGAAATCTAACAATCAATACGATGTCCGCATTTTCTAAACCATGTTTGTGATATCTGTGGTCAATCTGAATGTTTTAGCGTTTGTTTTCAGTCTGTTTAAATGCACACCTAACCTATAGCCTAGATACTGATGTAACCGCAAAGTAATTGTGAATGTGTGTAAACAACGTAATAGCATTAATCTGATCCTTAAAGGGACATGAAACCCAATTTTTTATCTTTCATGATTTAGAAGCATACAATTATAATCAACTTTCTAATTTACTTTTCTTATCTAATTTGCTTCATTCTCTGGATATTCTTTGATGAAAAGCATATCTAGATATGCTTAGAAGCTGCTGATTGGTAGCTGCATATAGCTGCCTCCTGTAATTGGTTCACCGTGTGCATGGCTATTTCTTCATTAAAGTATATCTAAAGAATGAAGCTAATTAGGTAATATAAGTAAATTGGAATGTTGTTTAAAATTGTATTCTCTACCTTAATCATGAAAGGAAATGTTTGCGTATAGTGTCCCTTGAAATACATTCGTATGTTAATTTCTTCTGAAATGAGCTTACCGTCAGATGAGAGTGGCAGGTTCCTGGTATCGATTCCTCCGATACCGACTATATCCACCTCGGAGATGCTGGGACGCAACATTTCCTCCCATCGGCAGTAATCGATTTCCAGTGCAGGGCCGCCACCGGTTCCTGCGGCATGTTGGGACTCCCGGCTTAACTTTTTCTTAAAATCCATCTTGCAGTCCCGGTAACGATGTTTAATAGAGTCCATATCTCTGTTCCGTCCACCCTCTGCATTGACTGCATTCCTTATCTCCTGCCAGAGCCTCCTCTTCTCAGTCGGGGTTGTCTTCTGATGCTGCAGCCTCCTATACCTGCCCATATAGGCTTCTACGAGGGCCTCCTTCTCCTCCATAGAAAACCTTGCCTCCCTAGTCGCCTTGGCCTTCCCCTGTGACGATGCCCTCTGTTTCCCGGACTGTGAAGCCCTACTCTGTCCGCCACTGGGCCCAGCCACTTGTTCATCTTGAACCAAGTGGCTGGGTCCACCCACCGCTTCCACCCCCGCTTCCTGCCCCCCTTCCTGCCCTGTTCCTCTCCCCCTCCCTCTCCTCCCCCCTCTACCTCTCCCCTGCCTGACCTCCATCTCTTCCCTAAACTAAACCCCAAATAAGCAAACCAAAAGTGAGTGTGATCAAATGAATGGGGGTCAAAATAAAGAACTAAAAAGACGAAAAAAGTGCTGAAAGTGTGAAAGGGATATAAATAAAAGAGGGTAAAGAGTATTTAAATAAAGAAAATGAAGAAGAAAACTAAAAGGAGGATATGTAAACTAAATGTAACTAGGGGATGGGATGGGGATGGGGTATGAGATAAGAGTAAATGGGATTACAGGGAATGGGACTACAGGGAATGGGGTATGGAGTGTAGTATGAGAGGGTATGGGGTATGGAGTGTATGTAGTGTTATTGATAAGTGTATGTATGTATTGAATGTGTTTGCGTGTAAATGTGCTAAGTGTACAGTAAAAGCACTCGCACACTCACCCAAACCAACTGTCGCTCACTAACTCACACTACCACTAACTGACTCTCTCACACTACCACTAACTCTCTAACTCACACTACCACTAACTCTCTAACTCACACTACCACTAACTCACTCACGATAACACTGACTCACAATAATGCACCAAATCTCTAAGCTCCAATCTTCAAAAACCCACCATCAACACAGTCAAAAAAGCCATGCTTGTGTGGTGCTTATATACCCTGTGTAAATGTTTAATGATGTACCGGTTTGCGTTGTAAATTGTGTTCAGGTGTGCTTTGTTAGCAATTAGTATTTGTGCAATGTGTACTAGTTGTGTGAATTTGCGCATGCTCATTTGGAGTTAGTATTTGTGGAATGTGTAGAATGCGATGATGTCATAGTGCTCGTTTTCTATAACATTCTCCAATAGTATTATGTTTAAATGTTAATTTGCGATGGTGTGGTATTAGTGAAGTACTGTATATGTATGTTTGTCCTAATATATAGTAATTTTGAATGCGAGTATTTTGCTAGTGTATGATTATTTTTTATTTTTTCCTTGTTGTTATTTTCCGTATTTCCGCATCTTAATTAATATGCATATTCCCTGTATTTTATTTTATTAAATTTCCCCCCGCTTCTGAATGTGTAATGCTTATGTGCTTTGTTTAGTGATTGTTGTTGTGACATTTGCGGCGTGTTATTGTTGTGCATTATGTGGTATGCGTCATATGACTGAGCTGTGCGTATTTCTCACGAGATCGAGTGTTAGGTGAAAAAAGCGTGTTTGTTTGCTTTTCCATTGATCTCTATGGGAGACTGTCTAACGCGGGGGGGATTCCGCGTGTGAAATACACGCGTTAGGAGTATCGTTATAAGGTTTTTTTTCAACTCTAAATACCCGCGTTAAAAAAACTCTGTGCGTTAGACATAAACCACGCGTACCTAACGCACCCCATCTACCGCCAAACTCTAAATCTAGGCGATAGTGTCCCCTGCACTCTGTAGGGAATATAAAGAAAGTAGATAATGCAAATCAATATGAAGTTTATTCAAATAACAATAAAACAAGTACTATATGATGCATATGGTAAAACCACCTAGACTGGGTGTCCCCAGTCAGACTAAAAACAAGACGTCAGTCCGCATTACAGGAGATTCCATGAGCTATTATAGTAATGCATGATGAAATGAAAGCCTAAATGAAGCAAAAGCTAGCTAGTTTATAAATGATATCTCCCAGCTGTATTTGTTAGAACTTGGTACAATCAGGTTTAATACAGTCCATAGCAGGGTATTGATTATGGATTGCTTTTCAGTGGGGGGGCAACGACCCACCAGAAAAAGTTTATAAAAAAAATAAATTATGTAAACTTTGGTGATACAGTTGGGTAAAAAATAAATTTGGGCGGAGGGGGGTTGAAAGAAATGTATCTTGCCATTTTGATATAATAAAAAGTATTAAAAGAGGCTTCAAGATCTAATGGAGGAGAATTTTTTATTTTTAAATGTGCAACATTTAAGAGTACTTTACACCTGCCCATTGGGGCCCTTTAACAGATTTATGACGTCACCACTTATTTTTATGAGTGACGTTTAAGCACAGACGTCCCTGAAAAAAAAGGGGGTTACAATTTCCCATTGGCTGACAATAATGGGGGGGCGTGATTACACAGTACACCACAGGACCTAGACAGCCATGTCTTTTGTTACACACTACTCATTCAGTATGTCGTACCCTGGGTTCTTAGCCCAGGGCTCAAGAAAACCGGTGCCTTCAAATTGGGCCCTGGTGCCCTAATTTCAACCCCCTAAGACACCCATGGGTGCAGCCTACTTAGCCCTGTTGGCCTTTGCTAGCCACAGCCTAGAGTGGATCCATCCAGCCACCAACTAAAATTTATTGCAGTGAGGCTGGATCCTAGGCCTCGCAGCTGGGAGAATTCCAGAATGCCGCACTGCACACGACCACAGAGTGTGTACCAGATTCTCCTTTGGCTCATCCATGTATGTAATTTGTGGCTGCTTTCAGACTCACTGGCACACACTGGCTTCTGGTGATATAAGGAGGCTGTCTGACACATACTCTTAACTCGTCTTTCACAAATGCGTTGCTGGATAATTAAAGGGAAATAAAGAGTACTGAGAGAAGCAGCAAACAGGATGTGATGCCTAGCTGTCAGGGCACCACATCCTGTGTGCTGCCTCTCACGGTAGTATTTATTTGCCTTTAATTATCCAGCAAAGCGTTTGTATGTGTATATATATATTCTAGCTGTAGGGAATTTTACTAAAGGGGAATCACAGAGCTGGTGGTCAATAGTAAAGCTGAGGGGGAAATGTCATACTTTTTATGGGAGACATGGAGCTTTGAGGGGTGTGGGGGAGACACACAGCGCATTGAGGATTGTGGCTGAGTGGGAGAGACATGTGGAAGACACAAGGAGCTGTGGGGGTGTGACTGAGTACAGAGGACACTAAGCTGTGGGGGGAGACACATGGAGCTGTGGGGGGGGTGAGTGAGTACAAAGGACACTAAGCTGTGGGGGACGACGACACATGGAACTGTGGGGGTGTGACTGAGTACAGAGGACACTAAGCTGTGGGGGGAAGACACATGGAGCTGTGGGGGTGTAACTGAGTACAGAGGACACTAAGCTGTGGGGGGAAGACACATGGAGCTGTGGGAGTGTGACTGAGTACAGAGGACACTAAGCTGTGGGGGGAGACACATGGATCTGTGGGGGTGTGACTGAGTACAGAGGACACTAAGCTGTGGGGGGAGACACATGGAACTGTGGGGGTGTGACTGAGTACAAAGGACACTAAGCTGTGGGGGGGGGAGACACATGGAACTGTGGGGGTGTGACTGAGTACAGAGGACACTAAGCTGTGGGGGGAGACACATGGAGCTGTGGGGGTGTGACTGAGTACAGAGGACACTAAGCTGTGGGGGGGAGACACATGGAGCTGTGGGGGTGTGACTGAGTACAGAGGACACTAAGCTGTGGGGGGAAGACACATGGAGCTGTGGGGGTGTGACTGAGTACAGAGGACACTAAGCTGTGGAGGGGGAGACACATGGAACTGTGGGGGTGTGACTGAGTACAGAGGACACTAAGCTGTGGGGGGGGGGACACATGGAGCTGTGGGGGTGTGACTGAGTACAGAGGACACTAAACTGTGGGGGGGAGACACATGGAACTGTGGGGGTGTGACTGAGTACACTAAGCTGTGGGGGGAAGACACATGGAGCTGTGGGGGTGTGACTGAGTACAAAGGACACTAAACTGTGGGGGAGGGAGACACATGGAACTTTGGGGGTGTGACTGAGTACACTAAGCTGTGTGGGGAAGACACATGGAGCTGTGGGGGTGTCACTGAGTACAGAGGACACTAAGCTGTGGGGGGGAGACACATGGAGCTGTGGGGGTGTGACTTAGTACAGAGGACACTAAGCTGTGGGGGAGACACATGGAGCTGTGGGGGTGTGACTGAGTACAGAGGACACTAAGCTGTGGGGGGAAGACACATGGAGCTGTGGGGGTGTGACTGAGTACAGAGGACACTAAGCTGTGGGAGGGAGACACATGGAACTGTGGGGGTGTGACTGAGTACAGAGGACACTAAGCTGTGGGGGGGGGGAGACACATGGAACTGTGGGGGTGTGACTGAGTACAGAGGACACTAAGCTGTGGGGGGGGACACATGGAACTGTGGGGGTGTGACTGAGTACAGAGGACACTAAGCTGTGGGGGGGGGGAGACACATGGAACTGTGGGGGTGTAACTGAGTACAGAGGACACTAAGCTGTGAGGGTTATGACTGAGTGGGGGGAGACACATGGAGCTGTGGAATATGACATGGAGTGACTGAGGAGAAGAGCACAGTGAGGGTGCTGCATTGGCACCGGGTGCTTAACAGGGCTGTTCAGCTGCAGGTATGCTTCAGCACTGAAGGGGTTTGGGATCTGCTGGTCATGGGCAGACAATTGTGAGAGGGAGGGGAGCGTATGTGATGAACATTTGCAGATGCATAGTATAAGGGAGATGCTGTGGTAGGGTACAGAATAATCTAATCTCCACAGAGGTGAATTAGCTATTAGGGTCTAATTAACAGGTACATTGATCAGTTACAGGAGCAATTTACATGTTTAATGCTGATGTAAATAAAAAGCTTTAATGCAGGCTTGTAATGCTGCTATTTGCACTGTAGCTCTATATTAATTTTTTTGTGGCAAGTTTCAGATTTTGTATATTTTTTCAGCTTCTTCACATAGCGGCAGCAGTAAATTTTATGCAATGAAAACCTAGTTACAAAATTAACTGTATGATTGTCCCTTTTATAAGTAGCAAACTGTTATGAATATTACCTTTATCTATAAAAGTATATTATGTGAAATGGTGCAATTTTAAATGACACATTTTTCTATAAATTATGAAAGGTAATAAACAAATCTGAATCCTTTTAGTTGCTATCAGTCTATTAATTATACCGACACCAGATGAATAACAAAAATTATCTTTATTAAAGTATTTTGTTATTAATAATTAGCATTTAATAGAAACTTAAGCAATCAAAATATTACAGAGATATAAACGACAGTTAATAGCAAGGAAAACAGAATAATACAGAGATTAAACTATAAAGATGATTAAATCATATTTTCAAAATAACACAAACATTGGCATGATGATAGGAACCAAATATTTCATTATAAACCCTTTAAGGTAATTGCGGAGAATCAGGTAGATTAATAATTATGACAAACCGTCAGATAATAATCTATCCTAATTCCTGATTCACCCGGTGTTATTGTCGACAAATAAGACCAGGTGGTAGGAATTTTTTAAAGAAAACACAAAGCTATAAAACAATTAATTAATTTACCTGATTAAATAGACAAAGGTATTTTACATAAATGTAAAATGTAAATCTTAATGATATTAACATTTAAAGTGACTTTCTTTCATACATCACCAAAATAAATAAATTCCCCCTTTGCAGACAGGAATCAAACTGTCAGGTCGTAGGTCTGTCCGAATAGGCTAAACTAGCCTCAGCAGTTATAATCCAATAATCTCGGACCTCTGTAGTTGATTAGCAAATTACTAACTCCATAAATTATGAGACCAGTTCCAAAAACCCTGGAAAACGACCCCCTCCCACTGGGCTAGACCCTATATATTCCCATTCTCTCATCTAGGAGGAGTCATTAATTATAATATTTTAATCATTAATTAACATAAAATTAATTAAATAAAATATTATTGTTCTAACAGTAGATGGCTCTCGCATATAGGGTAAAAATATTAGAAAAATACTTATTATATTTATGTTTACCCCAACATTCCTAAATTACAATCAAGGTTATAAACTGCACTTATTTACATAAATAAGTGACTAGCTGGGGTCTAAGCAAGTAAACTACCTTGAATAATGGAAAACATATTGATATGAAACTTCTCAGTCAGCAAGACTGAGGAAAACAAAATTCAATGTAATAATAGCTGAGCCCTGGTTAAGCTTAAAACGAGAAAACAACATGGAGTCTGTTCTGTCATGAAAAATTCATGACATATTCCCCCTCATCTAGACTATCTTACCCCGCCTAGGATGGATGAGATTAGTCTAGATCACTGTCTTATATGGGCGATTATTATGGTCAACCATCTGAAAACTAAGAGGAGGAGGGTATCTTCCCCTCTTGAAATTCTTATACCATAGAATCGTTAATCCACAATTCCAAATTACAATAAATATATCAAAAATGGATATAATTGCACTTATCTTCTGGTTCCAAATGTTAAAAGGAGACATCCAGCCACTAAATGTAGGATACATGAAATCAGAAATAGTTAAGTAATCCTTGCGGATGTTCATCTTTACAGTGTGATTAGATTTATTATTAAGGAGATACATTAACTCAGCATCTATAGGAATCTCACGACCTTGGAAGGCATCAACCACTTCTACTTCACCATCTAATACTGAAGATTCAATATAAAAAGAGTAATATCAACAATGGTAACAAGGTGATCTTAAGGTACCTGTATGAGCATCACATTATAGGGTATTGGTATTGTATAAACCCCACCGTGCATTATGTAAGTAACAGTCATATTCTTCAGATTTGTACTCACTAACCACTTATCTTTTACCAACACAGCTCTAGTTTGAGCCAAATCATCAGTCTTAGTCATAGGGGGCTAGTTATCAAGCCGTCTACTTTTCTGGCTTCGCCGGCCCAATACGTCCGCCTAAGCTCGCCTACCTTCGCCGCCGCGGACCTGAAAAAATACGCCTAAGTTATCAAATAAAGCTGTCAAAAAGCCGCGGGGCGATGAGCAGCGGACTGTGACAGTTATCACTCATCCGATCTCGCTGCCCTTCGGCTTTTTCCCAGCTTTATTGCTAGCCTGTCACTAAGCACTCACACTAAACTGCACTGTTCTACCCCCTATACCGGCGCCCCCGGAGCCCCCCGCAACTCAATAAAGTTACTAACCCCTAAACCGCCGCTCCTAGACCCTGCCGCAACTCTGATAAATGTATTAACCCCTAAACCGCCGCTCCCGGACACCGCTGCCACCTACATTATACCTAGTAACCCCTATCCTGCCCCCCCTATACCGTCGCCCTCTATTATAAAATTATTAACCCCTATCCTGCTGATCCCGCACCTCTCCGCAACTAAATAAATAGTTTAACCCCTAAACCGCCGCTCCATGAACCCGCCGCAACCTATAATAAATTTATTAACCCCTATCCTGCCCCCCACTACGCCGCCGCCACTGTAATAAAATGATTAACCCCTAAACCTAAGTCTAACCCTAACCATAACGCCCCCCTAACTTAAATATTAATTAAATAAATCTAAATAAATTAACTCTTATTAACTAAATGAATCCTATTTAAAACTAAATACTTACCTTTAAAATAAACCCTAATATAGCTACAATATAAATAATAATTATATTCTAGCTATCTTAGGATTTATTTTTATTTTACAGGTACCTTTCAATTTATTTTAACCATGTACAATAACTATTAAATAGTTATTAACTATTTAATAGCTTACCTAGCTAAAATAAAGAGAAATGTACCTGTGAAATAAATCCTAACCTAAGTTACAATTACACCTAACACTACACTATACTTTAATAAATTATTCCTATTTAAACTAAATACTTACCTGTAAAATAAACCCTAAGATAGCTACAATATAATTAATAATTATATTCTAGCTATCTTAGGATTTATATTTATTTTACAGGTAACTTTGTATTTATTTTAGCTAGTTAGAATAGTTATTAAATAGTTATTAACTATTTAATAACTACCTAGCTAAAAGAAATATAAAATTACCTGTAAAATAAATCCTAACTTAAGTTACAATTAAACCTAATACTACACTATCATTAAATTAACTAAATAAACTACCTACAAAGAACTACAATGAAATACAATTACATAAACTAACTAAAGTACAAAAAATAAAAAAAGCTAAGTTACAAAAAATAAAAAATTAAGTTACAAACATGTTAAAAATATTACAACAATTTTAAGCTACTTACACCTAATCTAAGCCCCCTAATAAAATAACAAACCCCCCCAAAATAAAAAAAATCCCTACCCTATTCTAAATTACATAAATTTCAAAGCTCTTTTACCTTACCAGCCCTTAAAAGGGCCATTTGTGGGGGCATGCCCCAAAAAGTTCAGCTCTTTTGCCTGTAAAATAAAAATACAACCCCCCCCAACATTAAAACCCACCACCCACATACCCCTAATCTAACCCAAACCCCCCTTACAAAAACCTAACACTAATCCCCTGAAGATCATCCTACCTTGAGTCGTCTTCACTCAGCCGAGCCACCGATGGAACTGAAGAGGACATCCGGAGCGGAAGAAGTTAATCCTCCAAGCGGCGCTGAAGAAATCTTCCATCCGATGAAGTCATCATCCAGGCGGCGCTGAAGAAGTCTTCGATCCGGCCGATGTCATCTTCAAAGAGGCGCTGAAGAGGTCTTCTATCCGGGCGAAGTCATCTTCCAAGCCGGGTCTTGAATCTTCCTTCCGCCGACGCGGAACCACCTTCTTCACCGACGGACTACGACGAATGACGGCTCCTTTAAGGGACGTCATCCAAGATGGCGTCCCCTCAATTCCGATTGGCTGATAGGATTCTATCAGCCAATCGGAATTAAGGTAGGAAAATCTGATTGGCTGATGGAATCAGCCAATCAGATTGAGCTCGCATTCTATTGGCTGTTCCGATCAGCCAATAGAATGCGAGCTCAATCTGATTGGCTGATTGGATCAGCCAATCGGATTGAACTTGAATCTGATTGGCTGATTCCATCAGCCAATCAGATTTTCCTACCTTAATTCCGATTGGCTGATAGAATCCTATCAGCCAATCGGAATTGAGGGGACGCCATCTTGGATGACGTCCCTTAAAGGAGCCGTCATTCGTCGTAGTCCGTCGGTGAAGAAGGTGGTTCCGCGTCGGCGGAAGGAAGATTCAAGACCCGGCTTGGAAGATGACTTCGCCCGGATAGAAGACCTCTTCAGCGCCTCTTTGAAGATGACATCGGCCGGATCGAAGACTTCTTCAGCGCCGCCTGGATGATGACTTCATCGGATGGAAGATTTCTTCAGCGCCGCTTGGAGGATTAACTTCTTCCGCTCCGGATGTCCTCTTCAGTTCCATCGGTGGCTCGGCTGAGTGAAGACGACTCAAGGTAGGATGATCTTCAGGGGATTAGTGTTAGGTTTTTGTAAGGGGGGTTTGGGTTAGATTAGGGGTATGTGGGTGGTGGGTTTTAATGTTGGGGGGGGGTTGTATTTTTATTTTACAGGCAAAAGAGCTGAACTTTTTGGGGCATGCCCCCACAAATGGCCCTTTTAAGGGCTGGTAAGGTAAAAGAGCTTTGAAATGTATGTAATTTAGAATAGGGTAGGGATTTTTTTTATTTTGGGGGGGTTTGTTATTTTATTAGGGGGCTTAGATTAGGTGTAAGTAGCTTAAAATTGTTGTAATATTTTTAACATGTTTGTAACTTAATTTTTTATTTTTTGTAACTTAGCTTTTTTTATTTTTTGTACTTTAGTTAGTTTATGTAATTGTATTTCATTGTAGTTATTTGTAGGTAGTTTATTTAGTTAATTTAATGATAGTGTAGTATTAGGTTTAATTGTAACTTAAGTTAGGATTTATTTTACAGGTAATTTTGTATTTCTTTTAGCTAGGTAGTTATTAAATAGTTAATAACTATTTAATAACTATTCTAACTAGCTAAAATAAATACAAAGTTACCTGTAAAATAAATATAAATCCTAAGATAGCTATAATATAATTATTAATTACATTGTAGCTATCTTAGGGTTTATTTTACAGGTAAGTATTTATTTTTAAATAGGAATAATTTATTAAAGTATAGTGTAGTGTTAGGTGTAATTGTAACTTAGGTTAGGATTTATTTCACAGGTACATTTCTCTTTATTTTAGCTAGGTAAGCTATTAAATAGTTAATAACTATTTAATAGCTATTGTACATGGTTAAAATAAATTGAAAGGTACCTGTAAAATAAAAATAAATCCTAAGATAGCTAGAATATAATTATTATTTATATTGTAGCTATATTAGGGTTTATTTTAAAGGTAAGTATTTAGTTTTAAATAGGATTCATTTAGTTAATAAGAGTTAATTTATTTAGATTTATTTAATTAATATTTAAGTTAGGGGGCGTTAGGGTTAGGGTTAGGTTTAGGGGTTAATAATTTTATTACAGTGGCGGCGGCGTAGTGGGGGGCAGGATAGGGGTTAATAAATTTATTATAGGTTGCGACGGTGTAGGGGGGGCAGATTAGGGGTTAATAAATGTATTATAGGTGGCGACGGTGTAGGGGGGGCAGGATAGGGGTTAATACATTTAATATAGGTTGCGGCGGGCTCAGGGAGCGGCGGTTTAGGGGTTAATACATTTATTATAGTTGCGGTGGGCTCCGGGAGCGGCGGTTTAGGGGTTAATATGTATAGAGTAGCTTGCGGTGGGCTCCGGGAGCGGCGGTTTAGGGGGTAATAACTTTATTTAGTTGCGGCGGTGTAGGGGGGGTCAGATTAGTGGTGTTTAGACTCGGGGTACATGTTAGGGTGTTAGGTGTAGACAGCTCCCATAGAAATCAATGGGATGTCTGTCAGCAGCGAACTTGTACTTTCGCTATGGTCAGACTCCCATTGATTCCTATGGGATCCGCCGCCTCCAGGCTGGCGCTTTGAAAACCAGGTACGCTGGGCCGTAAAAGTGCCGAGCGTACCTGCTAGTTTTTTGATAGCTAGCAAAAGTAGTGAGAATGTGCCGCACTTGTGTGCGGAACATCTGGAGTGACGTAAGAATCGATCTGTGTCGGACTGAGTCCGGCGGATCGAAGCTTACGTCACAAAATTCTACTTTTGCCGGTCTCGAGCCTTTGATAACTAAGGCGTATCAGCCTCGCCACAAATACGCTGCGGAATACGCAGCGTATTTGAGGTTGACGGCTTGATAACTAGGCCCCTACGTCACTTCACATTGTTCCTGAACCTGTGACATAAACCTGACAATACATAGTGCCTTTGAAGCATCATTTAAGAAAGGTTTACCAGGGCATAAATAATTATGATCCTTAAACTTAACACAAGTTTCAAGTTTGGGAACCAAATATGGACTAGATGTACGGGATTGATATGCCACCACACGTGGGGTTTGGATTTGTACATGTATATTATTTTTCCAAGTACCCACATTATGTACAACTTTCAATTGATAAATATCATTAAATGACATATGTGGCACCTTTATTAGAAAACAAAGTTCCATGTTTTGGGGATCAATGTAGAGTAGCAAAGCAGAACCAGCATCAAAAGCAATGTTTATTTGCATTTCATCAACATCCTTTCCATAAGCTCTTCAGAGCATTGTTTTTATAATGTCCTTGTTGACAAAATATAATGGAATACGTCCCTCAACAAGACTCTCAATTCCAGTTTGAATCTCTCGTAACCAATTTCCTGTAAAATACACAACTGGGTCCAAAAAACTTAACAGTTCATTCTGAATTAGTTCATGTTTATATTGGACCTTTATCGCTCGGATGGAAAGACCTGAATGCAAATTAGTGGTCACAACATTATCATTAACTATCTCCATCATATCTGACAAACTCTCCTTTTGTTTCTTTAAAACCTCCATCATGGTTGCCATCTGTTCACGAAAAATTGACATTTCATGATTCAAATTACTGATGGAAATTGAATTAGACACAGCCGCGGCAGTAACAGCTGAAAAAATGATGACGGATGTCGCAACTAGTCCAGCAATAACTCCAGGTGAACGTTTGGTACAAGATTGTACATTGTAAGATCCACCAGGAAAAGACTTCTGCAACTGCCCCAGCATTTCCTTAGTAGTAGACTGGATCCTTTTAACATGTTCTTGATACCAAGATTTAATTTCTGGTGATTCAACCTTGGAAACATCAAAATATTTTGCAATAGTAACCTCAGGATCCAGACTGATGAATATCTTTTGGGAGAAAACTTTCCGGTTGGTAATCAGGAAACCGGGGGATTCCTCACGCATGATCCCAGAAGATGGACCAGGTTCTATCACAGGTTGTACATGAATCTCAACCAAGACACCCTGGCACAGGAACAGGATGGTCCAGATGACTGCCAACATCCTGGATCTCATCAATCCAAACCCAACTGGAAGGTGATATTTATCTGTAATAGGGGGGGGGGGGGAACCTATTCAGTACAAAATATACACCTTTATCATAAAGAAACCATTTTAATAATCATAGTGATTATTCTTCTATATATGGATTATTCTCCCCCTCTAGTTTTAACTTTGACCTAGGGTGACAAGCACGCAATTGGTTAATGTGCACCCACTTTTCTATTGACTTCCCACTTGTGGGAATCAAAATCTTGTATGCCACAGGTGAAAGTTTGTCAATAATGACATACGGCCCTTTCCATGATGGGAGAAACTTCTTCTCTCTAACTTGATTTCTAAGAAAATTGTAAAGATAAACTTTATCATTTACCTCATATTCTTTCTTTGTGGTTTTCATGTCATAATATGTTTTAGCACATATTGCGGCTTTCTCAAGATTTTTCTGAGCAAAAGCAAATGCTTGTTGCAAATGCTTTCTTAAATTCTCAACATATTGATAGGTTGTTGTTGCATTGATCAAACTCTGATCCTGAGTACAATACAACAAATGCTGTGGAAGTACCATCCTTCTACCTGTCATTAGTTCAAAAGGAGACATTTTTGTCGCAATACTAGGAGTGGATCTAATAGCCATCAACACCAAAGGCAACTTAATATCCCAATCTTTCCCTGATTCCTTCACAAACTTTTTCAGGATATTTACAACTGACTGATTATACCGTTCAACTCCACCACTCGAGGCAGCACGGTAGGAAATATGTAATTTCCTTTTCACACCCAGAATAGACCACATTCTTCTCATCACTTCACTTGTGAAATGAGTACCTCTATCAGACTCAATCCTCTGAGGAAGTCCAAACCGTGAGAAAACATGATTGATTAATAAAGCAGCAGCTGTTTCAGACCTACAATTAGGGGATGGAAGACACTCCACCCATTTGGTAAACATACATGTAACGGTTAACATGTATTGATTGCCCCGTGATGTCTTTGTAAGTGGTCCTACAAAGTCAATTTGTAGATCAGACCATGGGAGAGACATACCTCTTTTTTGTAAAGGTGCCCTGTGGGTTGGAGAATTTGGTTGAAACTGTGGACAAACCAAACACCCCTGACAATAAGTCTGAACATCTTTCAGCATATGTGGCCAATATGCATAATCACGCAATACTTCATAAGTAATTCTCTCCCCACGATGACCTGATGTTGGTGCATCATGGGCATGCTGCAGCATAAGACCTCTAAAAGAAGTAGGAACAACCCCCTGTATAGATCCATTATTAGTTGTCCGATCTAACAAACCATCTTTAAGACTAAATTTAGACTTATACTTAAATAAGATCCTAAGGTCCTCATTTTCAGTGCAATCTTTCTCCTGGATTGGATACACTATAGGATTTTCCTTAAAAAGGTAAAATTTACCCACAACAGGATCCTCTTTCTGACTGGTAATCAGATCCTCGTTAGGTGCATCCTGACTCCATTGCACTACAGATAGTTCTTGATCCTTCTTTATTTGCTGACAGGTTACTACTGCAATTTGACATGCACCAAGAAGGTGTTCAATTCAAACATTTCCCCCTCTAGGGCACCTTGTTTAGCCATTGTATCAGCTAAATCATTTCCTTCCTTGTCAATACCATGCATCTTTGAATGACCCTTTGTCTTCTTCCAAAAGACAATCAAGTCATTAGAGATAACAATATCATCAATTGCAAGTATCATCTTTCCATGTTTAACTGGCTTGTTACAGGCTCTCATCATCCAATTACTCTTCCACACAGGAAGGTATTCAACAAAACTGTTACGGACATAATCTGAATCTGTAATGATAACAAATTCTTTAAATCCCTGATTTACTGCCATCTGAATGGCCTTATACACAGCGCTTAATTCAGCCATTTGGCTACTTTTTGGGCCCAAACAATAACCAACAGGTTGTATGTGATAATCACTACCCTACACAATACCTGCTCCAGCTACAAGTTTCTTTTCACCATTTTTCAGTGGTATGAAAAGCACAGCCATCAACATATACCTTAGGTAGTGGTTGACAATACATTTCCTCATAAACCTTATGTCGTGAGAATATGTAATCATCCATATAATCATCCTCACAAATTTCCTCCTTTATCTCCTGTTCAGAGCAATCATGAAGTTCAGCTAGTCCTTGTGCAACATCATTTTTCTTATTCTGTGCATAATGAACCTCCAAAGGCCAACCCTGCAAAGACAAGGTCCAGGAAGTAATGCGACTGTTAGATAGAAACATAGAAACATAGATATTGACGGCAGATAAGAGCCATAGGCCCAGCAAGTCTGCCCGACCTTACCTAACAGTATAAACTTATCTAGTTCATAGGATAGCCCTATGCTTGTCCCATGCATTTTTAAAGTCCCCCACAGTGTTTGTTGCTACTACCTCTTGAGGAAGTTTATTCCATAAATCAATCACTCTTTCTGTAAAGAAGTGCTTCCTCAAATTACTCCTGAATCTACTACCCTTTAGCTTGAGCTCATGACCCCTTGTTCTTGAATTTTCCATTTTATGTAAAATACCCACAGGCTCAGTTTTACTAAACCCTTTAATGTACTTGAAAGTTGCTATCATATCACCTCTTTCCCTTCTCTCCTCTAAGCTATACATATTTAGGTCATTGAGCCTATCCTGGTAAGTTTTATTTTTTAGACCATGTACCATTTTGGTAGCCCTCTTTTGCACAGATTCAAGTTTGTTAATATCCTTCTGAAGATATGGTCTCCAGAACTGCACACAATACTCAAGATGAGGCCTAACTAATGATCTATAAAGTGGCATAAGAACCTTACTATTTCTGCTGCAAATACCTCTAGCAATACATCCAAGCATTCTGCTAGCCTTACTCGCTGCATTACTACATTGTTTACTAAGTTTTAAATCATCTGAAATAATAATTCCCAAGTCCTGTTCCTCGTCTGTAACAGTCAGTAAAGTGTCATTGAGTCTGTAATTAACATTTGGATTTTTCTTCCCTAAATGCATTATTTTACACTTTGCTGTGTTAAACTTTAGATCCCAGTCGTTTGTCCAATCCTCCAATTGTTGTATATCACTTCTCATTTTGTCTACCCCCCCTGGAACATCCACTCTGTTGCAAATTTTTGTATCATCTGCAAAGAGACATACTTTCCCCTGTAGCCCTTTGCTGATATCGCAGATAAATATGTTAAACAAAACAGGCCCCAGAACTGACCCCTGAGGAACACCACTAGTAACAGCCCCCTCTGCTGAATGAACTCCATTTACTAAGACACTTTGTTTTCCGTCCTTAAGCCAGCATTCCACCCAGTTCACAATTTTTGAATCTAGACCAAGGAGATATAGTTTGTGAATAAGTTTATTGTGTGGGACGGTGTCAAATGCTTTGCTGAAATCTAGATATGCTACATCAACTGCTCCTCCCTTGTCTAATAGATAGATTTCCTAAAAGATAGATTTCCTGCCTTTATTTTATTACTCTGTAAATACTGTAAAGACTGATGAGCAGTTTCCACAATCATTTTTTCTCCTTGGATATAACTCTGAAAATATTGTAAGGCCCAAACTGTTGCAAACAATGCTTTTTCACAATCATTAAATTTGATCTCCACTGGAGATAAGGCTTTGCTTGCATAAGCAATGATCTTATTCTGTTTATCATGTTGCTGATAAAGAACTGCACTCAAGGTAAGATCCGTATATCCTGTCTCCAAGTAAAATGGATCTCCCTTTACTGGATAGGCTAAACAAGGGGCTTGAGTAAGTCTTAGCTTTAACTCTTGAACTGCCTGGTCTTGTTCTACTGTCCAAATCCAAGGCTCCCCTTTATTTAATAGCCTAATCAAAGATTTAGTAATTTCAGCATAGTTGTCAATAAATTTCCTAGAGTAATTTGTTATACCTAGGAAGGATCTTAGTTCTTTAATACTTGTTGGACTCTTTGTTTTCAGTAAAGCTTCAACTTTCTTTTTCTGGGGATTCAAAACATCAGCAGTTATTTCATGACCAAGGAAATTCACCTTAGTTCTACACCATTGAGCTTTTTGAATTGAGAGTTTTACACCTGCCCTTTTCAATTGATTAAGTACATGCCTGACTTCTTCCAAGTGTTCATCAAAAGTAGAGCTTTTGATTAATATATCATCCACATAGCATAATGTCCCCCTTTCAGCAGCATCAGGCATAGCCTTATGCATAAAAATACCAAACTTCTGTCCCGAATTAATATATCCAAAAGGCATCCTGACCCAGGTAAACTGTTCTCCACCAAATGAAAATGCAAGTTTAGGTTGGTCCTCCTCACACACCTTGACAGTCCAATAACATTGCGCACAGTCTAAGGTCGTAAAAATTTTAGAACCTTGTATCTGTGCAAGACATTGATCTATGTATGGGACTGGCCATCCTGACATAGGCACACGCTTATTAAGCTGTCTCAAGTTAGCACACAACCTCCATTGCCCATTTGGTTTCAACACTCCCAAAATAGGAGTATTAAAGGGACTATGTATTGGTTTAATAATACCTCTCGATTCCAAGTTCTTAATAATATCTGCTAAAGATTCATAGGAGGCCAATTGCAAACGATATTGTCTCACATATACTGGAGGTGCTTTAGGATCAGTTGGAACTCTAAGAGTATGTAGATCTGTTGAACCACAGTCATAAGAATCTTTGGCAAATATCTCCTGAAATTCCATTAGGATTTCTCTTAATTGTTGGCATTCCCTTTCATTAGAACACCAATCTGCCAAAGAAATCTGTTCCTCCACCATTTCATTAAATCCAGGGAAAATTTCAGGTTTACCTATCTCATATGTCTCTTCGAGCTGTATGGATAGGTTCTTTGTAATCATATTTACCCTCTTCTTCTCTTCCTTTGCATACACCTCTGATTCATCATCGGAGAGCTTTTGATCAAAGATAATCTCAGATTCCGTAATCTTACATATACATTCCCTTTCCTTGAAAGGGTGTACAGATTGCACTGTGAACAATCCATCAGGTTGGGAATGGAAACATTGCTCCACTATCTGCTCTTCTGTTAAATATCCATCAGGGATAAGACCTATAACAGAATTAGTGGGATCAGAGGTAAAATACTCTCTATTGCAAACCCCAATATAGTACTCCTCTTCAAACATATACTATGGGGCATCACATTATTTACCAAAATGGTAAATTTCATCTGGTGAATATTAACCAATGGCATATGAGTAACAGTTATGCCCAATTGTTGGATCTTCTGACATATATTTATCAGAGCATCAGAGCCTTGAATTTCTTGCCCCCTTTTGACCTCTAGAGAAAGGGGAATTGATTTCCACCCCCTGGAATAGTTACATTATTTTGAACTTGTACAATCATTGCACAATCTTTAAATCAGATGACTTACCATTTTTCTGAAGAAAAGAAATAGTAAGTACATCACCTTCCACCAAAGTACCTGCAATCTCTTTTGGATTAACTTGAATTACATTGTCACACATATATAACTGCATGCCAACATCCTTATTTTGTAGGATTGTCATCTCAGGTACTTGACTGTTCCGAAAATGAATTTCAACAGAATCCTCTCTATGCTCAATTATATGACAACACTTTGGGTTAGTATAATATTTAACCCGTTGATAATTGATTGGTGTATTCACCTGTGACCATACAACACCATTTATGCAATCAATTATAGGATTAAGACGTCTAAGCAAATCCTTCCCAATAAGAAATTGTTCTTCAGCTGCTTTAACCAAAACAACTGGATGTTGCAGGGACATTTTCCCAATTTTGATTTTAAGCCATACATAACCTATAACTTCAATAGGTTTTCCATCAAAATTGTGCAAGATACCAGTGTAGGTTTTTAACTTTAACTCCTCTGGAGCTATGCCCATGATTTGCCTAAAAATATTTTCTGACATGACAGTAATTTGAGAACCAGTATCAATCAGGCTCATGACCTGTCCCATAATGTTCTGGATGTTGAGGGGTATATAATACCTCTGATTTCTTTCTTGCATTTCACAGAGAAAATGAGAATGCTCCAACATGTTAGCATTCTTCCATTGTTTACATTTGGTAATATTGTCCCCCTCCAGGTCTGAAACACCTAACCATTGTATTGTAAAAATTTTAGGTGAATTATCAGTATTAATCGTAGGGGTATCCAATATCAACCCATTACCACCACCTTCAGGTAAAGCTTGCAGGACTGCCGTAGTCTCATGGGATTTAATAACATCCTGCATATGACTACAGTTTTCAAGTAACATGTTATCTCTTAACCCCATATGAGCAGGATCATGAGTGACACATAACACACTCTCAGCCTGTCCTGTTAAAGGGAGAGAAGCATTTTTGCATTCATTAGAGCTTACATGATCACTTAAAATAATTTTTTGATTAGATTGAAGCTTTACCACATTTTCACCTGAGGAAACATTAGAACCATGAACAATAACATTCTCTAAATGACTATTTACATCAGACAACACGTGTACATTAGATTAATTAATCACATCAAATCCTGGAGTTTGCTTTGGGGTATCAATTAGTCAATTTACCTGACTAGCACTAGGCTGGCAGGCAGAAAAGGGGTTCTTTCCTGATTTTACATTTGGCTGGGACAACATTGACATCAACTGGCTCATCTGCAAGCTTAACTCCTTAACCTGTTTTTCCAGCCTACCATAGTCTTCAGACTTTTGAGGAGCTTTCTTAGACGTTCCCTCCTTTGGACTGGAAGGGGCAGGCTGTGTTACAGCTGTTGCTGTAGGATTAGTATTTGCAGATCCTCTGCAGGAAACCTGTTATTATAATAGCTCCTGTTAAACCAGTTTCTTTTCCCTCGACCAAAATAATCAGTATTAGCATTTGCAGGACCCTGTGTGTTCTGTCTCGGCCCCCCCCTCTCCTGAACATTTTTCTGTCTGAGAATTCTGACTGGACTGTAATGGATGCTCAGAAGCAACACTAATTTCTGCTACTTGGCCTGAAAAACTCTTTGTTTTAGAAATACCCTTTAACTCAAGTTGGTGAATTTCATAAACTTTGGTACATTCTTTAACAAGCCAATTTAATGACACTGTCGGGTTAAAATCTCTAACCAGATGTTGGCGTATGTATGCAGGTAATGCATAAAAATACAATTGTTTAAATTCTGGGCAATTACAATCTGCTGCGGCTTCACACTCACAATAAAAGCGTTTGAGACAAGCCAGAAAATCACGAGGGCTCTGATCATCTGCACATTGCATACTGTACAAACTTTTTTTCTTTGCAAGTACAGATTTAAGAGGGGAAAAGGCTGTATACAGTTCATCCTTTATATCATCCCACTGTTTAACCCCCTCTTCCTCAAGACATTTGAAAAATCCAAAATGCTTAATGACAAAAGTCCAAGATAAATAACGTATCTTAGAACTGTTATCTGTCACTTCCAACAACTCCAGAGTACATTCAAATAAATCTATATGATCAACAATTGATGTTTTACTACATTCAACAAATGGTTGAATAGTTTCCTTAAGAAACTTTATGATTTTCACATCATTATGTCTAACGTTGAATTGTTTTGCTTGTTTCCTTTTATTTGGTATTGTTTTATAATCAATACTTTCAGCACCGTCAGAAAATTCCTGTTCCTCTCCCGATTCTGACACATCACAGTCAGAATGTATTAAAGTTTTAATTCTGTGATCCAAATCTTTCTTTTCCTTTGAGGAAAAATCATCATGAGCGGGAGTTGAAAACTTAATCTCAGGTTGAACACAGAGCTCAGATTGACCTTCCCTGAGTTTCTCCAACTCCTTTTCAGCATACATTACTCGTTTATCAAGAATGCTATTAACATGTGTTAAAGCATCATTTTCACGATTAGAGGATGTCAATCTGTCTTTAAGAGCGCTAACTCTGTATTCTAAGTCATTTATTTTAATCTGCAACTCCCGTTCTGTCTTTTCCTGGCAGCGAACCTTATTTTCGCTTTCAGACAATTTTTTATTCAACATATCCACCTCAGCTGATACAATAGTAAATTCAGCATTCTGCTGGACATATCTGTCAGCCCAAAATTCTTGCAAAAGAAACAATATTGGCCATGTACTATATATCAATGTATTTATCTCATTAGAGCCCTTAGCATTTGCCAATTCTAACAATTTTGCCATATAACCATCAGGGTTATCACACAAAATATATTTTGGGTCACGGATCATTGACTTCAAACCCAGATACCAATTATAAAAGAATCCTTTGATTTAACTTTACGAAAAAGTTAATGTAAAACTCTATTTCGCACAACTTCCGCTGTATCAGTATTAGATATAGACTGAGAATTGCCGAAAAGGGACCTACTATCTTGACAAGAAACATCCCCAAACACAGACATTTTTAATCAAATGCTCAAATAACCCACTGTAGCTTTAACTGCAAAATACAATTTTCCTATCCGGGACAACAGCTAAAATGTTATCTCTTCTCAAAGCAACACAAGGACAGCAAAACAAACTCAAGTCTGCTTTTCACTTAAAGGAGAAATACAATTGCAAGAAAATACATAATTAATACTAATTATTTCCACAAGAAAACAGCAATATCGGCAATCAATAAACTATTTCAAATCTCAGCAGTGCCTCCAAGATGTTATGAATATTACCTTTATCTATAAAAGTATATTATGTGAAATGGTGCAATTTTAAATTACACATTTTTTCTATAAGTTATGAAAGGTAATAAACAAATCTGAATCCTTTTAGTTTCTATCAGTCTATTAATTATACCAACACCAGATAAATAAAAAAAATTATCTTTATTAAAGTATTTTGTTATTAATAATTAGCATTTAATAGAAACTTAAGCAATCTAAATATTACAGAGATATAAACTACAGTTAATAGCAAGGAAAACAGAATAATACAGAGATTAAACTATAAAGATGATTAAGTCATATTTTCAAAATAACACAAACATTGGCATGATGATAGGAACCAAATATTTCATTATAAACCCTTTAAGGTAATTGCGGAGAATCAGGTAGATTAATAATTATGACAAACCATCAGATGATAATCTATCCTAATTCCTGATTCACCCGGTGTAATTTTCGACAAATAAGACCAGGTGGTAGGCATTTTTATAAAGAAAACACAAAGCTATAAAACAATTAATTAATTTACCTGATTAAATAGACAAAGGTATTTTACATAAATGTAAAATGTAAATATTAATTATATTAACATTTAAAGTGACTTTCTTTCATACATCACCAAAATAAATAAATTCCCCCTTTGCAGACAGGAATCAAACTGTCAGGTCGTAGGTCTGTCCGAATAGGCTAAACTAGCCTCAGCAGTTATAATCCAATAATCTCGGACCTCTGTAGTTGATTAGCAAATTACTAACTCCATAAATTATGTGACCAGTTCCAAAAACCCTAGAAAATGACCTCCTCCCACTGGGCTAGACCCTATATATTCCCATTCTCTCATCTAGGAGGAGTCATTAATTATAATATTTTAATCATTAATTAACATAAAATTAATTAGATAAAATATTATTGTTCTAACAGTAGATGGCTCTCGCATATAGCGTAAAAATATTAGAAAAATACTTATTATATGTATGTTTACCCCAACATTCCTAAATTACAATCAAGGTTATAAACTGCACTTATTTACAGAAATAAGTGACTAGCTGGGGTCTAAGCAAGTAAACTACCTTGAATAATGGAAAACATATTGATATGAAACTTCTCAGTCACAAGACTGAGGAAAACAAAATTCAATGTAATAATAGCTGATCCCTGGTTAAGCTTAAAACAAGAAAACAACATGGAGTCTGTTCTGTCATGAAAAATTCATGACAAAACTTTTCTTCTTTCTATGGGGCCAATTTATCAAAGTCTGGCAGACATGATATGCTGTATCGTATCATTTGTTTCCGCCAGACATCGCTGAATGCCGACAGCATACACTGTCGGCATTTAACATTGCAGTAGCATTTCTAGTGAACTACTTGTGCAATGCCGCCCCCTGCAGATTTGCGGCTAACAGGCCACTAGCAGGGGGTGTCAATCAACCCAATTGTATAGTATCGGGCGGATTGATGTCTGTAGCCTCAGAGGCGGCGGACCACTTAAGGAGCAGCGGTCTTAAGACCACTGCTTCATAACTGCTGTTTCTGGCGAGCCTAAAGGCTCACGCGGAAACAGGGGCATCAGGAGCCATTCAGCCCTTGATAAATCAGCCCCTATGACTTAACCTTGAGAGTACTATTGAGCTTTTTCATTTTTAATGATTTGTAGCAGTGGGAATATGTAAGCGAATACTCCACTGTTTTGGGGCTACTTTTTAGTTTGGTAACTGTGTTTAACCCCCAGCGAGCCAGTAAAGAGCGCCATAAGAACTTACCTAGTTTATGCGCAAAACTAGCTCAGCAGTGGGACTGGGGAAAAGCTTATGGGCTAGATTACTAGTGACACACTAACAGTTATGCGTGAGCGATAGTGGGTTTTTCGCACATAGGATGTAGCGCTCGTATTACAAGTTGAAAGTAAACACAACTGCTTGAGCGCGATTGAGTTTCACGTGCATCAGGAGATCGCAGTTTCAGAGCTCTGGTTAACTGTTTTGCAAAACAAAAAAAAGTGTCACAAAACATCAAAATTACATGTAAAAGTATAGTTTCACTCATAATAACACTATCTAATAAAAACAATTTAAAAACAATATTGCACAAAAATGTTATAAGGGTTCAACGATATGAGGTCTCAGGTGTTAGAAGAAAAAAAAGGCTGCAAAGGGCTTTAACATAGAGATACATACATATACATGTTTATATATATATATATATATATATATATATATATATACACACACATACATACATACATACAAGTAACAAAAACTTGCACTCGCTGGTCTTATTTCAAAACACACTTTACTGTAACAGTAAAGTGTGTTTTGTAATAAGAACAGCGAGTGCAAGTTTTTGTTACTTGTATTCTATCTGTTACTAGCACCCTGGCTACCTGGCTTTTGAAAGTGAGAGTGCTCTCCTGCATGTTAATGTGTTAATATATATATATATATATATATATATATATATATGCAAAAATCTACAGGAACAAGCGCACAGATACACAAATCAATTTAATATTAAAAAAGCATATAGCATATATTAAACATTTAGGAGTGAATCCTACTCACAAAGGGAACCCCAATCATATGAGGTAAGTTATGGCTGTCGGATCCTTAAAGTGTCCCCACTTATTAAAGGCAACAGTCAGAATGAAGTATCCCCACTTGGTATTGGCTATCAAGTCCCAAAAATTAAGAGAATCTCCTTATGGCAAAAGTCCTCAGTATTGTTCAAAGGTAGCGGTCGATGTTAATAAAAATGTCCAGTCTATCTTACCGCACCTATAGTTTGTAATCCGGACCAAGGCTGATGGATAAGTGTATGCCGCAAACCAGCGTGGGTCAGTGACTACGCATGACAGCGTAGCAGCGTCTAGGACAGAGCGCTTGTTTGCTCCTGTTGGCGTGTAATTCGCAAGTGACATAAGGTGGGCGTGGCCTTACGCGTTTCACTGTAACATCCGCTTCATCAGAGGCTTGTAGTGTGCCCACCCTACCTGCTGTTCTTTTAAGACAGCGTTAAGGTACACGCCCTCCTTACGTCAATCTGGATATAACAACCTGTTAATACAAAATGTTCAAATATAAAGTGTAAGGTGCATTAATTTTCAATAATCATTGTGATCTGCGAGCAATTTTTGATTCCCATTTAACAACACTCAATATCCCACATAATAGTGAATGTGTTGAAAAGTACGCCCTCTGTGCGCTCTATCAACAAACAATTTTCATGTTCAGAGATCAATATATGGATAAAAATACAAATAATACATCTACACTTTGAAATTTAAAATGAATAGAAAAATTCCTAAGGACTCTGATGTCCTATATAAAGAACACACAACCATCATTGAAGAAAGTAAAATGACATATGTATATCCAGCCATAACTTACCTCATATGATTGGGGTTCCCTTTGTGAGTAGGATTCACTCTTAAATGTTTAATATATGCTATATGCTTTTTTAATATTAAATTGATTTGCACTATGAATAGTGTATCTGTGCGCTTGTTCCTTTAGATTTTTGCAGCTGTACTTCATTCACTCAAATTGAACCTTGAGTGGTATTCCAACGAGCAGCACGGATACACCAAGCAGTCTGAAATTTCATCACACCTGACCCTCAGAAGGATATTATTGTTTTCTTTCTTTTTTTCTTTTAGATCTTTTAGTATATATATATATATATATATATATATATATATATATATATCCTCCATGTGTATCTGCACTCACAATGTCATATAGTCATCAACCAGGGTGCCAGATCAGTAATATTCACAGTGATCTTCAACAAAGGACTGCACTCACTGGGTTTCCAAAAAAATACTTATTTATTAGGTAACGTTTCGGGGTTTGCAGAGCCCTTCCACAGACCAGAATAGACATGTAACTAGACACAGTGATTTATAAACCCATTAAGCCCCACCCACCACCAAATCAAAACAGTGAATTGCGCCAAAACTGGGGTTGTCATGGTGATAACCCCTACACCCCTCAGTGTAACCATACTACTAATAAAAAAAAAAGTCAAATAAGTCAATATTCTACAGATGCTAACATAATCATACAAGTCAATACATATGTCAATTAATAAATACATATAGACATCTATATGTCCCTGTTCAATCATTAGTTTAATCATTAGATCAGAGGCAAAGGTATACTTAATGATGTCATAGTTAATGAAAGGCATTCAATCATATAGGGCAGATTTATATATAGCAATATATAACAGATATTCACATAGCAATCTATGACATGCCGTCACCAGGGTAATAGAAATGTGTCAAATCATACCCGACATATACTGTTCACTTAGCATAGTGAATTTATACTGTGGATCCATTCTAACTCGTATGATATGTAAGCTCCCCAAAACATAATAAAGGTGGTGTTTATGCAGAGTGTGAATGCCAAATCATGCTTAAGAATTATGTACATAGAACCCTTATGCCGATAATACCTATCCTACCTTATGTGGCGTATCAGGAGGTCATATGCAGAGTGTGAATGCCAAATCATGCTTAAGGATTATGTACATAGAACCCTTATGCCGATAATACCCATCCTACCTTATGTGGCGTATCAGGAGGTCATTTACTGTGAATCAGCACAAGCCCCAAGCTTTGTGTAGATAGGATCATATCTGACTAACAAGTCTAGCCCTTGCAATATATCACGCGCCAACAATAAACAGCTCCGGCGCCTGTAGTGTTCATTCAGCCTAGCGCATGGCTAATTTACATAAACTGATGACGTATGCGTGTGTGTTCACGCGTCGTCATGGTGATATTGTTGCGTTCTGAAATACAAATAGTGTGTGATCCCCACAGCCTATTATCCCTATGTTAGCTAGGAGCCAATATTTAAAGCTATGTCACATTTGAGCAACCTCATATAAAATCGGCATATGTTTGAATGTAAGAGGGCTAAGCAAGGTGTGTACACGGAAGAATTATACTCTGCCTATATAAGAGCCATGAAATATCCACAGTCCTACAGCTATTGTTAGAGAAGAAGGATGCTTATGTATTGTAAATACTACAGTATATTTCTGCCATATGATTAACATGTATGTAGTGACAATTGAGCCAAACAGAGTGATCCATATTGCGTATATACATATAAAAAAATATAAAAATATAAACATATGACAATAAAGCATGAGACCTTGTGCCTGGACCCTCAGTTGTCCATACAGCGGAATCTCAAACTATATTATTGGTTCACTGTTATAAATGGCAATCAAAGTTTAGCCCTGATATCCTTAGCGTATCAGCAAAGGCGTGCTATCAGAGTAAAGTTACTACTCTTGACATGCATGTGTCCATCCCCTCAGGTAGTTCATGTGTTTGGTTGTTGTCCATCTATACAAGGTCCACAGTGTGACCTTCAACCAGTCCCAGAGTATCTAAGGTACCCCTCCGTTACCCATATGCCATGTGCTAATGTGACCTGCTTACCTCTGTGTGTCGTCACCATACCAGTCCATAAAACGCTCTTCAGTAGGTCCCACCAAGTGTGTATCACACTAGGGCATATGAAGCTCACTGGTTAGTTAACCACCTAGAGTATGGCAAAGCAGGGTCAAATTGGTGTGCAATATCCGTACAATAGTCCAGCCATTATTCGTGTCCCACCATTGCGGGCAAATCACACCAGGTGTGTCATCACAAGAGCGGACTAAGGAGTAGTAGGATAGCATTAGTATCAGAGGAAGCAGCGCCAGTCATTAGACATATTCAGGCCATTGGGGTATAGGGTACCAAGTCTATGAATCCATCTAGACTCCATCTGGAGTAGGGTTGTATCCCTATCCCCACCTCGTTTGAGTGCTGGAACATAGTCAATTAAGATGAACCTTAAGTCAGTAACTCTATGTTGGGCCAAAAGAAAGTGTCTTGCCACAGGTTGGTCCGATACTCCTTTATCCAAGGCGCTCCTTATGGCTGATTTGTGATTAGCCATCCTAAGTCGTGCATTGTCCGTCGTCTTTCCAACATAAAATTGGCCACAACAGCAGCTCAACAGGTAGATCACATGAGTAGTTGTACAGGTGATAAAGTGTCTTATTGTGTACTTCTGAGTCGTGTGTGGATGTCTAAAAACTTTACATGGGATCATTCCACTGCATGTTGTGCATCCCAGGCATCTATAACAACCCTTCTTCTTGGTTTTGAGCCATTGTTCTTTCATATAGCATTGTTGTGGGTCTGTAGACATGAGTAGGTCCCTAAGGCTCCTTCCACGTCTGTACCCCATAATGGGGGGATCCATATGCTCAAAAGGTAATCCTGGATCTGTCGATAGGATTTCCCATCTCTTTCTGATGTCCTGTGCCATCCTCTCCTTCCCTTTATTGTAGGTGGTGGTAAAAATCATCCTTTCTTTCTTGGTCTGTTCCAGACGGTTGGCCTGATTTTCCTCCTGAGTGGTCACCTCGTCTATAACACTTTGTATAAGTTCCATTTTGTATCCTCTTTGTAGGAACTTTTTAGTCATTATTTGTAGTTGTGTTTCACGGTTGCTGGTTTCAGTGCTGTTTCTTAATACCCGGATAATCTGTGACTTTATGATTGCCTTTCTGGTGTGTGGGGCATGGTTGCTGGTTGCTTCAAGTATTGAATTCCGGTCCGTAGGCTTGGTATAGAGAGTAGTAAATAGTTTGCCTTGTTTCTTGTAGATTCTAAGGTCCAGGAAATCAATGCAATTCAGATCATACTTTAGCTCACATTTGATAGGGGACTCAAGTGCGTTTAGTCGTATTACCCAATCCTTCAAGGAGTCCTCTGTGCCCTGCCATATTAGAAATACATTGTCTATGTATCTTTTATAGTGTCTTACTGTATCAATGTTGCACACGTCTATGATATCACGCTCATAGTGTTCCATGTAAAGATTAGCATATGATGAGGCCATATTTGACCCCATTGCTGTCCCCATGAGTTGTTGGTAAAACGTACTTTCAAAACGAAAGTAATTTAGGGTTAAACATTTTTCCAGTATATCAAGAATCAGAGAGATCGGGGGTCCCACATAAGGGAATCGTGTCAAAGCTAGTGTAACTGCCTTTAGTCCTTCAGTGTGGGGGATGACAGTATACAGACTTCTCACGTCCATGGTGACCAAAAGGTCATTATTGCCAATTTCATCCACGGCTTTTAGTGTGGTAATGAGGTCACCAGAGTCCCTAATGTAGGAGTCCATTGATCTTACTTGGGGCTGTAGGAGGGCATCAACGAATATTGCTAGGGGTTGTAGCAGGGACCCTCTAGCTGACACGATTTGCCTCCCTGGGTTTTTTTTTGGTCCTTGTGTATCTTGGGTAAAGTATACAAAATTGGATGAATAGGGTACATAGTGTTGAGGAAATTATATTCATCCAAGCTGATCCAGTTCAGCTGTTGTGCTTCAGATAATACACTATCAATATCCCTCTTAAACTCGTTAGTTGGATCTCGGGTAAGTTTTTTATAAGTCCGATGATCATCTAGTTGGCAAAGTACTTCCTTGCGATATTGGTCATAGTTCATTACTATAATAGCTCCTCCCTTATCCGCTGGGCGAATGACGATCTCAGTGTCTTGGATAGTGATTTAAGTGCCATTCTCTCTGCTCTATTGAGGTTGGGTCTGTGTTTCATATGTTCTAGTTCCTTAGTGTAATTTCCAATCATCCTGGTGTAGGTTTTAATACTTGATCCGCATGCTTTAGGTTCAAATTTGCTCTTTGGTTTAAATCGCTTTATTTCTGTTTCCATGGGGGTGTCTTTAAAGTGTTCCTTTAGTTTAAGGTTCCTTTGGAATCTGTGTATATCTAAAAAGTTTTCAAAGTCATCATTAGTAAATGTAGGGATAAAAGTCAGACCTTTATTTAACAGGCTAACTTCACCCTCATCTAAAGTTCTGTCACTTAGGTTGATGACAATGTCAGGGTTATTCATCTTAGGGGTAGGGGGGGTCTTCTGTCCACAATAGTTCCCCCTCCTTGGGTGCGGCCTCGACCTCTTGTGTTTGCGGATCTCATTGTAACCCCTAAAAAAGGTGTCTGTGATGCTGTTGGCGTTTGATTCTGATATCGTTGGTCGTTGCTACCGGCCTCGTTGTCAGAGCCTGAGCTGCTATCAATTGTGTTGAGGTATCTGGATCGATAATTGCGTTGTCTTCTCTGTCTCTGTTGTCCTCCTTGGTTGTTTCCATGAATCCATGCATAGATTCTTTTGTCTTTATAATCATTGTCCACTGTGTAGAGTTTCTGGTTTTTAAATGCCACTAATTCCTTTTTATATTCCGTGACCTGTTTTGTGATTTTCTCCATCCAAGGTTCCCCTGTGTCAGTCTGTAATACCTGCAATTTATGGGTGTTGAACTCTTTTATTTCATCCTTTACAGTGACCAGAATATTAGTGCATTCTTCAATTACTAACAAAATCAAATCCAATGAACATTTGTTTAGTATTTGGCACCACCGTAGGCAAAAGTTTTTATTATTCCTCCCAATGGTTGGCTGGTTCTTTATCCTGAATCCCCTCGTTATCTTGCTTTTCTTGTAATACTTTGATAGATATATTGTGTGCAGCTCAAGGTCAATTTCCCTCTTTCTAAGTCTCATTAAGGTGTTGTAAATAGTTTGTGAATTTTCAACCTGTTCGGCATCTGTTGTCTCTGAATCCACTAGTATTCTTATAGCATCATCGCTAGTAAATGCAAATGTCTTTGTTGTGTATTCCTGTGGCAAGACACTTTCTTTTGGCCCAACAGAGTTACTGACTTAAGGTTCATCTTAATTGACCATGTTCCAGCACTCAAACGAGGTGGGGATAGGGATACAACCCTACTCCAGATGGAGTCTATACTCCAGATGGAGTCTAGATGGATTCATAGACTTGGTACCCTATACCCCAATGGCCTGAATATGTCTAATGACTGGCGCTGCTTCCTCTGATACTAATGCTATCCTACTACTCCTTAGTCCGCTCTTGTGATGACACACCTGGTGTGATTTGCCCGCAATGGTGGGACACGAATAATGGCTGGACTATTGTACGGATATTGCACACCAATTTGACCCTGCTTTGCCATACTCTAGGTGGTTAACTAACCAGTGAGCTTCATGTGCCCTAGTGTGATACACACTTGGTGGGACCTACTGAAGAGCGTTTTATGGACCGGTATGGTGATGACACACAGAGGTAAGCAGGTCACATTAGCACATGGCATATGGATAACGGAGGGGTACCTTAGATACTCTGGGACTGGTTAAAGGTCACACTGTGGACCTTGTATAGATGGACAACAACCAAACACATGAACTACCTGAGGGGATGAACACATGCATGTCTAGAGTACTAACTTTACTCTGATAGCACACCTTTGCTGATACGCTAAGGATATCAGGGCTAAACTTTGATTGCCATTTATAACAGTGAACCAATAATATAGTTTGAGATTCCGCTGTATGGACAACTGAGGGTCCAGGCACAAGGTCTCATGCTTTATTGTCATATGTTTATATTTTTATATTTTTTTATATGTATATACGCAATATGGATCACTCTGTTTGGCTCAATTGTCACCACATACATGTTAATCATATGGCAGAAATATACTGTAGTATTTACAATACATAAGCATCCTTCTTCTCTAACAATAGCTGTAGGACTGTGGATATTTCATGGCTCTTATATAGGCAGAGTATAATTCTTCCGTGTACACACCTTGCTTAGCCCTCTTACATTCAAACATATGCCGATTTTATATGATGTTGCTCAAATGTGACATAGCTTTAAATATTGGCTCCTAGCTAACATAGGGATAATAGGCTGTGGGGATCGCACACTATTTGTATTTCAGAACGCAACAATATCACCATGACGATGCGTGAACACACACGCATACGTCATCAGTTTTTGTAAATTAGCCATGCGCTAGGCTGAATGAACACTACAGGCGCCGGAGCTGTTTATTGTTGGCGCGTGATATATTGCAAGGGCTAGACTTGTTAGTCAGATACGATCCTATCTACACAAAGCTTGGGGCTTGTGCTGATTCACAGTAAATGACCTCCTGATACGCCACATAAGGTAGGATGGGTATTATCGGCATAAGGGTTCTATGTACATAATTCTTAAGAATGATTTGGCATTCAAACTCTGCATATGACCTCCTGATATGCCACATAAGGTAGGATAGGTATTATCGGCATAAGGGTTCTATGTACATAATTCTTAAGCATGATTTGGCATTCACACTCTGCATAAACACCACCTTTATTATGTTTTGGGGAGCTTACATATCATACGAGTTAGAATGGATCCACAGTATAAATTCACTATGCTAAGTGAACAGTATATGTCGGGTATGATTTGACACATTTCTATTACCCTGGTGACGGCATGTCATAGATTGCTATGTGAATATCTGTTATATATTGCTATATATAAATCTGCCCTATATGATTGAATGCCTTTCATTAACTATGACATCATTAATTATACCTTTGCCTCTGATCTAATGATTAAACTAATGATTGAACAGGGACACATAGATGTCTATATGTATTTATTAATTGACATATGTATTGACTTGTATGATTATGTTAGCATCTGTAGAATATTGACTTATTTGACTTTTTTTTTGATTAGTAGTATTAGTAGTATGGTTACACTGAGGGGTGTAGGGTTTATCACCATGACAACCCCAGTTTTGGCGCAATTCACAGTTTTGATTTGGTGGTGGGTGGGGCTTAATGGGTTTATAAATCACTGTGTCTAGTTACATGTCTATTCTGGTCTGAGGAAGTGGTCTGCGAACCCCGAAACGTTACCTAATAAATAAGTATTTTTTTGGAAACCCAGTGAGTGCAGTCCTTTGTTGAAGATCACTGTGAATATTACTGATCTGGCACCCTGGTTGATGACTATATGACATTGTGAGTGCAGATACACATGGAGGATATGATTGTTTTTTATCTGGCACCCAAAAAGGATTGACTGAGCTAATACTCACACCACCAGTGGGCCCCCACTTGTGATAGTGGGGCCTTTTTGATTTATTTGTTTGTTTTCTGGAGAAAACAAATCCATTCTTTTAAGAGACTTTGTGTGAACACATGGTGTTTTCTTACTATTACTACTAACCTGGCTTTGTTTGGGCCCTGTTTCCTTTGTTGAAGGATACTATACCTACAAGTGACATCTTACCTGAAATAAACAGCTATTACAAATTCCAACAACATGGCAGAGGCAATAGGGGATCCTGAACTACCTGAAGAGGAATACACAACAAAGACATTTGATGATGCTATGAGAATACTAGTGGATTCAGAGACAACAGATGCCGAACAGGTTAAAAATTCACAAACTATTTACAACACCTTAATGAGACTTAGAAAGAGGGTAATTGACCTTGAGCTGCACATGATATATCTATCAAAGTATTACAAGTAAAGCAAGATACCGAGGAGATTCAGGATAAAGAACAAGCCAACCATTGGGAGGAATAATAAAAACTTTTGCCTACGGTGGTGCCAAATACTAAACAAATGTTCATTGGATTTGATTTTGTTAGTAATTGAAGAATGCACTAATATTCTGATCACTGTAAAGGATGAAATAAAAGAGTTCAACACCCATAAATTGCATGTATTACAGACTGACACAGGTGAACCTTGGATGGAGAAAATCACAAAACAGGTCACGGAATATAAAAAGGAATTAGTGGCATTTAAAAACCAGAAACTCTACACAGTGGGCAATGACTATAAAGACAAAATAATCTATGCATGGATTCATGGAAACAAACAAGGAGGACAACAGAGACAGAGAAGACAACGCAATTATCGATCCAGATACCTCAACACAATTGATAGCAGCTCAGGCTCTGACAACGAGGCCGGTAGCAACGACCAACGATATCAGAATCAAACGCCAACAGCATCACAGACACCTTTTTTAGGGGTTACAACGAAATCCGCAAACACAAGAGGTCGAGGCCGCACCCAAGGAGGGGGAACTATTGTGGACAGAAGACCCCCCCTACCCCTAAGATGAATAACCCTGACATTGTCATCAACCTAAGTGACAGAACTTTAGATGAGGGTGAAGTTAGCCTGTTAAATAAAGGTCTGACTTTTATCCCTACATTTACTAATGATGACTTTGAAAACTTTTTAGATATACACAGATTCCAAAGGAACCTTAAACTAAAGGAACACTTTAAAGACACCCCCATGGAAAAAGAAATAAAGCGATTTAAACCAAAGAGCAAATTTGAACCTAAAGCATGCGGATCAAGTATTAAAACCTACACCAGGATGATTGGAAATTACACTAAGGAACTAGAACATATGAAACACAGACCCAACCTCAATAGAGCAGAGAGAATGGCACTTAAATCACTATCCAATGACACTGAGATCGTCATTCGCCCAGCGGATAAGGGAGGAGCTATTATAGTAATGAACTATGACCAATATCGCAAGGAAGTACTTCGCCAACTAACGAGTTTAAGAGGGATATTGATAGTGTATTATCTGAAGCATGACAGCTGAACTGGATCAGCTTGGATGAATATAATTTCCTCAACACTATGTACCCTATTCATCCAATTTTGTATACTTTACCCAAGATACACAAGGACCAAAAAAAACCCTAGGGAGGCCAATCGTGTCAGCTAGAGGGTCCCTGCTACAACCCCTAGCAATATTCGTTGATGCCCTCCTACAGCCCCTAGTAAGATCAATGGACTCCTACATTAGGGACTCTGGTGACCTCATTACCACACTAAAAACTGTGGATGAAATTGGCAATAATGACCTTTTGGTCACCATGGACGTGAGAAGTCTGTATACTGTCATCCCCCACACTGAAGGACTAAAGGCGGTTACACTAGCTTTGACACGATTCCCTTATGTGGGACCCCCGATCTCTCTGATTCTTGATCTAGTGGAAAAATGTTTAACCCTAAATTACTTTCGTTTTGAAAGTATGGTTTTACCAACAACTCATGGGGACAGCAATGGGGTCAAATATGGCCTCATCATATGCTAATCTTTACATGGAACACTATGAGCGTGATATCATAGACGTGTACAACATTGATACAGTAAGACACTACAAAAGATACATAGACGATGTATTTCTAATATGGCAGGGCACAGAGGACTCCTTGAAGGATTGGGTAATACGACTAAACGCACTTGAGTCCCCTATCAAATTTGAGCTAAAGTATGATCTGAATTGCATTGATTTCCTGGACCTTAGAATCTACAAGAAACAAGGAAAACTATTTGCTACTCTCTATACCAAGCCTAAGGACCGGAATTCAATACTTGAAGCAACCAGCAACCATCCCCCACACACCAGAAAGGCAATCATAAAGTCACAGATGATCCGGGTATTAAGAAACAACACTGAAACCAGCAACCGTGAAACACAACTACAAATGATGACTAAAAAGTTCCTACAAAGAGGATACAAAATGGAACTTATACAAAGTGTTATAGATGAGGTGACCACTCAGGAGGAAAATCAGGCCAACCGTCTGGAACAGACCAAGAAAGAAAGGATGATTTTTACCACCACCTACAATAAAGGGAAGGAGAGGATGGCACAGGACATCAGAAAGAGATGGGAAATCCTAGCGACAGATCCGGGATTACCTTTTGAGCATATGGATCCCCCCTTTATGGGGTACAGACGTGGAAGGAGCCTTAGGGACCTACTCATGTCTACAGACCCACAACAATGCTATATGAAAGAACAATGGCTCAAAACCAAGAAGAAGGGTTGTTATAGATGCCTGGGATGCACAACATGCAGTGGAATGATCCCATGTAAAGTTTTTAGACATCCACACACGACTCAGAAGTACACAATAAGACACTTTATCACCTGTACAACTACTCATGTGATCTACCTATTGAGCTGCTGTTGTGGCCAATTTTATGTTGGAAAGACGACGGACAATGCACGACTTAGGATGGCTAATCACAGATCAGCCATAAGGAGCGCCTTGGATAAAGGAGTATCGGACCAACCTGTGGCAAGACACTTTCTTTTGGCCCAACATAGATTTACTGACTTAAGGTTCATCTTAATTGACTATGTTCTAGCACTCAAACAAGGTGGGGATAGGGATACAACCCTACTCCAGATGGAGTCTAGATGGATTCATAGACTTGGTACCCTATACCCCAATGGCCTGAATATGTCTAATGACTGGCGCTGCTTCCTCTGATACTAGTGCTATCCTACTACTCCTTAGTCCGCTCTTGTGATGACACACCTGGTGTGATTCGCCCGCAATGGTGGGACACAAATAATGGCTGGACTATTGTACGGATATTGCACACCAATTTGACCCTGCTTTGCCATACTCTAGGTGGTTAACTAACCAGTGAGCTTCATATGCCCTAGTGTGATACACACTTGGTGGGACCTACTGAAGAGTTTTTTATGGACCGGTATGGTGATGACACACAGAGGTAAGCAGGTCACATTAGCATATGGCATATGGATAATGGAGGGGTACCTTAGATACTCTGGGACTGGTTGAAGGTCACACTGTGGACCTTGTATAGATGGACAACAACCAAACACATGAACTACCTGAGGGGATGGACACATGCATGTCTAGAGTACTAACTTTACTCTGATAGCACGCCTTTGCTGATACGCTAAGGATATCAGGGCTAAACTTTGATTGCCATTTATAACAGTGAACCAATAATATAGTTTGAGGTTCCGCTGTATGGACAACTGAGGGTCCAGGCACAAGGTCTCATGCTTTATTGTCATATGTTTATATTTTTATATTTTTTTATATGTATATACGCAATATGGATCACTCTGTTTGGCTCAATTGTCACCACATACATGTTAATCATATGGCAGAAATATACTGTAGTATTTACAATACATAAGCATCCTTCTTCTCTAACAATAGCTGTAGGACTGTGGATATTTCATGGCTCTTATATAGGCAGAGTATAATTCTTCCGTGTACACACCTTGCTTAGCCCTCTTACATTCAAACATATGCCGATTTTATATGAGGTTGCTCAAATGTGACATAGCTTTAAATATTGGCTCCTAGCTAACATAGGGATAATAGGCTGTGGGGATCGCACACTATTTGTATTTCAGAACGCAACAATATCACCATGACGACGCATGAACACACACGCATACGTCATCAGTTTATGTAAATTAGCCATGCGCTAGGCTGAATGAACACTACAGGCGCCGGAGCTGTTTATTGTTGGCGCGTGATATATTGCAAGGGCTAGACTTGTTAGTCAGATACGATCCAATCTACACAAAGCTTGGGGCTTGTGCTGATTCACAGTAAATGACCTCCTGATACGCCACATAAGGTAGGATGGGTATTATTGGCATAAGGGTTCTATGTACATAATTCTTAAGAATGATTTGGCATTCACACTCTGCATATGACCTCCTGATACGCCACATAAGGTAGGATAGGTATTATCGGCATAAGGGTTCTATGTACATAATTCTTAAGCGTGATTTGGCATTCACACTCTGCATAAACACCACCTTTATTATGTTTTGGGGAGCTTATATATCATACGAGTTAGAATGGATCCACAGTATAAATTCACTATGCTAAGTGAACAGTATATGTCGGGTATGATTTGACACATTTCTATTACCCTGGTGACGGCATGTCATAGATTGCTATGTGAATATCTGTTATATATTGCTATATATAAATCTGCCCTATATGATTGAATGCCTTTCATTAACTATGACATCATTAAGTATACCTTTGCCTCTGATCTAATGATTAAACTAATGATTGAACAGGGACACATAGATGTCTATATGTATTTATTAATTGACATATGTATTGACTTGTGTGATTATGTTAGCATCTGTAGAATATTGACTTATTTGACTTTTTTTGGATTAGTAGTATGGTTACACTGAGGGATGTAGGGGTTATCACCATGACAACCCCAGTTTTGGCGCAATTCACTGTTTTAATTTGGTGGTGGGTGGGGCTTAATGGGTTTATAAATCACTGTGTCTAGTTACATGTCTATTCTGTTCTGAGGAAGGGGTCTGCGAACCCCGAAACGTTACCTAATAAATAAGTATTTTTTTGGAAACCCAGTGAGTGCAGTCCTTTGTTGAAGATCACTATATATATATATATATATATATATATATATATATATATATATATATATATTTATATATAACAATCCAAGATGTGAATCCGCCCTCCTGGGGTCAACCACCCGGTCCCTCTGTGTACATACAGCAAGCTTCAACAGTCAGTCAGAGGCAAACCAGGTTTTCTTCAAAGCAATTAGTCACATTTATTGACGTTTCTGGGAGTGAAACACAAACAGGTATCTCATTCTTAGTGATCCCCCTTTTGTTCACAATTGTTGTACGTATAAAGATTATTATAACCCGGAAGTGGATTTTGTAAACTTCCAGGGTCACATTAACCTAAACCGGAAATTATGTCAGTTTGGCGCCTTTTTTGACAGGAAGAAGGAGGTACCTGTTTGTGTTTCACTCTATTTAAGCACGGTTTGTGTGTGTTATTTGTGTTCTGAAGAAGGGAGTTTTGTTCCCCGAAACATCAATAAATTTGACTAATTGCTTTGAAGAAAACCTGGTTTGCCTCTGACTTTGTTGAAGCTTGCTATATATATATATATATATATATATATATATATATATATATATATTCCGCAATAATGGTAGCATATATTGGAATTTGATTGTATGCACCCTGGGCAGGAAATTACAATGGCTGCCTTGCTTGCAGCGTGGAGGCTAGGAGTGCTTTATCCCTACTGCAGTTGTATATATATATATATATATATATATATGTGTGTGTGTGTGTGTGTACACACATGTATTTATATGTGTATTGATGTATTTACAGACATATAAACACATATAAACACATAAATACATATGTATACATATATAGGAGTCAATTTAACATGGTGAGGACAGACATGATCTGCTATAGCTGCACATCGATAAATGCCGACAACATACGCTTGTGAACTGCTGGTGCAATACCACCCCCGGCAGATTTGCGGCTAATCGACCGCTAGCAGGGGGTGTCAATCAACCCGATCGTATTCGATCGGGCTGATTGCTGTCCACCACCTCAGAGGTGGCGGACGAGTTAAGGAGCAGCGGTCTTAGGACTGCTGCTTCTTAAAGGGACACATTTTTTATTTAATGATTCAGATAGAGCATGCAATTTTAAGCAACTTTCTAATTTACTCATATTATCATTTTTTCTTCGTTCTCTTGCTTTCTTTATTTAAAAAAGAAGGCATCTGAGCTATTTTATTGGTTCAGAACCATGGAAAGCAATTGTTTATTGGTGGATGAATTTATCCACCAATCAGCAAGAACAACCCAGGTTGTTCACCAAAAATGGTCCGGCATCTAAACTTACATTCTTGCATTTCAAATAAAGATACCAAGAGAATGAAGACAATTTGATAATAGGAGTAAATTAGAAAGTTGCTTAAAATTGCACGCTGTATCTGAATCCCAAAAGAAAAAATTTGGGTTCAGTGTCCCTTTAACTTCCGCTTCCACTGCTTCATAAATCGAACCCATAGACACATATAGTGCATTGGAGCCCTTTGCAGTCAAGTAGATGAAAACATGTAAAATTATTTTAATGCAATATTTATTTTTAATAAAGTGTTATATTGTGTACTTACTGTAAATATTTCATATTCCATTATTTCGCACATAGGGGAATATGTTCTAAGTATTTTTAAAAAGATATTTTTATATACACAGTATATATATTAATCACAGTCAATGGAAACGGCACTCCATATTACGAAAACAGCCTCCAGGGTGCACTTTCAAAAAAATATCCAAATAAGCAAATAGTGAAAAAAGGCACTCACTGAATATATTTTTTCAGTGAGTGCCTTTTTTCACTATTTGCTTATACAGTATATATTATATATATATATAAATATATATATATATATATATATATATATATATGTAAATATATATATATATATATATATATATATACACATACACTGTATATACCTATATACTGTATGTATATATATATATATATATATATATATATATATATATATATATACATATATGTATTTATCTATACCTATATATAATCATCTATATATATAGGTATAGATATATATTGTACCAAAATACCATTAGATATATGTAGAAATATGTATTTATGAATAAATAGAACATATTCTGCTATGTAAAGGACATTGGAATGTGGAATATTCATATTTTCATGTCGGGTTAGTGCATTTGAAAATATTTTATCAGGTTTACGTGCGAGTAAGCTATTAGTTTTGCAAACATGTGTGCAATAATAAAATACTGTAACAAATTATAGCATTTAATTATTGCACTATATCAGGAACAGACACTTACGTTGCCACTCTTCTGGCTCCCTGATTTTGGACAAATATGTCAAGGCCTGGCTTAGCATGGGAATTTACTGTTTGCTGCCTGACTAATAGTAATTCTATTAACTCATTTATCTTTTGGAAGACAGGATGTGCGAAATAGTCCTCACTACTACTATGTATGTGTGGTGTGTGTGCGTGTATGTGTGGGTGCATGTATTTGTGTGTGTCAAGCGTGACTGGTATCTGACAGCAGGTGAATATAACTACTTAAATAGGCAGTCCTTAGGAGAGAATGTCTATTAGGTATCCTTAGGTTCAGTTCCAAACAATCCCCGCAAAGTGCAGCTCATTCCAAGCAAAAAAAGATTCACCTCTTGAGGAGAGGATCCTCCCAGGTATTCTATGGAATAGAGAAAAGACAAGCGCATGGGGGGTGCACCTAGTGCAATAAACGACAAACTGGGTGACTTCAAAATAAAAAGATGTACAGCACACTCACGTGATTCCACCTCAAACGTAAGAGGTATGTTAAAGACACTTGTAATATAATAGCAGATGCTCCTCCTCTGGAAAATCTCCTGCCTGGATCAGACTGCTCCTTGGGAAACACTCAGACTGCAGACGAGTACACCTCCACGTGTACAGCTAGTCAGAAGTCCTATATCTTTATTAAAAGAGGGGCAGGGCCAGGAACTACTATATACACGGAGTTTATTCAGACATGTATTTATAATGAATGTTAAATGGCGGGGGCGGAGCCTGACTAGGTTTATAGCACTATTGGCTCTGAAGTAGCCAATAGCGCTACAAAACTAGTCAGGCTCCGCCCCCACCATTCAACATTCATTATCTGCTTGCAAAACGGCTAAATAGCTTACCAGCTGCATGTGGTTCATCTTCTGCAGCAGCTGTTGATTCGTGCTGTTAGCAAGTTTATGTGAACATTTTTTGTTTTTATATATTTCTGAACGTTTTTATGTGGTTTTATATGTTATGGTCGTTTGTGACCTCCTACTTTGTGAACCTTTTACTGACACTTGTATATAAATACATGTCTGAATAAACTCCTTTGTATATAGTAGTTCCCGGCCCCTCTTTTAATACAGATATAGCACTTCTGACTAGCTGTACACGTGGAGATGTACTCGCCTGCAGTCTGAGTGTGTCCCAAAGAGCAGTTGAGTGTGGAGTGCCACATAGGCAGGGAGCACAGTAAGTGGCCGGGACAATGAGAGAGTTAACATGGCCTGCAGCTCTGCACTCCCTTAGAGCAAGGGGGGTGGGGTGGTGGGAGCTGAGTGCAAACCAGAGTAAAGGGGGGGTGGTAAAGGGGGGAGGAATAGGGATAGGATATGGGACGGTCTAGAGAGGGGGATAAGAAGGAATATAAGGGCTTACCTTTCTTTGTATCATCAGTTTCAACTTTGTCTTTTCCCACCCGCCCATCCACTAGGAATTAAATTATTACATGGAGTGTTAAAGCTGCTTTTTGTATTGCAGATATCCAATCGTCAAAACGGTCACGGAGAGCAATGAGTAGGGATGGGCGAATGTGTAAATTTCCGAATTTCGAATGTTAGAACGAATGTTATTACTGAAATTCGAATTATAAATCTGAATGTTGATAAGAACGAATATTCTTAAAAATTCTATAATCGAATGCTATTTACAGTTTTCGAATGTCCCTTTCGAATTCAAATGTTTATAATTATATTGAATGTCCACATTCGAAATTTCAAATTTAACATTCTCTTTAACAAATACTATTCAGAAGTTCAATAGTTCATGTGGTAGGGACGGAATCTAGTAAATTGATACATAATAGATACAAATATATAATTTTGAATGTTTCTATATAGAATATTGCATAATTCGAATATTACATTTAAAGAAAGCATTAGAAATACTATTACAAATATAAATTCGAATTTTTCGAAAAGAATATTTTCGAAAGTAATCGTAAAATTTGAAACCGAACATTCGAAAATCGAATGTTAGAATGTTATGTAAACATTCAAAATTCGATTCGAACAAACGAACGTGTTTCATTTTTTGAATGTTGCGAAACATTCGCCCATCCCTAGCAATGAGTCCAATTGGAGAAACGAGAATGTCGTGCTAGTCGGTCAACAGAATATGGCAAATATGTTATTAGTTAATCCCTGGCCTATTCCCAACTTTCAGGTAGCGTACCAAACGGGCGTAACTGTGGTTGGTGGAATTGCAAACCCCCTGGGAGGCGGTAATTTGCGGCCCGTATTGGTGCACGGTTTGACAGAGTAACGCACAGGTCGTAAGTGGAAATATAGGTCTGCGACACCGACGGGCGAGCCAGTAAAGTTTTTTCCACATGCGCAATGCAGCGTTTTGGTGCGGTGTAAATTAAGCACATAATAGGCTGGCTGGGGGAGCGCGGGGTCCCTCTATGTTCGAGAACAATTTGGTGATAATTGTCAAGTCCGCCGCAACTAAGGGGGGTTTAGTTAGGGGACTCATTGCTGTTACTGATTACTGATACGTATCAAAAATAAAGTGACCTTTTTACAATTTTTGCCACTAAAGTGGTGTTGTGTGTTTATTGGTAAGGGGATCTAATGAGGTCTTCAAAGAAGAGGTTTGGCTATAGTGGGGACATAGTTTTAAGAAGGGAACAGCTGGCCCTAAACCACTTACTGATCCAGGCAGGAGATTTCCATGGAGGAGGAGCATCTGCTATTATATTACAAGTGTCTTTAACATACCTCATACGTTTGAGGTGGAATCACGTGAGTGTGCTGTACATCTTTTTATTTTGAAGTCACCCAGTTTGTCGTTTATTGCACTAGGTGCACCCCCCATGCGCTACTTTTCTCTATTCTATATATATATATAATTATATATATCCACAGATTTTGGTCTAGCACACCTTACAAAAAGTTTAAAAACATCTTTGGGAGTGCTGCCAATAAGACCAAATAGTTACACAAAACAGAGGGTACTGGCGCACATCCACTTGCAAATAAACAACACATTTTTAAATGCTGCATAAAATTGCAAAAAACACCTATGCTTTTATATTAAAATTGGAATCGTAGTCATTGGGACAGTTTGTAATTTGTGTGACTAACAGATCCCAATTTTAATATAAAAGCATAGTTGTTTTTTGCAGGAAATTTTTTGCAGCATTTAAAAATGTGTTGTTTTTTATTTGCAATTGCAAGTGGTTGTTTGCCAATACCCCCTGTTTTGTGCGTGTGCGTATATATATATAATTTGAGAGGAGGGGCTTTATTTCAAGGGGTGGGGTCTAGCACCCCACCATCTTCAAAATTTACCAGCTGCCCCTGATGTTTTTGCTGCCCCAGAAATCCTATGAGATGCAAAACCCTGACCCAACAACATTCTACACTGTGATTGGTTGATCAGCGCATTCTCTCATTTCTATCAAGTAAAATATATAAGATAAAAATACTCAAGAGGCTTTTAAAGGGCATCTTCCTGGACTGACAGACAGAGGGGATTTTGCTAACAAAATTACAGTTTTAACTAAAACAAATATTGTCACAAATGCAGTATATACCACACCAAATAATGTATACTTAAAGTGATGGTAAATCCTAGCATTTGTGAAACACTAGGATTTACCATTGGAACAAAGAAAGGGGACTTTCATTCATGAAGTATAAAATACTTCATGATGAAAGCTCCTTTATTTGTTCCAAGCGATCTCCATTCTGAGCATGCTAAGGCAGCCCACCGGAAGATCGCTATTTTCTCTATTTGGCTGAGAGGTGACGTTTCCATCTCTTAGCCAATAGCTGTGCAGGAAATCTGGCTTGGTGCCGCGTTTCACAAACGCTAGGATTTACCATCACTTTAAGCAATAAAAAAAGTGATGATATAAAACTGTAAATCTAAATACAAATGAAACATTTTGATCTCAGTATCAATCCTCAAAGAAAGGAAAAAAAAAAGGGAATGGGCATTGAAGAAAAAACCATACCTACATATGCCAGAGTCACTATAGCTCTGAGTAAAGTGTCTTATACAGGTGCCCCAAAGCATAGCCAGAAGGCATGTGCATTTGTGTACTTCGTCAGCAAGCGGCATTCGGCTCTTTTTGGAGCCAGATTTCTTCTTGTGAATGTAACGCACATAGATCCTGATTTGCACAGATCTTAGTGTTGCTGCGCTTACACAAGAAGAAATCGGCTCCAAAAAGACCCGAATACAGCTACCAGTGCCCATTTTCGGCAATTGTTTGCTAACAAAGTACACAAATGCACATGCCTAATAACGAAAACAACTTTTTTTACTTTAATTGTATTTATTCTGTTTAAAAACATATAACACAAGGCAAACACATCTCTCAGGATGAGTAAAACACTGCAGACCGACACTTCTGTTCAGCACGGTCATTAGCTCAGCTGTAAAAGTAGATTTATCATTGTCCAGACATACAAGGTTCACAGGTAGCAAACCTGTCCACCCAAGATTTTAAATTGCAGGGTGCTTTTCCTACCCATATTTATCACTGCAGAATGTCTGCTCATGCAATGCCACCCCCTGATCTCGAGCAACCGATAGTGGGAGAGCAGAGCTTGTCAATCACAGAGGTCGGATTAGTCTGGGATTATTTTCATCTGCCAACTCAAATTTGGGAGGGTTTAGGAAGCTGTGGCCCCAAAGTTTCCTAGTGATGTCAGTAGAATGCCGGAGACACCCCTTTTAGTGGTTTGCCTACAGACATATCCAACCCGCACTTCTCTGTTTCAGAGACACTAGGACAATTTCACAGACACATTGGTGATTATATTTTGATTTACTCAGTGTTAAAGCCTCACTTTTTTTTAAATGTACAGTTTTAAATAATTTGAAAACACTTATTATTTATCTATTCCAATGCTATGCCTTATTGATTATATACATATTATGAATATATAAATGATTTAAGTTCTGAGAAAGAAGAAACATTATTTATTAAGGGAGACTCCCTGAACATAGGAGTACATTTCCTGGAATCCTATGGGAAGTGTGGGAGTCAGAGAAAAGGAAAGACTCCCTGCTGATCTCAGCGAAATTAAAGCAAAAGTTTTCTCTTTACTATCTGCACTACATTTGAATGAGGTTGGCTCTACTGAAGATCCCTAGAGTACTGAGAAACAGGTTTGCTTATAATGTATTTTACCAGATTGTTTCTTCATACAATGAATATAACTGACAATTTTGAGAACTCACATTTATTCAAATTTAATCAAACATACATTTTTTTTTAATTATAATATGTTCACTTATTAAATTCTGATACTTCAATTTTTTACATTCTAAATTTAAAGGGCCATAATAGTTGAAAAACTACATGCTCTAATTCATCAGAGCATCTAATTATATGACTATCCATCCTGCTCTACTGCGGTTGTACATCTAAATTGTGTGACTCAGATAGAGCATGCAATTTTAAGCAACTTTCTAATTTACTCCTATTATCAAATTTTCTTCATTCTCTTGGTATCTTTATTTGAAATGCAAGAATGTAAGTTTAGATACTGGCACATTTTTGGTTAACAACCTGGTTTGTTCTTGCTAAATGGTGGATAAATTCATCCACCAATAAAAAAAGTGCTGTCCAGAGGTCTAAGCCAAAAATAAAAGCTTAGATGCCTTTTTTTCAAATAAAGATAGCAAGAGAACAAAGAAAAATTGATAATAGGAGTAAATTAGAAAGTTGCTTAAAATGGCATGCTCTATCTGAATCACGAAAGAAAAAAATTGTGTTCAGTGTCCCTTTAAATACAAGGTAATCACAGAGGTAAAAAGTGTATTAATATAACAGTGTTGATTATGCAAAATTTGGGAATGGGTAATAAAGGGATTATCTATCTTTTAAAACAATACAACTTCTATTGTAGACTGTCCCTTTAACTCATTAACAGTATGCATTTATCGATCCAATAGGAATAAATATCACTGAGTAGGCTTATGTAAAGCAGAAGGAGTAGGGAGCTGGAACATATATGTTAAACTCATAACTGTAGGAACCACCTAAACATCTACCTCACATAATTGTACATTTCAATATATTTCTATATATCTATATTTAGGACTTCAATATTTACATCCGTATCTGGACCTCCGCCTAAACTGGCAATTCAACCCACGCTGAGGTACAACATTATTCTTGATGTTACACAATCAAGTAGTTGTTATGACATATTTGAAAATCTGTAAACACTCTGTTTACATATATGAACATGTAAAGCAATTAATGAATGTCACCTATGAATGCTGTGGCGGCATCATCAAGGGTCCTTCTTTGTATAGTGATATAGATTAGCGCTCTGGCAGACACATTGATGGTGCAACAAAGTACGTCCTGATATGGTATCATTTACTTTTTATGCTGACACTTAGTACACATCAATTATATTATCACTCTCAGTATTAAAGGGACAGTTTAATAAAAAATGTTCTACCCTTTAATTTGTTCCCAATGATTCACTTTACCTGCTGGAGTGTATTAAATTGTTTACAAGTATTTCCATTACCCTTATTATGGCATTTTAAATAGATTATTTAGCCTGTGGTATCCCCACCCATCGTAAAAGTTTTTGGCCTCAAGGCCAAGCTGTGTTAACACAGCCAGTAGAAGAAATTACACCCCCAGTGGGTTATAGAAGATATAAGGTAATAAAATGTTAATCTTCCATTGTTCTCTCTGAGTACTGGTGATTGGTTTATGGACAGATATAAGATAAAGAAGCAGGTATATGTACACAATGTGATAAAGTAATGAGATCTGGAGGGGGCGGAGCCGGCTGCTGCCATGAGTGCAGCGTAAATCCGGAGCTCCGTGTTGGCAATCCCTTAAATCCTAATTATCCCACTATAATTCTACTAGAACTAACTCAGAGGCGACCATAAAGATCACTAAAGTACTGGGGATCATAGATATAGCCGCAGATCCAAAGCACACAGAAGCTAATGGCGCACAAAAGCTGCTGAAGCCCATCCTGCAACAGACCCGGCCAGATCTCCTCTCCCCGGTAACCGGAGCATGCCGACCGCTTCACAGTTCACAGCTAGAGGCTAATCACCTCCGGATCACACCCGAAAACATCTGTGAGCAGCGGACCAACCTTCCCGCCGCTGCCATCATGAAGGGTGCGGGAGTCTCCTCAGGGGTAAGCCGGCCGCCACCGCGGCCACAACACACTAGCCGCAAATACCTCTGACAATTTTCCCCTGATAACTTCCCCAACTACCGCACCACCCTGGAAGATAACCCCCGCTCACCTACCTGGGGGGATTCCGGCGAAGGAGATCATCGCCCTTCACATAGGCCATAGAGTTTGTGCTGCTGAGGGGAGGAGCGTCTTCACGGAAGTGCGCTGGCCGCCATAGTGGCTCCCATCCCAGCCACGCCATATCTGCCGGCAATATACTTTTAAAAAAAGAAAGAAAAAAAGAAAAAAGCACCAACAGGGACAGCATAGGGGAAACTTCACAAGCAATTCCCCCAAAACAGTTACGACAAATGCCACCTAAAACTAGCTACTAAAAGGAGATATAACAAGCTTTGAATGGGGACAAATGTGGCACAATTCACACAGTTTACAACCCCCTTACACACATACAGAGGTGCTCAGCTTAATAAAAATATTGTGCACCAGTGTAGAGAGCTGCGCATCTGCAAGATCAATATATGGTGAGAGTCACAGAACAGGAAAGGCTATAGCAACTATATTTACATAACGCCTTTCGCTCTATCTTCTACATTTCACCCAAAAGAGATCCCTCATAATACGTCAAAAAGAGGTGACACTGCCCTGGAGTTTAAATAAGACAGAATTCACAGACCACCTTTTTACAACGAATCTACTCCACTCATAAATTACTTTTGGGTAGGGGCACCTGCTGAAACATATATCTGTCATTTTACTGAACGCCACTGACCAGTGACAGCATCCCGTGATCATACCTAAAAAGATTTCTTACAACCTGCCCCTCTGAACCAGCCACCATGACATCCAGACGGCCAAGGCAAGATAAGCCCCTAAAAACACCTGCATTAAAAACAGCCAACATTTCTTCCTATCTGCAGACAACGGATACACTTGAGCCAAGAGATAAGAGACTGTCTACAGAACACCAACCCTCAACCATACCTACATCACAAGATGAAGACACCAACTTTACTTCAACAATTCTTCAGGGCCTACCCTCAAAACAAGACATTGCGGACATAGTCCGCATGTGTATCCGTGAGGAATTAACGGGTATGAAACAGGACATCCATACCATAGGGCTCCAAGTGGAATCTCTTGAAACCAATCAAGATGAGATAAAAGAAGATGTCCAGTCTCTTACTGACCAAGTCACCTCACACCAAGAAACCATCACCTTGCTTCAAGAAAAGCTGGAGGACTTGGAGATCAGGAGTCGCCGAAAAAACATAAGGATCAGGGGGGTTCCTGAGAATGTTCTCCCGCGTGACTTTCCGGTCTATCTCCAATCTTTATTTCAACAAATAAAAGAATCAGCATGCACTACGGACATTCAATGGGTGCGAGCCCACAGGTCTCTTAGACCAAAGCCCCCAGACACTGCACCTCCAAGAGACATTATCATTCGCTATAAAAATTTCTTAGAAAAGGAAATGCTCTTGAACCAATCCAGAAAGTTGCAACCAATCAGATTTTGTGGCAATGTTCTCCAATTCTACCTGGCCACACAAACACTACAGTGAAGAAAGGAGTTCAGCCCATTAACCACTCTCAAAAAATCCCATACAGATGGGGTTTCCCCACGCAGGTCTGGGTACTCAAAAATAACACTCGCCTAACATGCAAATCCCCAGAAGAGACTGATTCCTTTTGCAAGCAACTGGGGATAGACTTCCCATCGGACTCTGTCACACAGAACAAGCCAGGACCCTCAACATCAAGAAACAACAGGGACCCACCCACACATGAAAGGATTGCTGCTGGTGGACAGAGCAAAAGTTTTACCCAGCCACGGTCTCCCCGTATCCACCCAGTGCCTTCATCTGCTCCATTGCAAGACCATGACACTTATAGAGACTCAACTCACTGAACTGTCGCAGATCTTACTATTCAGGACTGAAGAGATGATAAGTATACAGAGACCGCCTCTTTGTCTCCTTGTCTTTTTGTTTGTTTGTTGTTATACAATGTTTTGTATTATCAGTTAAATATTGCTAATTTTGTGGAAAGATACTTCCATACCCTAGCGCTAACCATTCAAGTAGATCATTGTGGAAAATGTCTTTGACCTATACAACTGATAAATATTTATGTCTTATATATACATTAGGCTGATATTGATAACTGTAAACTTAAGCTATACCCCCAGCGGAAGCGCATTGAATCCCCCCATCCGTAGGATTCACAGCACAATTGCTTAGTTAGAGCAACAAGACCGAGCCACAAATGCCAAGTGAACTACCTATCATCCATGGGTATACGTCTTACAATATAGAGAATTACCCCCTTAGTGTTCTTGACTGAGCCCGGTCCAAAGCTTTTAAGCCCCGCTAAGCGAAACAGCTACTAAACATCCAAGTCAGAAAACCTTTTAACTAACTCTAAATTGTGGGATTGACCAATATGGGTATATCTCAAGGGACAGCCAACAAATTTTTCCCTTCACGATTGCTCTCAAAAATGACCTATATTAGGCAGAGAGCCAGTTTTTTGTTCACTTTGTTTAATATGTTCAGTATGTTTGTTATGTTTTGTTTTCAGAAAAGATGGTTTTATTGTTACAAGATGCATGTTCTTCTCTTTGCAATTTCAACACTTGTTACAATAGCTACTACAACCACACACACAACCCTCGAGCCTAGTACCAATCCATGCCCTACCATTCAAATTCAACACGAACGACCACAGCATTACAATGCTAACACCGACACATGACTCAGCCCCTCAATTGACCCTCCTGACTCAGAATGTAAAGGGATTTAACTTGCCACTAAAGAGATCCAAAGCCTTGTCCGATTTAAAAAAGCGACACATAGATATTCTCTTCCTCCAAGAAACGCACTTCAAAACACACCATATACCCAAGTACTTTGGGAAGCACTTCACCACACACCTCCACAGTACAGGTCCGAACAAAAAAAATGGAGTGAGCATCTTAATACATAAATCCACCCCATTCACCATTATCAAAAGAACGGCAGATAGGGAGGGCCGATTCTTGGGCGTGGTGGGTCTTCTGTATGGGAGACCTATAACACTTATAAATATATATGCTCCTAATACCCAACAACTTTTTCTTTCGCACTATGTTTACAAAGATATTAGACTTAGCCAAAGGTCCAATCTTTCTATCCGGTGATTTCAATGTACCCATACAGCCCACTATCGACAGTACTAATGCAAATATTCAAATTCCCCGAAAACTTACCAGAACTATTTGGCAAGGAATGAAAGATATGAATCTCTATGACACTTGGAGATTCATGCACAGGGAGAGAAGGGATTACACCTTCTTCTCCCACCCTAACAAATCTTATAGTAGACTAGACTACATCTTTACAAACCAGAATGGTCTCTCCCACATAAACAGATGCGACATAATTCCCACTTTTTGGTCAGATCATTCATCGGTCCAACTTAAATTTACCTGGCCCAACATCCCTCATACCCCATACCAATGGAAAATGGATGATAGCCTTCTAGACCATCCGGACCTAGTTCCAAAACTAACTACATCCATTGGGGAATATTTTGCCATAAACTCACGCTCAATTGATGATAATTTTGCTATCTGGGAGGCACATAAATGTGTAATTCGTAGGGAAATAATCAAAATAAAAGCCCACCATACACAGGCCTACCGCAAAAGATATAATGAACTCACATCAAAATACGCACAACTCGAATACACACACAAGAAATCTCCAACAAACACTAATATTCTAACCGAAATCCAAACAATCAGAGATGAATTAGACAATTTCTTAGACTTGGAATACCAATCTCAACGCAGAAAAACCAACAGTATGTTCTATTTTGAGAACAATAGAGCAGGTAAACTCTTAGCTAGAGCGCTAAAGAAAAAAAGACTCAAGTCTTATATCCATGAAATACAGAACCCAAAAGGGAATACACTCCAATCTACCCCAGAGATCTTGCAGACCTTTCATGAATACTATACCTCACTATACAACCTCCAAAAAGAAAATCCCACCACAGACCACCCTGTTAAACTTGCTGAATACATCACAAAATATCCAACACCAGAACTGACAAATGATCAAAAGAACCAACTTAATAAGCCAATATCCTCACAGGAAGTCCAATCAGCCATTAAAACCCTGAAAATCGGGAAGAGTCCTGGGCCAGATGGCTTTACAGCCAAATATTATAAGACCTTCTTAGCCGAACTATTACCTCACCTCACCGCAATGTTCAATGAAGTGGCTGAGGACAATCCCTTCCCACCTTCTATGTTAGAAGCTTTGGTGGTAGTGCTCCCGAAGCCAGGAAAACCCTCAAATACACCTGCAAATTTCCGCCCCATCTCCCTCCTAAATTTTGATGTAAAACTTTTAGCAAAGATAATAGCCACAAGAATAAACTTAATCTTACCCTCAATCATACACACCAGCCAAGCAGGCTTTACACCCTCTAGAGAAGCTAGGGATAACACCACCAAAATACTGGACCTGATGGAATATTCATCTACACAAAAACTCCCGTCAATATTCCTCGCCATGGATGCAGAAAAAGCCTTTGATAGGCTAGACTGGTCATTTCTAAAACAAACCATGCACACATTCGGCTTCCCCCAAGAAATTATAGGGAAAATATTTACCCTCTACAATAACCCACAGGCCAAAATCAAAGTAAATGACACCATCTCACCCCCCTTTAAAATCACGAACGGAACCAGGCAAGGCTGCCCGCTCTCGCCTCTCCTGTTCATACTAGCAATGGAAGTGCTTGCTATACATATCAGACACAATACCGACATTCATGGAATAGAGATTGGACCCGCAACATATAAAATAACTTTGTATGCAAACAACATCTTCCTAACGCTAACAGACACCAAGACGTCGCTACCCCCCCGATAAAAACACTACAAACATATGGTACATACTCCAACTTCAAAATTAATGCCTCGAAATCTGAGCTATTGGCCACCCATATACACCCAAATATAATAGACACCATCCAGCAGTGGTATCACTTCCGCATACAGCCGGAAGCCATCAAGTACCTAGGGGTGTATATCTCACCATCAGTAGAAACCATAATATCCCTAAACTATAAAACCCTTAACTCGACAACCCAAGCCACTCTTGGATCATGGAACCGCAAACCTCTTTCCTGGTTAGGAAAAATCAACGCAGTCAAAATGATAATTTTACCCAAAATTTTATATTATCTGCAAACTCTCCCGGTTCCCATCCCAGAACAGCTCCTATTCTCCCTGCAAAAACAAATTAACTGCTTCATATGGTCACATAAAAGACCCCGTATTGCCACCTCCACCTTGCATCGCCCAAAAGAGTTAGGAGGGATTGGAGCCCCAAACTTGACTCGTTATAGACAGGCAGCTTTTCTCACGCGAATTGTAGATTGGTGCAAACACAGTATGAATAAAGAGTGGATTCAAATAGAACAGTCACTCTCAGATGAACATTATCTGTGTGGGAACTGCTGGATTCCCAATGCCCAACGTAAATTATTACACACCACTCCCAGGTTAGTACATGAAACCTTCAGACAGTGGGACAAAATACTCCAGAAACACCCCAAAATCTCCACCACATGCTGTCCCCTGACACCGCTCAGTAAAAACACACCGTTCTCATCTAAGATAAAGACTACCGTTGCAACTCATCTCACCCCCTCTTTACAAAGCTCAGTCCCACACTACCTTTTATATAAGGATAGAGAGATCCAACCACAACAGGCAATATGTGAAATTCTGGGAACGCACTTCCACAACTGGTACACTTACACACAGCTGAAACACTACCTATCCACGCATCCCCTCAAACCCGAACTGCAAAGGCACCTCTCTCAATTTGAAGCAATATGATTCCACCCTCACCCACAAAGGGGAATCTTATCCTTAACATATAAAATGCTATCACAGGAATCCCACTCGACGCCCCCCACATACGTAGCAAAATGGGAGGAGGATCTGGAAACCACTTTAGATCTATCAGACTGGACAAGCATTTTCCAGCAGCTGACGAAAGCCTCATTGTCCATCTCAATTTTAGAGATGAACGTGAAGCTATTGAGCCGATGGTATTACACACCGATCCAATTACACCATTTATTTCCCAACACGTCTGCCATGTGCTGGAGGGAGTGTGGGGGGGGGGGTAGCAACCTTCGCACACATCTAGTGGACATGCCCAATAGCAATTTCCTTTTGGTGCTCTCTTAAACCAGAAATTGAAAAAGCTCTAGGCACACCGCTCCCGCTCACACCCTGGGTCTTTCTTTTCAATAAATTCCCAAAAATCCCTTGCAAACTGAAACAAACACTCCTCACCATCATGATCAACTCTGCAAAAAGGTTAATCCCACTTAATTGGAAGAGATCAAACCTGCCATCCCCGGCAGTCTGGAAAACGAAAGTCACTCACTACATCCAATTGGAAAAACACCACTACACCCGCACCAAACAAATAGAAGACTTTCAAAACATAACATTTCTCTGGGAAGAATATGTAAATAGCTAGCAGACATACACCCCTGACTTCTCCAAACCCAGTTCACGTAACACATTTATACAGTTGGGTCAATCCATAGTACACAACAGAAAGGGGGGTGACAGTGTCACTCCACCCACAGTTACTCTCCATTCTTAGACACCGGCAGATTGGTACTTTACTTCTAACCCAACTTTAATAGCTAAACTCGAGTCTTACTACTATAAACATAACTGTATAACTGTAACAAAGTTTTATTTTTATTATTCTTGTAACAGATGTTGTCAATATGAATGTTTCCTCAATGTTTTTCTATGTATATCTTGGAAAATTCTCAATAAAGCATTTAAAAAAAAAAAAAGTAATGAGATCTGATTATACCTACAGGCTCAACCCATTTTATAAGGTAGAGGCTTCAAAACACAAAATCAGCTAATTCATATATATATATATACAAATAAACCTTAAAAAAGCAAATCTCATATATTTTATACTTTGCAGCTGGTAAAAAAAGTAATTGGAAACACATTAAGGGAAAAACAATTTTATAATATACTGTCCCTTTAACTAAGAGGCTTGTATGGTATAAATTCTGATGTTACTGTTATGCCTACAAAAACTGTGTTTATATATTTTCTGGTAATCGTCTCTGAATTATGTATTCACAATGTTTTAACACTTTATTGATGTTTTCTATGAGACACTAGGTTGCTATTTTTTGATACTTTACTTTTGCTGCGGCAACCATTTGGCTTTTTTTTCTTCAAAAAGGGGATGGGGTCACTTGTTGGTCTGATGAAGGGGTGAATGCCACGAAACGTCACATGCAATAAATAAGGATTATCTTCACTAGTAAATTCAGTGATTGCAGATTTTCGGCTAGATTTAGAGTTTTGCGTTAGAAGGGGTGCGTTAGCTACGCATGCTTTTTTTTGGCCGCACCTTTTAAATACCGCTGGTATTTAGAGTTCACAGAATGGCTGCGTTAGGCTCCAAAAAAGGAGCGTAGAGCATAATTTACCGACACTGCAACTCTCAATACCAGCGGTGCTTACGGACGCGGCCAGCTTAAAAAACGTGCTCGTGCACGATTCCCCCATAGGAAACAATGGGACAGTTTGAGCTGAAAAAAAACCTAACACCTGCAAAAAAGCAGCGTTCAGCTCCTAACGCAGCCCCATTGTTTCCTATGGGGAAACACTTCCTAAATCTGCACCTAACACCCTAACATGTACCCCGAGTCTAAACACCCCTAACCTTACACTTATTAACCCCTAATATGCCGCCCCCGCTATCGCTGACACCTGCATATTTTTTTTAACCCCTAATCAGCCGCTCCGTACACCGCCGCAACCTACATTATACCTATGTACCCCTAATCTGCTGCCCCTAACACCGCCGACCCCTATATTATATTTATTAACCCCTAATCTGCCCCCCACAACGTCGCCGCCGCCTACCTACACTTATTAACCCCTAATCTGCCAACCGGACCTCACCGCTACTATAATAAAGTTATTAACCCCTAATCCGCCTCACCCCCGCCTCAATAACACTATAAGAAATAGTATTAACCCCTAATCTGCCGACGCCGCAACCTACATTATACCTATGTACCCCTAATCTGCTGCCCCTAACACCGCCGACCCCTATATTATATTTATTAACCCCTAATCTGCCCCCCACAACGTCGCCGCCGCCTACCTACACTTATTAACCCCTAATCTGCCAACCGGACCTCACCGCTACTATAATAAAGGTATTAACCCCTAATCCGCCTCACCCCCGCCTCAATAACACTATAAGAAATAGTATTAACCCCTAATCTGCCCTCCCTAACATCGCCGACACCTAACTTCAATTATTAACCCCTAATCTGCCGACCGGACCTCACTGCTACTATAATAAATGTATTAACCCCTAAAGCTAACTCTAACCCTAACACTAACACCCCCCTAAATTAAATATAATTTTATTCTAACAAAATAAAATAATTCTTATTAAATAAATTACTCCTATTTAAAACTAAATACTTACCTGTAAAATAAACCCTAATATAGCTACAATATAACGAATAATTATATTGTAGCTATTTTAGGATTAATATTTATTTTACAGGCAACTACAATAGCTATTAAATAGTTAATAACTATTTAATAGCTACCTAGTAGTAAAAATAATTACAAAATTACCTGTAAAATAAATCCTAACCTAAGTTACAATTAAACCTAACACTACACTATCAATAAATTACTTAAATAAAATACCTATAATTATCTACAATTAAACCTAACACTACACTATCAATAAATTAATTAAATCCAATACCTACAAATAAATACAATTAAATAAACTAACTAAAGTACAAAAAATAAAAAAGAACTAAGTTACAAAAAATAAAAAAATATTTACAAACATTAGAAAAATATTACAACAATTTTAAACTAATTACACCTACTCTAAGCCCCCTAATAAAATAACAAAGCCCCCCAAAATAAAAAATGCCCTACCCTATTCTAAAATTAAAATAGAAAAGCTCTTTTACCTTACCAGCCCTGAAAAGGGCCATTTGCGGGGCATGCCCCAAAGAATTCTGCTCTTTTGCCTGGAAAAAAAACTCAATACCCCCCCCCAACATTACAACCCACCACCCACATACCCCTAATCTAACCCAAACCCCCCTTAAATAAACCTAACACTAAGCCCCTGAAGATCTTCCTACCTTATCTTCACCACGCCGGGTTCACCGATCCGTCCACCGAAGTCTTGATCCAAGCCTCCAAAGTCTTGATCCAAGCCCAAGCGGGGGCTGAAGAGTGACGTCCATCCTCCGGCTGAAGTCTTGATCCAAGCGGCAAATGAAGAAGTCCATCTTCGGGAAGAAATCTTCAACCTATCCGGGCAGAAGAGTAGATCCGGACCGGCAAACATCTTCATCCAGGCGGCATCTTCTATGTTGTTCCATCTGATGACGAGCGGCTGATCTTGAAGACCTCCGGCGCGGATCCATCCTCTTCGTGCGACGTCCAACTGAAGAATGAAGGTTCCTTTAAGGGACGTCATCCAAGATGGCGTCCCTTGAATTCCGATTGGCTGATAGGATTCTATTAGCCAATCGGAATTAAGGTAGGAAAATTCTGATTGGCTGATGGAATCAGTCAATCAGATTCAAGTTCAATCCGATTGGCTGATCCAATCAGCCAATCAGATTGAGCTTGCATTCTATTGGCTGATCGCTTGGGCTTGGATCAAGACTTCGGAGGCTTGGATCAAGACTTTGGTGGACGGATCGGTGAACCCGGCGTGGTGAAGATAAGGTAGGAAGATCTTCAGGGGCTTAGTGTTAGGTTTATTTAAGGGGGGTTTGGGTTAGATTAGGGGTATGTGGGTGGTGGGTTGCAATGTTGGGGGGGGTATTGTGTTTTTTTTACAGGCAAAAGAGCTGAACTCTTTGGGGCATGCCCCGCAAATGGCCCTTTTCAGGGCTGGTAAGGTAAAAGAGCTTTGAACTTTTTTAATTTAGAATAGGGTAGGGCATTTTTTTTATTTTGGGGGGCTTTGTTATTTTATTAGGGGGCTTAGAGTAGGTGTAATTAGTTTAAAATTGTTGTAATATTTTTCTAATGTTTGTAAATATTTTTTTATTTTTTGTAACTTAGTTCTTTTTTATTTTTTGTACTTTAATTAGTTTATTTAATTGTATTTATTTGTAGGTATTGTATTTAATTAATTTATTGATAGTGTAGTGTTAGGTTTAATTGTGGATAATTGTAGGTATTTTATTTAATTAATTGATTGATAGTGTAGTGTTAGGTTTAATTGTAACTTAGGTTAGGATTTATTTTACAGGTAATTTTGTAATTATTTTAACTAGATAACTATTAAATAGTTAATAACTATTTAATAGCTATTGTACCTGGTTAAAATAATTACAAAGTTGCCTGTAAAATAAATATAAATCCTAAAATAGCTACAATGTAATTATAATTTATATTGTAGCTATATTAGGGTTTATTTTACAGGTAAGTATTTAGCTTTAAATAGGAATAATGTATTTAATAAGAGTTAATTTATTTCGTTAGATTTAAATTATATTTAACTTAGGGGGGTGTTAGGGTTAGGGTTAGACTTAGCTTTAGGGGTTAATAAATTTAATAGAGTAGTGGTGAGGTCCGGTCGGCAGATTAGGGGTTAATAATTGAAGTTAGGTGTCGGCGATGTTAGGGAGGGCAGATTAGGGGTTAATACTATTTCTTATAGGGTTATTGAGGTGGGAGTGAGGCGGATTAGGGGTTAATAACTTTATTATAGTAGCGGTGAGGTGAGGTCGGCAGATTAGGGGTTAATTATTGTAGGTAGCTGGCGGCGATGTTGTGGGGGGCAGATTAGGGGTTAATAAATATAATATAGGGGTCGGCGGTGTTAAGGGCAGCAGATTAGGGGTACATAAGGATAACGTAGGTGGCGGCGCTGTGCGGTTGGCAGATTAGGGGTTAATAATTGTAGGTAGGTGGTGGCGACGTTGGGGGTGGCAGATTAGGGGTTAATAAATATAATATAGGGGTCAGCGGTGTTAGGGGCAGGAGATTAGGGGTTCATAGGGATAACGTAGGTTGCGGCGGTGTACGGAGCGGCAGATTAGGGGTTAAAAAAAATATGCAGGGGTCAGCGATAGCGGGGTCGGCAGATTAGGGGTTAATAAGTGTAAGGTTAGGGGTGTTTAGACTCGGGGTACATGTTAGGGTGTTAGGTGCAGACATAGGAAGTGTTTCCCCATAGGAAACAATGGGGCTGCGTTAGGAGCTGAACGCTGCTTTTTTGCAGGTGTTAGGTTTTTTTAATGCTCAAACAGCCCCATTGTTTCCTATGGGGGAATCGTGTGCACGAGCACGTTTTTGGAGCTGGCCGCGTCCGTAAGCACCGCTGGTATTGAGAGTTGCAGTAGCGGTAAATATGCTATACGCTCCCTTTTTGGAGCCTAACGCAGCCCTTCTGTGAACTCTAAATACCAGCAGTATTTAAAAGGTGCGGCCAAAATAAAGCACGCGCAGCTAACGCACCCCTTTGGCCGCAAAACTCCAAATCTAGGCCTCAAATTTTTTGTGATAAACAATATAGTAAATACAAACACAGGAGTAATTATTGCCTAGATATTTGAAACCTGCATTTTATTAGCACACATTTAACATTAGTTCACATTCCTAAAACACCATCATTTAGGAATTTATATTAATATTGTTCACCCGCTATTGCGCTGCCACCCCCCCCACCCCCCCAGTTATATATTGGACACATTGAAACCCTAAATAATATAGGGACTTATCAAAGTCACATTAAAAAAAAATAGCTTTATTGCACAACCACATACAACAAACCTATTTTCCAGTGATCGTACGCTTGTTGAATGCGTAAATATTTTAGAATACGAAGTTTAATTACGTGCAGTAAGTAAATTAGTATTTGTGTTTTTCAGTGGGGGCTTTTTGGTTACTGATGCTTTGAGGGTTCTATAACGTCCCAGCAACTAAAGGCATTCCTTAACCCCTTAACGACACATGTCGTACAGGGTACGTCGCACACAACCTGGTCTTTAAAGACCAGCGACGTACCCTGTACGACATCAGGGTTTAAAGCGGCTGGAAGCGATCCTGATCGCTTCCAGCCGCTTTCAAGGTATTGCTGTGATGCCTCAACATTGAGGCATCACTGCAATACCTTTTTTCCCAAACCGATGCAGAGAGAGCCACTCTGTGGCCCTCTCTGCACCGGTTGCGATGGGCCCGATCGTTGGTGGGTGGGAGCAGCTTCAGGGAGGCGGGTGGGCGGCCCATCGCTACCCGGCATCCGGTTCCTGAATGTGCAATGTGCACGCCGGGTGCCGGGAGCGTGCGGGGGCCTGCAGGGAGCGCGCGTGCGCGCGCATATGTGCGCGCGATCGCGTAACAGCCACTGCCACCAATGAATTTATGAATGGGAGAGAGGGAGAGGGAGGGGGGAGAGAGGGAGAGGGAGGGGGGGGAAATAATTTTCAAAAGGATCTGGGAGGGGGAGAGGGAGGAGGGTATTAGGGGGGGCAGCTACACTACAGAAAACATTTAATTACATGAAAAAAAAATAAAAATAAACATTTTTTGGAGGCAAATTGGGTACTGGCAGACAGCTGCCAGTACCCAAGATGGCAGCAAATAGGATGTGGGCAAGTGTTATAGAGCTGTTTGGGGGGGATCAGAGAGGTTAGGGGCTAAGGGGGGGGTCCATCACAGCTAAACATATATTTTTTTTTTAAAAAAAATTCATAAAAAAAAAAAAAAGCCTTTTATTTTAGTACTGGCAGAGTTTCTGCCAGTACTTAAGATGGCGGGGACAATTGTGGGGTGGGGGAGGGAAGAGAGATGTTTGGGAGGGATCAGGGGGTGGGATCTTTCAGGTGGGAGGCTGATCTCTACACTAAAGCTAAAATTAACCCTGCAAGCTCCCTACAAGCTATCTAATTAACCCCTGCACTGCTGGGCATAATACACGTGTGATGCGCAGCAGCATTTAGCAGCCTTCTAATTACCAAAAAGCAACACAAAAGCCATATATGTCTGCTATTTCTGAACAAAGGGGATCCCAGAGAAGCATTTACAACCATTTATGTCATAATTGCACAAGTTGTTTGTAAATAATTTCAGTGAGAAACCTAAAATTGTAAAAAAATTTAACATTTTTTTTTATTTGATCGCATTTGGCGGTGACATGGTGGCATGAAATATACCAAGATGGGCCTAGATCAATACTTGGGGTTGTCTACTACACTAGACTAAAGCTAAAATTAACCCTAGAAGCTCCCTACATGCTCCCTAATTAACCCCTTCACTGCTGGGCATAATACATGTGTGGTGCGCAGAGGCATTTAGCGGCCTTCTAATTACCAAAAAGCAATGCCAAAGCCATATATGTCTGCTATTTATGAACAAAGGGGATCCCAGAGAAGCGTTTACAACCATTTATGCCATAATTGCACAAGTTGTTTGCAAATAATTTCAGTGAGAAACCTAAAGTTTGTGAAAAAAAATTATGAAAAAGTGAATTTTTTCTTTATTTGATCTCATTTGGCGGTGAAATGGTGGCATGAAATATACCAAAATGGGCCTAGATCATTACTTTGGGATGTCTTCTAAAAAAATATATATACATGTCAAGGGATATTCAGGGATTCCTGAAAAATATCAGTGTCCCAATGTAACTAGCGCTAATTTTGAAAAAAAGTGGTTTGGAAATAGCAAAGTGCTACTTGTACTTATTGCCCTATAACTTGCGAAAAACGCAAAGAACATGTAAATATTGGGTATTTCTAAACTCAGGACAAAATTTAGAAACTATTTAGCATGGGTGTTTTTTGGTGGTTGTAGATGTGTAACAGATTTTGGGGGTCAAAGTTAGAAAAAGTGTGTTTTTTTCCATTTTTTCCTCATATTTTATAAATTTTTTTATAGTAAATTATAAGATATGATGAAAATAATGGTATCTTTAGAAAGTCCATTTAATGGCGAGAAAAACGGTATATAATATGTGTGGGTACAGTAAATGAGTAAGAGGAAAATTACAGCTAAACACAAACACCGCAGAAATGTAAAAATAGCCCTCGTCCTTAAGGGAAAGAAATTGAAAAATGGCTGTGTCCTTAAGGGGTTAAAGAAACACTTTTCCGGATTTGGGCCACATTGGATCATGGTACTTGGAGTTTCAGGGAGATTGCATTCCATTTGCTGGCATCAGGGAGCCGCTATTACAATCAGGGAGACTCCCTGAACTTCAGGGAGAGTTGGGATGTCTGTAAGTGTAGCAAAAAGTATTAGACATGTGCAGCACTTAAAGGGACACAAACTCCATTTTTTTTCATGATTCAGATAGAGCATACAATTTTATGCCACTTTCTAATTTACTCCTATTATCAAATTTCCCTCGTTCTCTTGCTATCTTTATTTAAAAAGCAGGAATGTTTTGCTTAAGAGCCAGCCCATTTTTGGTTGAGAACCTGGGTTATGCTTGCTTATTGGTGGCTAAATATCAGCCTCCAATAAGCAAGCGCTATCCATGGTGCTGAACCTAAAATATGCCGGCTCCTAAGTATTAAATTCCCGCTTTTTAAATAAAGATAGAAAGAGAATGACGAAAATGTTATAATAGTAGTACATTAATTTGAAAGTTACTTAAAATTACATGCTCTCTGATTTATTGGTGTTTAGTGTCCCTTTAATAAAAAAAAATTTGGAACGAATATTCTGAAGAATTCATTTTTTCAGAATATTCGTTTGCTGCACTATTCAGTATTCGCTTAGTTTAAAACAAAAGAAATACTGAATATTCAGTAACATTTACATTAGTTTTCGTTAAAACGAATTTACTGTAGGTAAAAAAGTATCACCTCTAAAGGTGTTCACGTGCACACCTCTTCTCAAGCTAGCGCACAGGTCCCTTGAAAATTCTCACTGTAAGTTTTAATTATTGACAAGGCACAGGGAATTTAACTGATGTTTATTTACATTTTTCCTACCCACCCACTTGCTGTAACCAGTTAATGTGCGCAGTCGCCAGTCTAGCAACAGCACCACCCCAGCCATCTCTATATCACAGAATCTGTTCTTGATGTCCCTCTGTGGTGACCTTTGACATTGGTTCAGCTACATATTATCTGGACAGGTGGAAAGGGGAATTATGGGATGCCTGTAATGTTTGGGTTCCATACATTGACCAAGAAGATACTTGGATCCCTGACCTCATTGTTTCCAAAAGAGGTACAGTGTGTCTTGAAAAAGCGGCTGGAATATTAGTAGTGCTGTGCAGTAATTTGATTATACTTTCTATTGTTGCTTTTCACATATATGTGAAGTTCTGTGTGTATATTGAATGTATATTTTCATCATTATGTTAAAAGGTAAGGTAGAGGTGCTTTTTATCAGGTAAACTCACTCAGCATAAATAAAAAGAGAGAAGCGCTCAACCTGGAAACGAACAATAGCATAATAGCTTGTTCTATGGCTAGTTACCACCCAAGAAGCAGCCTCTTTTTGCTCAACATGTGCCTTTCACAGAGAAAAACTTTCCTGAAGCATATCAGTCTGATCCTGACTTCACAGTACAGTCCAGCCCCGAAATACCAGGCAATCTTTCTCTGAACGAGAGAAACAGCAAAACCCCAGACGTACGTTTCGGCCTATTGTGGGCCTCGTCAGTGAGGTGCAGCCATATCCCTCTAGGCACACTGAGCAACGGGTCCACGTCTGGATTCCCGCATCACACTTAGGGAGACTTCCAAAAATGTCATAATTTGCATAAATAAAAAGAGAGAAGCGCTCAACCTGGAAACGAACAATAGCATAATAGCTTGTTCTATGGCTAGTTACCACCCAAGAAGCAGCCTCTTTTTGCTCAACATGTGCCTTTCACAGAGAAAAACTTTCCTGAAGCATATCAGTCTGATCCTGACTTCACAGTACAGTCCAGCCCCGAAATACCAGGCAATCTTTCTCTGAACGAGAGAAACAGCAAAACCCCAGACGTACGTTTCGGCCTATTGTGGGCCTCGTCAGTGAGGTGCAGCCATATCCCTCTAGGCACACTGAGCAACGGGTCCACGTCTGGATTCCCGCATCACACTTAGGGAGACTTCCCAAAATGTCATAATTTGCATAAATAAAAAGAGAGAAGCGCTCAACCTGGAAACGAACAATAGCATAATAGCTTGTTCTATGGCTAGTTACCACCCAAGAAGCAGCCTCTTTTTGCTCATACGTGTGCCTTTCACAGAGAAAAACTTTCCTGAAGCATATCAGTCTGATCCTGACTTCACAGTACAGTCCAGCCCCGAAATACCAGGCAATCTTTCTCTGAACGAGAGAAACAGCAAAACCCCAGACGTACGTTTCGGCCTATTGTGGGCCTCGTCAGTGAGGTGCAGCCATATCCCTCTAGGCACACTGAGCAACGGGTCCACGTCTGGATTCCCGCATCACACTTAGGGAGACTTCCCAAAATGTCATAATTTGCATAAATAAAAAGAGAGAAGCGCTCAACCTGGAAACGAACAATAGCATAATAGCTTGTTCTATGGCTAGTTACCACCCAAGAAGCAGCCTCTTTTTGGCTGCACCTCACTGACGAGGCCCATAGGAGGCCGAAACGATCGTCTGGGGTTGTCATGTTCCTTGTTCAGAGGAGAATTGCCTGGTATTTCGGGGCTGGACTGACCTTAATTGGCAGGATCAGACTGATATACTTCAGGAAAGTTTTCTTCTGTGAAAAGCACACTGGTCTAAAAGAGGCTGCTTCCAGGTGGTAAATCGCCATAGAACAAGCCACTGAGCGGTTGTTCATTCCTGGTAGAGTGCTTCTCTCTTTGTATGCAAATTATTATGACCCTGGGGAAGTCTCCCTATGGGTGATGGGGGAAACCAGACGTGGACTCCTTGCCCAGTGTGCTTAGAGGAATGTGGCTGCACCTCACTGACGAGGCCCATAGGAGGCCGAAACGATCGTCTGGGGTTGTCATGTTCCTTGTTCAGAGGAGAATTGCCTGGTATTTCGGGGCTGGACTGACCTTAATTGGCAGGATCAGACTGATATACTTCAGGAAAGTTTTCTTCTGTGAAAAGCACACTGGTCTAAAAGAGGCTGCTTCCGGGTGGTAAATCGCCATAGAACAAGCCACTGAGCTGTTGTTCATTCCTGGTAGAGTGCTTCTCTCTTTGTATGCAAATTATTATGACCCTGGGGAAGTCTCCCTATGGGTGATGGGGGAAACCAGACGTGGACTCCTTGCCCAGTGTGCTTAGAGGAATGTGGCTGCACCTCACTGACGAGGCCCATAGGAGGCCGAAACGATCGTCTGGGGTTGTCATGTTCTCATGTTCCTTGTTCAGAGGAGAATTGCCTGGTATTTCGGGGCTGGACTGACCTTAATTGGCAGGATCAGACTGATATACTTCAGGAAAGTTTTCTTCTGTGAAAAGCACACTGGTCTAAAAGAGGCTGCTTCCGGGTGGTAAATCGCCATAGAACAAGCCACTGAGCTGTTGTTCATTCCTGGTAGAGTGCTTCTCTCTTTGTATGCAAACTCACTCAGCAGACAGCCCAGCAAATAATGCTTAGTGATGCTAAGGCCTTAGTAATGCTATGGACTAGAACGTGAGTAGTTGTTGAAGATACAGGCAACGCCACTCCAGGTTCTTCTCGGTCTCCAAAAAACAGCTGAAGACAGGAAGGGATTTTGAGAGAGTGAACACAACTCAGACACTAAAGCGTGGTATGTGCCGCAATGGCTGAGGAGGCTGTAAAAGCGTGAACAAATCATGGCTGCACTCCGGGAGGTCAGTAAAAGCTAAAAATTATCTTTATTCCATGAAGATTAAGAATTACACAATGGTACAATGTATCCTATGATTAATTAAGTGCCGGGAGACATGAAACGCTTAAAGATTTTCCTCCTACCTTTGTATAGAGTGAGAATGTGTGAGAGAGAGAGTGCTAGAATGAGAGTGTATCAGAATTTTATAGTGAGAAAGTGTGTCAGAGTGTGAAAAAGTCTGTGAGGGTGAGTGTATCATAAAATGTGTTTGAGTTTGTGTTAGGGAGTGTGTGTATGAGTGTCAGAGTGCAAGTGAGTGTTAGTGAGTGTGTGCTAGAGTGAGAGAGTGTGTTAGAAAGAGAGTGATAAAGTGAGAGGGTGTATATAGGGGAGAGTATTAGGGGCTGATTTATCAAGCTCCGTATGGAACTTGATGCTCCTTGCTTCCGGCGAGCCTATAGACCGCTGCTCCATAAATTGTCTGCCAGCTCTGAGGCCGCGGACAGAAATCAACCCGATCGAATACGATCGGGTTGATTGACACTCCCTGCAGGGGGCGGCATTGCACCAGCAGTTCACTTGTGTGACGCTTTCATAAAATTGTTTACTACCTTTCAGACTTGACAACACTCTTTATTAAAATGTTGACACATTTCAGTCACTTGGCCAAAAATTGCACAAGCCAAAATCTTGCTAAAAAAAAAAAAGGTACCAAGTAGACTCTTTAGATAATGAAAAAGCCCACATGTTAAAAGTTAAATTATAGAAAAATCAAACAAAATAAATCATGAAAGTATATACTAAAATCTCCCACTGCTTTATTCAATAAATAAAGTAACATTTTATAATGCCCCATTTTAGATGCAACAAAGAAACAATATCCCATTTTTATCCTTAAAGGGACATTAAACATTAAATACATGCTAGATAGAATGATGCATTCAAAGAAAAGATTAGTCCATGACTAACATGTAGATGTATTTTTTAAAGTTTCATTAGTTGTTTAAAAAGTGACAAAATAAGTGTAAAGTTTTAGTGTCTATAAAACACTGGGAGCTGCCATGTTGTAACTTGTGTTACCTTCTCTGCTGTGGCCAATTAGGGTCAGTTATACATAGGTCATTAGAGTGTGCAGCCAATGGTTGTGCTGGATTTAACAGTGGTCTGCACTTCCATTTCTAACAGGAACTGAAAAGCTCACAATTTCAGAATGGAATTACAGGTAGAGAGGACAAAATAAATAATGAAAGTATATTGCAAAGTTGTTTTATTATATACAATTAATCATTTTATATTACCATCTCAAAGTGTTTAATGTCCCTTTAAAAATACAGTAACACCTCTTGTTTTTGTAAAAAAAAAATTGTGCTTTGTCACACACTCCCTAGAAAGTTCCTGCAAGCTTTTCTTTTCAAATCAGACAGGGGGTTTAGGCAATTTGCAGCATTTTAAAAACCTAGGAAACCGACACCTAGATTACGAGTTTGGAGCACTATATGGAAAAAGCAAAGAACGCAACAAAAGTTGCGTTATTTAACCTCCTATAGCGCTGCCATTACAAGTTTAAAAAAACCCGGCTTGTGCAGGCGATATGGACATTTTGAGCTCCATACCGCACCAAAAACAAGCAGTGTTTTGACGTGCTCGTACACGCTTTCCCCAAAGCCATCAATGGGGAGAGCCGGCAAAAAAAGTCTAACACCTGCAATCGCGGAAAGAAAAGCTCCATAACGCAGCCCCATTGATGTCAATGGGGAAAAAGAAAATACAGTTTAAACCTAACACCCTAACATAAACCCCACGTCTAAACCCCCCTAATCTGTTGCCCCTGACATTGCCGACGCCTGCCTACAGTTTTTAACCCCTAATCTGCCGCTCCCCATATCGCCACCACATAAAATTATTAACCCCTAATGCGCCACTCCCGATATCACCGCCACTATACTCAGGTTATTAACCCCTATTCCGCAGTACCCCAACATCGCTGCAACTATATTATAGTTAATATCCCCTATCCTGCTGCTCCCCGACATTGCCGCAACTAAATAAAGCTATTAAACCCTAAACCTCTAGCCTCTCACATCACTACCACTAAATAAACCTATTAACCCCTAAACCGCCAGCCCCCCACATCGCAACAACCTAAATTAAACTATTAACCCCTAACCCTAACGTAACCCTAACGTAACCCTGACACCCCCTAACTTTAACATAATTAAAATAGAGCTAAATTAAAGTTACAATTATTAACTAAATAAACCTATTAACCCCTAAACCACCAGCCCCCCCCCACAAACTATATTAACCCCTAAACATAACCCTAACATAACCCTAACCCTAAACCTAATCCTAACCCTAACTTTAACATAATGAAATTAGATCTAAATTACATTTACAATTATTAACTAAATAACTATTTAAAACTAAATACTTACCTGTGAAATAAAACCTAAGCTAGCTACAATATAACTAATAGTTACATTGTATCTAGCTTAGGTTTTAATTTTATTTCACAGGTAAGTTTGTATTTATTTTAACTACGTAGACTAGTTAGTAAATAGTTATTAACTATTTACTAACCACCTAGCTAAAATAAATACAAACTTGCCTGTGAAAAAAACCTAACCTGCCTTACACTAAAACCTAACATTACAAAAAATAAAAAAAACAGCACAGAAATATCCAAAAAAATAAAGATTATTCCTATTCTAATACCCTTTTTTTTAAAAAAACTCACCTCAAAATAAAAAAGCCTAATCTAGAATAAACTACCAAGGGCCCTTAAAAAGGCTTTTGGGGGGGCCTTAAAAGAGCCTTTTGTAGGGCATTGCCCTGAGTTAAACAGCTCTTATGCTCCAAAAAACAAAAATACAAACACCCCCTAACACTATACAAACCCCCACCCCCCAAACTACCAAGGGCCCTTAAAATGGCCTTTTGGGGGGCCCTTAAAAGGGAATTTTGCAGGACATTGCCCTAAGTTAAAAAGCTCTTTTGCTACAAGAAAACACCCCCTAAAAATATACATTACACAAAATAACAAACAAATTATCAAAAATAAAAAAAAATATTCCTATTCTAATACCCATAAAAAAAAAACACCCAAAAATTAAAAACCTAATCTAGAATAAACTACCAATGGCCCTTAAAAGGGCATTTTGTAGGGCATTGCCCTAAAGAAATCAGCTCGGTTTATGAAAAAAATTTTGCAAACACCCACTAACATTAAAAACCCCCAACCCCCCCCCCCCCCCAAAAAAAAACTATCTAAAAAACCTAAGCTACCCATTTCCCTGAAAAGGGCATTTGGATGGGCATTTAGCTCTTTTACTGCCCAAACCCTAAACTAAAAAAAAACACCCAAAAAAACATTTAAAAAGCCTAACACTAACCCCCTGATGATCCACTTACAGTTTTTGAAGTCCCGCTTGAACGATCTTCATCCCGGAGTTAAAGTCCTGATCAGTGCGGCGATAAGTCTTCATCCAGACGGCCTCGTCAATCTTCATCCCGGCGGTGAAGTCCTGATCCAGGCGGCATCTTCTATCTTGATCCCAGAGGCGTGGAGCGGGTCCATCCTTAAGACATCCATCGCGGAGCATCCTCTTCATATGGTCGCCGCCGTACACTGAATCTTCAATGCAAGGAACGTGATTCAATATGGCGTCCCTTGCATTCCTATTGGCTGAAAAATTTGAATCAGCCAATAGGCATTAGGGCTGCTAAAATCCTATTGGCTTTTCAAATCAGCAAATAGGATTTAAGCAGCTCTCATTCTATTGGCTAATTCAAATTAGCCAATAGAATGAGAGCTGCTTAAATCAAATTGACTGATTTGTACAGCCAATAGTATTTTAGCAGCACTAATTCCTATTGGCTGGTTCAAATTTTTCAGCCAATAGGAATACAGTAATATTTAAATAGTGTTTGCAATGCGGGAGGGTTGCGGTTTAGGGGTTAATAACTTTAGTATAGCGGCGGAATAGGGGTTAATAATTTTTTTTAAGTGGCGGCAATATCGGGAGCGGCAGATTAGGGGCTAAACACTTTAAAATAGTGTTTGCGATGTGGGAGGGCCTCGGTTTAGGGGTTAATAGGTAGTTTATGTGTGTTACTTTTTAACACTTTAGTTATGAGTTTTATGTTACAGCTTTGTAGCGTAAAACTCATAACTACTGACTTTAGATAGCGTTACAGATGTTGTCATTTTAGGCTGTACTGCTCGCTTTTTAGCCTCACCATAAAACTTGTAATACCGGCGCTATGGGAATCCCATGAAAAAACATAATTTTTAGGAGTGCGGTACCAACGTTGCGGTACAAGCTAAAAGGCTTGAGGTACAGCTATACCGTCAAGACTTGCAATGGCTACGTTAGGGAAAATTATGCGTTATGGGCCACAACGCTGCTATTTGACTCATAACGCAAAACTCGTAATCTAGGTGAGAGTTTGCTTTTGGACTCTATAGGAAGTGTGAGACAGCACAATTTTTATATTAAAACAAGAAGTATCTAATGTCGTATTAACTACTGCTCTTTCAGATGATAGAAACCTTATGAATAACAAGCAGAATAGATAATAAAAGCTTATTACAATTTTTTTTTACTATGTATAATTGAACATTGTAGGCTAGATTGCCAACAGCGTGCTAATGATAGCACGGGCACGATTACCAGTTTTAATAGCATTAGTGCGCAACGTTGACATTAAAAGTCTACGGTTAGCATGGTCAACTCTGCTCGAGCGCAATCTAGAGTTTCATATCATGACCACGTGGCTTGAGACCTGAAGTAAACTGTAAGGGTTTAAAAAAGTTTCACAAAACATAAAACACACATTAAAATAAAGTATTACACATAAACAGTTTAATACACAGTTTAATATTAATAATAATAAATAATATGTGTATGTATATATATATAACAAAATTCAGAAATGAAGGGCACTCTCAGGGTTTGTGATAATTGCGTGTCAGCAAAAGGTTTTAATTTATTGTTCTTAGTAACAACATTTGTTGGTCGACGTTTCGGCTTTCACAGAAGCCTTCACCAAGGTTTGGTGAGCACGGCTGATTGCCGATATGAGTTTTGACTTGTCTTGATAAAGGCTTCTGCGAAAGCCGAAACGTCAACCAACAAATGTTGTTACTAAGAACAATAAATGAAAACCTTTTGCTGACACCAATTATCACAAACCCTGAGAGTGCCCTTCATTTCTGAATTTTGTTCTACATATTTTTTGAGGATTGCACCCAGGTTCTGAACTATTTACCAAAGTCGGAGTGCTGGAACACCCGCTGTTTCAACTATATATATATATATATATATATATATATATGTGTGTGTGTTTGTGTGTGTGTGTGTGTTTGTGTATAAATGTATTGTATGTATACACATGCACACAAACACACACATATATATATATATATATATATATACACATACATATACACACACACACTATATATACACATTTTTGAGCCCTTCCCAATCAAATACCTTGAAGCATAAAATATCATTTCTATTCAATTTTACACAAAAATAATCAGAAATATAGAACTATATATTTAACATATAAAGAATATCTTCTATGTGAAGAGCATAAGAAAGTAAAGTTTTCCTTACACCTTCTGGTTTAGCGCATTTGGAACAGTGTGGGGTTAGCAAGCAATCGATAACGGTTGTTTTTTTTGTAGTGCGCCCTGTAAAAGTCTATAAGAAGAAGAAGTTAGTGTGGTGGCCATAGACAAAGTCCTGAAGTAAACGTGCGTTTGTCTTTCACTTCTACTCTAACTTTTTAGTTCAAGTTAAAAAAAAATAGCACACCACTTGTAATATGCACCTGTATCGGGAATGAAAGCATAAGTTTAATGTGTCTTTAAAGAAACTGTAAAGCCGCCTCTTATATTTGCTAGCTTGTAAAAAATACAGCTTTTACTAGAAGGTTAATCTGCATTTATACTGTTTGATTTGAAACTCATTATTTTGTTAAAAATGAGACCCGGCTAGATTATTACAGTGACAATAAATGAATACACTGAGTTCAGTTTCTGGCTTTGCATTAATACTACCATTAATTAGGAAGACAGTATTAGTCAGAGCTGAACAGTCTCATTATTATTTCCATTGATTTGGGCACTGATTATATTACCTAAGGGTTCTAGTAATCAAAAGAACACTTTTTACTGATCTTTTTTTTACGCTACAATTTTTTTCACCTTTCGCATCTAAATCAAGACATCTATTTTGCCAGTCTTATCCCAAGTATAACAAGCCAGCATTCACTGAAATTACACAAAAATGCCATATAAACGTAACAATTGAATACATATTAAATTCTTGTATTTTACTATGGGTTTAAAGGGACATTAAACTCCAAGGGGCCAATTTATCAAGAGCCAAACAGCCTTGATGCCCCTGTTTCCGCATGAGCCTGAAGGCTTGCTGTAAAAAGCAGTTATGAAGCAGCATCGTAAGACCGCTGCTCCTTAACTGGTCCTCCTGCTCTGAGGATGCGGACATCAATTCGCCCGATCCTATACGATCGGGTTGATTGACACCCCCTGCTAGCGGCCGCAAATTTGCAGGGGGCGGCATTGCACAAACAGTTCACTAGAACTGCTTGTGCAATGTTAAATGCTAACAGTGTACGCTGTCGGCATTTAGCGATGTCTGTCGGACATGATACGTTACAGCGTATCATGTCAGACAGACATTGATAATTCGGCCCCCAAATTTGTATTTTAGTTGCATTCAGTTTTAACAACTTTTAAATTTACTTCTATTATAAAATGTGCTTTATTCTCTTAGTATCCTTTGTTGAAGGAGCAGCAGTGCACTACTAGGGCCTAGCTAAACATATCAGGTCAGCCAATAACAAGAGGCATATATGTGCATCCACCAATCGGAATCTAGCTCCCAGTGGTGTATTGTTGCTTCTGAGCCTACCTAAGCAGCTTGTCAACAAAGGATACTATGGAAACAAAGAAAATTAGAAAATAGAAGTAAATTGAAAAGTATTTAAAAAATTGCATGATCTATCTGAATCGTGAATGTTACATTTTTACTATATTTTTCAATTAACTGTTGCAAAGGGCTTTAATAAATAGTCAAAGCCTAGATTCAATAAAACGCGTTTGTGATTCTAATATCTCATGGCAAACACTTGCTGCAGTAACACAAATGAGAGCAACCAGGGCACAGGGGCAAAATTTAGGGAATGAGCCTACTCCCTGCCCCTTATACCCCATCCTGCCTTTTATACCCCTCCCTCACCCTGACTCTTCCCTGCCCTGCCTTCACCAGAAGGGAACCCAACCTCCAAGAACAGAGCCCACAACCTCAAAGGCCAGAGACAAGGCTCACATCCTCCAGGGACAGATCCCACATTCCAGATCCCCAAAGCAGCAGCCTCCTATCCAGACATAATACCCCCACACCAGGGCCCTCTCTCCACTCCCACTTCTTTCTTTTTTTTAAACTTTTATTTATGACCAATAAAGGGTGCAAAGTTACAGGTGCATCATCAGCCCACCTCGCAGGGTGGGCCAAAAAGGCAAATAAACAATACAAGAAGCTGCAATTTCATACAATAACATACATGTAGTTTTGAGCATTTTCAATAGGTCAGCCGGTGCTCTAATAGATATGGGTTTGCACCACAATATTGGGTGTTTTTAATATTATTAACAAACAAACAGAAGTCAGGGGGGACAAAGAGGGGGTGGGAGAGGAAGGAAGTCAGGGGAGAGGGAAGGGTAGAATGGTAAGGGATGGGGGGGAGGGGAAGGAAGTCAGGGGAGAGGGAAGGGTAGAGTGGTAAGGGATGGGGGAAACACAACAAATGTATACAGTCATATAAATTACGTTTCTGCATGCCTCGCAGGGCAGTCTATGATATAACATGCTAACATTAGAACAATATTAGGTCAGTAATGGTGTTGGACCATTTATATTGGTAAAGAATCTTCAAAGTTCTATCAGAAATTCGCTGATCTACCTTTATGGAATGTTTGCATACATCACTGGGGTTATAACCTAACAAAACTAAGCAATGGTAAACTAAAACAAACTGCAACCAATACTTTCTCCTATGTTAAGGGCGTATCACCCTGTGCAATGCATATTGAGAACATCTATTAGAACATTAATCAGAACTAGATATGGTATGCAAATTGGGAATTTCCTTTTATTCTTATTTATGAGTTATCCAGATGCCCCGCTCAGTGTCTAGGGGTTATGGTCTAAGATTAAAAGTAGAATTCTGGGGTGGCAATTAAAGGGAGACATCTGTGTCACAGCAATCTAGTAGTAAGTAGAGTGGTAATATTCTAAAAGTTAGTCGTGTATATTTAGTTATGAAGCCTTAGTATAACTAGGGGTATTCACAAGTTTAAGTGGGGTGGTGGGAAATAGCTTGCAGGTTAAATTTAATGGCAAGGTGGTTGCAGCATTGGCGAGAGAATCATGAGTATGGAATCCAACATCTGCCACTGCAACAGGCGGCACTACACATGATATATCAACATATTGCTTATGTGAGACATTAAGAGAGCAGTGTATGTACTTCAAGAGAGTAGGGATTAACAAAATAAAATAACATTCCAAAATTTCCAAAGATTAAAACAGTAAGCACACAACTAAGAAAATATAACTCTTGCAATACAACATGCATGTGTGCAGTCCTCAGACAACAATATAGGTTTCGCTGATAAACTATGTGGGGTCTATGAGAGCAGGGGGGTCTGTAATAAAAGCTACTGAGATAACTGCAGGCACACAAAAAGGAAACTTGATAGGTATGCTGATATATTTGGACAGAATATAGAGCTGACACTTATATTTAATATCAAAGGCAAGGGCTAAGCCCACAGAAACATTAGAACAGTAACGTGCTGCAGTCGTATGGGTTGATTTTATTCAGTTGCTTTGAATAATATAGCGACCTGTGTAGCACAACACTGATATGGTATTAATGAGCCTTTAGTAGGAACATTGTAAGCATTAGCAGGGTGGTATATTTAAAAGTGTCACCAATGTAGACTTGGAACCGCTGCCATGATTAATGATATACTGATATAGCCATTCTCATCGTGGTCAGAGTTCCACGCCCCCGGGCAGAGAGTGCAAATCAGCTGACACCCACAGCCAAATGATTCCCAAAAGCCGGCCAAAGGAAACTTGAATCCGCCATAGTCTGAGGATGAAAGCAAAAGGGTCTCCACACAGCAATGCCCTGATTGTTCCGATGGTCTGTGGCTGATTCTATAGAGAGGCTTACGGGCAGATGTTTGACTTTAGCATAGTGCAATGCCGCCCCAGCTGCAGGTGACATCATAGTGGTGATGGAGAATTTTCAATGCTCCTGTTTCTTTACTGAAATAGCGGGAGGGTTTGCAGCGGCTTGTATGGGAGGACTTGCAGGCAGGTTTTCAGTCACAGCATGACTCAACATCACTCCAGCCACAGTTGTCATATTGAAGATATCGGAGGTAGCCGCCTGTTCGGCCGTCCCTAAAATATAATAGTAAGAGGCGTCTGGTTCAAGACAATCTGCGGCCTGTCCAGTCAGCTCTGTCAAAGAATTATCTTCATCCAGGCAGGGTACGTGTTCCGTTTTTTCTCTGCGTCCCTGGGGAGATCTTTCCTCTGCAATGTCGCAATTGTTATCAGAAGAGACAGATTCTAATCGGCGCCATCTTGTCGAGATATTTTTAGATCCTGGTGCCTGGATCTCCGTTAACAAATTTTGTGTGGCTTCTTCCAGCTTAATGAATGCTGGTAGTAACAGGGTTTTTAAAGAAAGCACTAATTCCAGGTGTTGGTTATCTTCTGAGGGTGAGCTAACCATCTTGTAGTCTGGGCTGCACAGGATGACACTCTGTACACTGCTCCGGTTCTAAACTTTCAGGACTTCACACAGTTCTCTGACTTCTCGGGGGCCAGGTGATATTAATCCTGATCCCAGAAAGGTTCCCAAACAGCCAAACTGCTAAGGGAGATTAGGATGGCTTGAGATATGGCCACTTTCAAACAGAAAGTTTAAGACGATATGCAGAGCTTCATAGTCTTGTGGCCATCTTGGGTCGCCGCCCACCGGAAGTCTCCCAATTCTTTCTTAACAAAGTTACTGCTAGTTTAGCCGTTAGCACAGAGCAAGCTTCTGATCATTTGGTGCCTGTCCCAGGTCAGAACTAGTGCAGCTGTGCTAGATATAATTTGAACAGGGCAGGCACTCAATGTGTGTGTATGGTCCCTACCTGTGCCACCCGCCTACAGTGCTGAGCTACCTCAAAATCCCACAAACAGCCAGTCCCTCGAGATGCATCTTGTTCTATCCGGTGAAACCACTTTCCTATAACAGAACCGACGTGAATATTTTAGAATTTAAAACATTTACAAAAACCATTTTGCAGGAGTTTCCTAAATAATGCAATTGTAATTAGTGTGTTTCTGCACTGCTAGTGGGTACCATTTGCTATGTCTTACTGTATATTATGTGATAAGCACCATATGCAACTATAGGTGTAAATGGCAGGAAATCCAACAAAACTGTGCAAAATATAGAAAATGCTCAATCAATTTTAAAACATGATCTCGCTTTACAATGAGGTTTCTTTGCAACTGTGTAAGTGTCTATGAATATAGGCTAAAGTTGTGTTCCTGTGTCACTCTTGATAAGGGGACAGCTGGTGAGCGAATGGCTGTATTCACGTCTGAAACAGAATGGGGGCGTTCCAGGACTACAACGTTGACTACAAAAAAAAAATTGCATGGACTAACTTGTGACCCTGCAATACTAGTAGTTACACACATAGTTAAAGTAAAACTCGGGAGCCGAAGAGAATTGCGTAAGAGTGCCAGCTACCAAGGGTCACTGACTTGACCCCTTAAGAAACAAACAAAAACATAGCAGCACTGCAAGACTCCAATCTTAATATTTATATTAATAGCTAATAGTTAATAGAATGTGAGTTGTTCCCTTAAATAAATATTTAGATTGGAGTTTTGTGCTGCCTCTTTTTCATTTGTTCTGGTTACCCAATCAGCAGCCACATGACACAGCTTTGCGACTACTGCTGCTGATTGGGTCAACAGCAGTTCCTATTTTAACTATGTGTTGAACTATGTAGGGGTTAACACATACAGTTTTTTTTCACTATAATGGCCCTTTAAAAACAGTTTAAAAGAAGGAATTGGTTTTAAAATAAAATGCTCTGACAAAAACAAAGCATTTTGTGTTTTATGCTTAAAATGTCCCTTTACAATTTTGAAAAAAACAAAACAAAACAAAAATGAAAGGGAAGTTTAGAAATAGCCTTTAAATGTAGATTAAATATAAAAGCAATTTTTTTCTTAGATATTTTAAATGACTGAACTGGTATTGGATTTTCCAGTATAAATCATTGGATAACATTAACTTCCAGTATGTTTGGATTTCAATTAAATCTTAACTGATGTATACTTAAAAACTTGTGCACAAATTGATTAAAACAAATATTTAACATTCAGTCTCCTTGCACATATAATGAACACAAATAGGATTGGGTTAAATATTTTGTTTAAAATATTTAAATATTTTTGCACTAAATAAAAACTATTAAATACAGTAGAACTGCATAATCCACAAATGCATTAGCTCTTACTCTGAATTTAAATTATCAGTAGGTTATTTTTACAAGAAATGTCAAAGATTGCATCTATTTCTCTTCCCACTGTGCCATGTGACAGCCATCAGCCAATCACAGACTCATATATGTATACAATGTCAACTCAGTAGGAGCTGGGGCCTCAGAATGTGTGCAGATAAAAAGACTGAGCAAAAATTAATAGATGTAAATTGGAAAGTTGTTTTAAAATGCAGTCTCTGAATCATGATAGTTAAATTTGATTTTAGTGTCCATTTAAGATAAACCTGTTTAAATTGATTTTGTAACTAAAGGTTGTAACACACTGCAAACGATGCAGCTTCTTCGCACCGTATCGCTTCCAAAGTTCAAATATTTCATCTCTGAGCGCCCAGCTACGCGACCTGACGCAGCAGAGTGCTCAGAGAGGAAAAGGCAGGACACACTGAGCTTGCACAGCCGCATCTACGTGCTGTGCGTCGTTCTGCTTGCAGTGTGTCACAGCCTTAACAGGATACAGTAGCAGGTCCAGCAACCATTAGGTGGGGTGGCGTACATTTATCATGACAGTCCGGAAAGCATATGGGCGGAGTGTATATTCCATGGGCATATTCTGTGTGAGCAAAGGTAGGTCATTGGTGTTCTTTGGGCAGAGCTGGGTGGCCCGGGGATCTGCTAAGTTAAGGTTATGCAGTTTAACCAGACAAACACAAAAACTCGAATTTGAAATATCGCAACTGCTTTAACATATTCCCCATAGACTTCAATGGAGCTCTTAAAGTGGGGGAAAAACCGAACACCCAACAAGTCGCGCAAACCTGATCGTTTTTTTCTCAAGTGCCCTTATCCGACATGAAATATTAATATTTCACATTTCAATGTTCTTCACATAGCAGAATATATTCAATTTATTCTTAAAGATTTTTATATATAAAGATAGATAGATTTTTTGGTAAATATATATTGTGTTTTCTCAAGTGCCCTAATCCGACATGAAATATATATATATATATATATATATACCTAAACATACATACATATATATATATATACCTAAACATACATACATATATATATATATATATACCTAAACATACATACATATATATATATATACCTAAACATACATACATATATATATATATACCTAAACATACATACATATATATATATATATACCTAAACATACATACATATATATATATATACCTAAACATACATACATATATACATATATACATAAACATACATACATATATATATATATACCTAAACATACATACATATATATATATATATATACCTAAACATACATACATATATATATATATACCTAAACATACATACATATATATATATATACCTAAACATACATACATATATATATATATATACCTAAACATACATACATATATATATATATACCTAAACATACATACATATATATATATATACCTAAACATACATACATATATATATATATATACCTAAACATACATACATATATATATATATATACCTAAACATACATACATATATATATATATATATACCTAAACATACATACATATATATATATATACCTAAACATACATACATATATATATATATATATATATATACCTAAACATACATACATATATATATATATACCTAAACATACATACATATACATATATATATATATATATATATACCTAAACATACATACATATATATATATATACCTAAACATACATACATATATATATATACCTAAACATACATACATATATATATATATATACCTAAACATACATACATATATATATATATACCTAAACATACATACATATATATATATATACCTAAACATACATACATATATATATATATATACCTAAACATACATACATATATATATATATATATACCTAAACATACATACATATATATATATATACCTAAACATACATACATATATATATATATATACCTAAACATACATACATATATATATATATACCTAAACATACATACATATATACATATATACATATATACCTAAACATACATACATATATATATATATACCTAAACATACATACATATATATATATATACCTAAACATACATACATATATATATATATACCTAAACATACATACATATATATATATATATATACCTAAACATACATACATATATATATATATACCTAAACATACATACATATATACATATATACCTAAACATACATACATATATACATATATACCTAAACATACATACATATATACATATATACATATATATATATATATATATACCTAAACATACATACATATATACATATATACATATATATATATATATATATATATATATATATATATACACACAGAAATATATAGGAATATTCGTGAACATTGAAATGTGAAATATTTAAATTTACTGTAAATATATTAAACACTTTATTAAATATGAATATTGCATAAATATAAATATATACACACACACGTATACATATTTAGGAATACATATGTATGTATCCCTATGTTAAATCCCTTTACCTGCCTTTTTTTTTTCTAAGACCTCAAAATTATGCATTTTTAAAAAAAAATTTCATTAGAGTATTATGAGTGCTACTGTACTTTAAAATATAATTTTGATGTGTTTTGTGAAACTTTAAGACTTGCATAACAGTTAACCAGAGCTCTGAAGTTGCGCTACCCCAGCGCATGTTGAATTGCGCTCAAGTGAACGCGATTACTTTGAACCTGTAATGCGCTACTTCCGACGAGCGTAAAGAGCCGCTATAAACCCTTTTTCGCTTGTGCACAACAGTTAGCGTGCCACTTGTGATCTAGTCCTTGTCAGTACAATAGGGGGTTTAGTTCCTCCCCACCACTACTGACAGCAACTTCATATTTGCACACAACTTATCCCTGACGGCAAATTTCTCACTGACCAATAAGGAGATATTCATATTATTTTATTGCTCGCCGTATTCAGCGATGTCTGTCGGACCTGATCCGCACTGTCGGATCAGGTCTGACAGACATTGATAACTAGAGGCCTTAGTCATGTCTTTTTCTCCTTGGACTATGGCATAAAGTGTTAAAGGTCCCATTTTAATTGAATGGGCTGGACTCATATTCTTTTTACAATAGGGACACTTTCCACACCCATTTACATGAACAGTGACACTCCCCATGGGAACAAAATATTGTTTTCAGGACATCAACATTTGCCTTAAAAAAACAAACCAAAGAGACATGAAACGCAACATTTTTCTTTCATGATTCAGATAGAGCACACCATTTTAAACCATTTAAAATGTAATTCTGTTATCTAATTTGCTTAGTTCTCATGCTATCCTTTGTTGAAAAGCATATCTAGGTAGGCTCAGAAACTGGTTTGGTGGCTGCACATGTATGCTTTTTTTAATTGGCTTACTGATGTATTCAGCTTGCTCCCAGTAGTGCATTGCAGCGCCTTTAACCCTTTCGTGACAGGGTTAAAGTGCCTACATCAGAACAACTGTTCCGATGTAGACAAATTGAAACTACGCAATCGTGCATACGATCGCAAGATTTCAATTATTGGATTGCATCTGGGGGACGTCCCTACAATCCTAGGAACGCCCTCCAGACCGTGATGAAATCCTAGAAGCACAGAAGGCTTCAGCCGTTAGCTATGACGTTCTATTCCGTCATAATGGCTTTAAAGCCCAGTGTAATTATGACGGAATAGAACGGCATAACGGCATTAAAAGGTTAATAAAGAATACCAAATGAATGAAGCAAAAATTGGTAAATAAAGTGAACTGGAAAGTTGTTAAACCCCTTAATGACCAGCGACATACAGGGTACGTCGCTGGTCTTTCTATGGGGCTTGTTTTTATTAGCATGATCTCACTGCCAGCACTATTTCAGGAAGCCTGCAGGAGGAATGTATGGTGTAATAGTGCAGTCCTGCCGCTAACAGTGAGACCCATGCTATTATAAGCAGAAAAACCCTTATCGACCAGCAGCATACAGGGTATGTTAAAGGCAATTAAAAAGGGACAGTCAACACCAAAAATGTTGTTGTTTAAAAAGGATAGATAATCCCTTTATTACCCAATACCCAGTTTTGCATAACTAGCATTATTATATTACTACACTTTTTACCTCTGTGATTACCTTGTATCTAAGCCTCTGCAGACTGCCCCTTTTCTCCGTTCTATTGACAGACTTGCATTTTATGTTTAAATCTTTTTTATTGACAAATTGGTATTTAAGTACAAACTTAGTATGAGAGATAACATACAGAATATGTGACATTTACAGTTTCTTATGAGTCTTTGACAATTTCAAGTTCTCTGTTAATAAGGGATGAGTAATGTCCATAACAAGATTTTGAAAAGCTATTTCCTAATCCATAGACAATGAAATGAAATAAATAAGGCAAAAAAAACAGACAATTCTCTAATCAGTGGTTAAAGTTGCACATGAGTTAAATCTAAGAGATGCCAAGACTGCTATCCTATGAATGTATTAGTGTAGTGACCTAGCGTCTTTCAGAAGTCTCAATAAGTTTGTGGCTTATTTTAGAATCCAGTAGAACCAGACTTTTTCAAACTGGGCTTGCGTATCTAAGATTTTAGAGGCTGACTCATACATTTGAAACGTTAGGGATAACTTGTTCTTTACTTCCTCCCAAGGGGGCACTTTGGTTTTCCAATACTTTGCTATGCAGGTTCTAGTAACTGTACAGGATATCTTAATGAATATATTTATATGTTTGTTGAATCTGGGCAATGGTTCGTGTAGAAGAGCTTGGGAGAGCGAAAGTTGAATTGGTGCCTCTAGGACAGAGCTAAGTGTAATAATTAGCCTCCTGGTAGAAATGTAATGATATAACCTGTTATTACAAGTATGAAATCATCCTGTACTAAATTACTAAATGTGAGTTGTAGCAAAGATTCTATTGAGAACACAAACACTCTAGTGTACTCTATTGGAATAATGTGCATTTAATATAAGATAGAATGTTCCCAGCAAATACTTCTATTTCAGCAATATGTGCAATTGAGTAAATCTATCAGTAAAATTACAGGATGAACAATGAGGGCAAACAGATAAAATGAAAAGAGTATAAGGTGAAACTTTCCAATAATAAATATGGCAAACAATGAGGCTGTGAAAGCTAACACATTATATGTGAGCTGAGTATAAGGTGAAACTTTCTAATAAACATTTCGGCAAACAATGAGGCTAAGGTCTGTTCAGAGTACAAGGATTACTTGTAGTACTAGAGAATGTAAGCGTATCTGGTAACATGAAATATTAACAGGCTAAAACCGAAAAAGTACCTTGACACGGTGTGAAAGTGGTAGACACTGTTACAAGCAGTTCCGGGTTCTGTGTGCACAGAAAGCAGGGAGGAGACTAACTCCCGGTAGTCAAACTGGAAAGAAGCGTGTGACGTCACTGAAGCTCCGATAATACCGGATCAGATCTCAGCATGTAAGTATAATTATTAGCTCAATAGATATAAGAGATTCCACATGTAAGTTCAATAGTTGGTGCAATAATTATGTAATCAGACTTCACTTACATGTATATTGTGGGTTGTAGTGAAGGAGTGACTATGTACCTCCGTGATGTACAGTCTCCTATTAGTTGTGACTTGAAGCTTTCCCAATGACTCGATGTTACTTGCCAGAAGAGTAAGGTGCAGCAGACAGGCTGGATATGGTAGATAGTCTTACACAATGACTTAGAGAGTTAGCTGTAGATCAAGGAATGGTAGAGATTGCATTAGTTAGGATATCACAAAGAATATCAAGGCTCAGTGTTACTCCTAGGGTGAATAACAAAATACTAAGCAAGGAGTGCTTAGTGGCCAGGTGTTTTAAGGAAGTAACTAGCTTGTGATTGGATGATTAATAATTAAAGGAACAGTATACCCTAAAACCCTGACATGACTCCCCCCTCAAACAAGCTGATCCTCAGCTTGAAGTCTGGGTCGATCTGGAAATCTCCTGTGAAATTGAGATACCAGACGAGGTGCATTAAGATTGGATGCAGGTTCCCAAGTATCATCCTCCTCTGAATAACCCCTCCACCTAATCAAATATTGCAAGACTCCCTTTGAATATCTGGAATCAATTATGTCCTTCACTTCATACACATCTGAATCTTGAGTGGATGCTATCAGTGGTAGTAGTGGGGTTAAGGTTCTTGTGGGTGAGTAGGGTTTGAGGAGTGAGACATGAAAAGTCGAGTGAATTTTCATAGAAGGAGGTAAATCCAGAGAAACTGCATTCCTATTGATTACTTTAGCTATGGTAAAGGGTCCACAAAACTTTTGTGTCATTTTCCTACTAGGTAGATGTAACTTCAAGTTTTTTGTTGACAACCAGACTTGATCACCGATTTGGTACGAAGGTGGCTCTCTATGCCGCAAATCATAGTAGTGTTTTTGGTTGTTCTGAGCTTTAGTAATATTTTCTTTGATAAACCGAAAGTTGTCTAAAAGTGCATTATTTAATTTGTCGACCAAAGGGGAAATTGAAGGAGTTGAACTAATTAAAGTGATGGTTGGATGGTATCCGTAGTTAGCAAAAAATGGAGATAGTATTGTGGATGAATTGGTTAAGTTGTTATAAGAAAATTCCGTGAAAGGTAGATATGTTATCCAGTTTTCTTGCTGGTAGGAGCAGAAACATCGTAGATACTCATCTAACCATTGGTTAATTCTTTCGACTTGTCCATTTGCTTGAGGGTGGAATGCTGTAGTATATTGATGGGTTATATCAAGAGATAGGCAGAGACTTTGGATGTGAACTGAGATCCGCGGTCTGATATCAGCATCATTGGAACTCCATGTAAGCGAATCACATGTTGTATAAAAAGTGTGGCTGTTTCTGCTGAAGTGGGAAGTTTATGAAATGGTATGAAATGTGCCATCTTGGTGAAACTGTCAACAACTACCATTATAGTAGTGTGATTTTTTGAAAGGGGTAAGTCTACTATGAAATCAACTCCTATTTGCTTCCAAGGTCTGTCAGATGCTGGGATAGACAGTAGAAGACCGTAGGGTAATTTTTGTTCTGTTTTGCATGTTTGACAGGAGGCACATCCTTTTATGTAATTTGATACAGTTTCCCTTATCTCTGGCCACCAGTATGTCCTCGTTATAAGTTCCACAGTGCGAGATTCTCCTGGATGTCCAGCTAAAGGTGAATCATGATGTTGTTGGAGTATGTGGTGTCTCATATTGTTAGGAACATAAATCTTATTCTTGTAGTAGAATAAACCTTCTTTCTTGTCCAAGGTCACCTTGGAATCAGTTGGTGGTGTGATTGAAGACTTCTTAATATCTGCAAGGAAATCTGTAGTAAGTCCAATGAAACGTTCTTTGGGAATAATAGACGTAGGATTATCATATGAATAAGGTATTGAGGTCTGCCGAGAGAGGGCATCAGCTTTTCCATTCTTAGTTGCTGGGCGGTATATAATCTGAAAATCAAATCTTGCGAAGTATAAACTCCACTTTGCCTGTCTGGCTGAGAGAGTTTTGTTATTTTGGAGATACTGTAGGTTTTTGTGGTCTGTGTAGATTATGAAGGGCTTCTTTGCACCTTCTAGGAGGTGTCTCCAAAATTCCAATGATTTGCGAATGGCGAGTAATTCTTTGTCTCCAATTGCGTAATTCCTTTCAGCTGATGTCATACTCTTGGAGAAGAAAGAGATAGGATGTAAGGGATCTTTAAATGTTTTCTGTTGGGATAGAACTGCTCCAATCGCAAAGTCAGAAGAATCTACCTCAAGAATGTATTGTAGGTCTGCATTCGGAAATTTCAGTATGGGAGCTTCTGTAAAAGCTTGTTTAAGAAAATCAAATACTCTAGAATGAGTATTGTGCCAATGAAATTGTTGTGTGGTTCCAGTGAGTTGTGTGAGTGGTCTCACAATTGAAGAAAAATTCTTTATAAATTTTCTATAATAATTGGCGAAACCTAAGAACCTTTGTAGTGACTTTTTATCTGTAGGTTTTGGCCAATTCTTTACTGAATCAACCTTCTCGGTTTGCATTTGAATACCATCAGGTGAGATGGTGTACCCCAGAAATGATATAGTGGTGTTGTGGAAGGAACATTTTTCTAATTTGGCGTATAATTTATGTGTTTTTAAACGTGCTAACACCCAGCGGACATGTTTTATATGGTCTGTAATGTTGTTAGAGTAGATAAGTATGTCGTCTAAATACACTACTAAACATATGTCAAGTAAATCACGAAAAATATCGTTAAGGAAGTGTTGGAACGTTGCGGGGGCATTACAAAGGCCGAATGGCATCACAAGGTATTCAAATAGACCATACCTAGTTCTGAATGCTGTGAGCCATTTGTCGCCTTCTCTTATACGTATAAGGTTGTATGCCCCACGCAAGTCCAACTTTGTAAAAATCGTAGCGTTACTTAATCTTTCAATTAATTCCGGAATTAGAGGTAGTGGATAACGATTTTTTACTGTCCGTTTATTAAGCTCCCGATAGTCGATTATCGGCCTGAGGGAGGAATCTTTGTTGGTTACAAAGAACATTCCGGCTGCTGCGGGTGATGATGAAGGTCTAATGAAGCCTTTCCTTAGATTATCTTGTAAATACTGTTTTAGATTATTTAATTCCGGTTGACTCAATGGGTACAAATGACCGACAGGTAATGTTGCACCTGGGATAAGTTCAATAGGGCAATCATATACTCAGTGGGGAGGAAGAGTTTCAGCCTCAATCTTGCTGAAAACCTCAATGAAGTCTTGGTAGGGTATAGGTATTTGTATTTGTTCTGAGTCTGTGTGTAATAAAACAGGATGTGGAAAACATGTGTTTTCACAATAAGTAGACTGAAATTTAACAGTTAAATTTGACCAATCAATATGAGGATTGTGTGTTTGTAACCAATACAATCCTAAAACTATTGGAAAATGTGGTGAGGGTATTACATCGAACGTTAGATATTTGGTGTGACCATCTTTAGTGGTGACTAGTATGGGAATCGTGTTATGTGTGATGGGACCATTAGATATCACAGAGCCATCAATAACTTTAAGTGAGACCGGTTTTTGTTTTAACACAATAGGTATTTTATTTTGTTGTACAGTTGATTTATCGATGAAATTGCCAAAAGCTCCTGAGTCAACAATGGCGGAAGTAGACAATCTCCTAAGGTCCCACTGTAACAGGAGAGATAAATTGCAGTAAGATATAGGTTTATCAGAACATCTGGTATTGTTAATATGTGTAAACTTACTCTTTTTGTTCTTGCGCAATATAGGGCAGTCCGTTACTATATGACTGGGATTTGCACAATACATGCAGAGGTGATTGTTCCTTCTCCTCAGCCTTTCTTCAGGAGTGAGAGGTCCTCGTATGACTCCAATTTCCATAGGGGTAACTTGCTCTGTGTGAGGAGGTTTCATGTGAGAGTAAGAGGAGGTACTGGCTTTTAATGTTGATTCTGAATGTCCTTGTTCTGCCTTCTGTTCTCTGAGCCTGCGGTCAATTTGCGTAGCCACTTTCATTAGAGCATCCAAGGTACTTGGTAGCTCAATGCGAGCTAACTCATCCTTAACGGGGTCAGACAAGCCTAGTCTAAACTGATTTCTGAGAGAAATCAAGCTCCAAGCTGAATCAGAAGCGTTTAACTTGAATTCAGTGATATACTCTTCCACTGACTTTTTTCCTTGTTTTAGGCTCCTCATTTTCTGTTCAGCTGTTAATTGGATGTCAGAGTCTCTATATAGCTCATCCATAGCTAGGAAGAAATCTGCCAGAGAATTTAATATAGGATCATTTGTTTCACACAAATGATCTGCCCAGATTCTGGGTTCAGACCTTAGAAATGAGATCGTATATAAAACCCTAACCCTATCTGTGGGGTAAGTTTTGGGTTTTAGATTGTACAGGAGATAGCATGCGTTTTTAAACTGCCTATAGCATTTTCTATCGCCATGAAACAAATCTTGCAAACTAATCTGTGGTTCAGAACTGGGGGTTTGTTGTTCTTTTACCTCCTTAATCAGTTCCCTAAGAACCTGATTTTCAACTTGTAAGTCAAGGATAGCCTGCCCCATTTTGTCTACCTTTTGACTTATGTTATAGACTACTTGGGGAATTTCAGCAGGATCCATTTCTTTTTTTCTTTTTTTTTTAGGCTTAGTTTTATGTAATAATTAGCCTCCTGGTAGAAATGTAATGATATAACCTGTTATTACAAGTATGAAATCATCCTGTACTAAATTACTAAATGTGAGTTGTAGCACAGATTCTATTGAGAACACAAACACTCTAGTGTACTCTATTGGAATAATGTGCATTTAATATAAGATAGAATGTTCCCAGCAAATACTTCTATTTCAGCAATATGTGCAATTGAGTAAATCTATCAGTAAAATTACAGGATGAACAATGAGGGCAAACAGATAAAATGAAAAGAGTATAAGGTGAAACTTTCCAATAATAAATATGGCAAACAATGAGGCTGTGAAAGCTAACACATTATATGTGAGCTGAGTATAAGGTGAAACTTTCTAATAAACATTTCGGCAAACAATGAGGCTAAGGTCTGTTCAGAGTACAAGGATTACTTGTAGTACTAGAGAATGTAAGCGTATCTGGTAACATGAAATATTAACAGGCTAGAAGTGAAAAAGTACCTTGACACGGTGTGAAAGTGGTAGACACTGTTACAAGCAGTTCCGGGTTCTGTGTGCACAGAAAGCAGGGAGGAGACTAACTCCCGGTAGTCAAACTGGAAAGAAGCGTGTGACGTCACTGAAGCTCCGATAATACCGGATCAGATCTCAGCATGTAAGTATAATTATTAGCTCAATAGATATAAGAGATTCCACATGTAAGTTCAATAGTTGGTGCAATAATTATGTAATCAGACTTCACTTACATGTATATTGTGGGTTGTAGTGAAGGAGTGACTATGTACCTCCGTGATGTACAGTCTCCTATTAGTTGTGACTTGAAGCTTTCCCAATGACTCGATGTTACTTGCCAGAAGAGTAAGGTGCAGCAGACAGGCTGGATATGGTAGATAGTCTTACACAACGACTTAGAGAGTTAGCTGTAGATCAAGGAATGGTAGAGATTGCGTTAGTTAGGATATCACAAAGAATATCAAGGCTCAGTGTTACTCCTAGGGTGAATAACAAAATACTAAGCAAGGAGTGCTTAGTGGCCAGGTGTTTTAAGGAAGTAACTAGCTTGTGATTGGATGATTAATAATTAAAGGAACAGTATACCCTAAAACCCTGAGACAAAGTAAGGAAGATAATTTGACTCAAGTCGGCTTTATAATGTCACAATCCCACCACATGTGTCTATGTGAGTCCACATCCCCACAATCCCTGTAACATAATCTAGTGTTAGTGGGAGACATATAATATGTCTTAGTCTGAGTCAAATACCATATGAACATGGTTTTGACTGTGTTTTCTCTCAAGTCCGCACTCAGGAGACCTTTGCAAGCTGAGTGATATATTTCATCCCACCAATCTTTATCCTCAGATATATCTAAGTCAGTCTCCCAGTTTAGGAGTATTGCAGGTTTGGTCGTGTTGTTTAGGGTTTGAATTTCTAAATATATTCTAGATATTGCTCTTTTGGGTCTATGTAGTGCTTTCAGGAGGAGCTCTAGGACCGTAGGCTCAACAAATTGTGAGTTCTTAGTGTAGTGGTGGATTTCTGAGTTAATTTGGAGGTATTGGAACCAATGAAGTTTCAATAGGCCCAGCTCATCCTGTATTTGGGTGAAGATCTTGGATTTTCTACCGATTAGCCAGTCTGCTACCCTGTATAACCCCTTGTTCACCCATTTATTTACAATTATTTGTGATTCTCTAGGGAGGAGGTATCTAATTGGACACATCAAAGTCTGGGGAGTCAATAGTTTCTGTTGTCTTGTTAGCAGAGACCAAATGTGTGTGGTACTATCTGATGCAAGATATTTGCTTCTCTCTGAAGTTCCCTGGCGTTTCCCCCCAAGAGAGTTGTCTTTGCTAGCCTTGCTGCTTTGTAGTATTCCAGCAGATTGGGAGCTCCCCCCCCCCCCCAAATTTCGGTGTCTCGTGATGAGTGTGGATGAGATTCTTGCCATCTTTTTCCCTCTAATATATGACACTAGTTCTGCTTGTAGTAACTTTAAATCAGACATTGCGACCTTTATGGGGAGAGATCTAAATAGGTACAATAATCGGGGTAGAATGGTCATCTTTATCGCTGCGAGTCTACCCAGTCATGAGAAGGTGTATGTCTTCCATTTATTAATGTTTTTCTTTATTTCTTTATACATGGGTTCAAAGTTATATTTATATAGCTGATGGACTTGGGAAGTTAAATAAATCCATAAGTATTTCAGAGAGTGTGAGACCCAATTCAAATCGAAGTTGACCTCTATAGTTTTCTTAGTGTGGCACGGGAGACATAGTGGTAATGCTTCACATTTGTCGAGGTTGATCTTGTACCCTGAAATTTGAGAAAATTGGTCCAGGAGTTTGTATAAATTAGGTAGGGAGATTAAAGGCTTACACAATGTCAAGAGGATATCATCGGCAAAAAATGTTCATTTATATTCGTGGTTATATATAACCATCCGTCTGAAATGTCGGGTCGGGCAATAATCTGATTCTAGCAGCTAGGGGTTCTATACAAAATGCGAAAATGAGGGGGGACAATGGACATCCCTGCCTTTTTCCATTTAGTATGGGGAAGTTCTTAGATTTATACCCAGAAATAGAAACCTGTGCCGAGGGGGTGGAGTAAATCACATCCAATGCTTTAATGAAGACACCCCCAAATCCCATCCAGACCAAAACTGCCCTCATGTATTCCCAGTCAAACCTGTTGAATGCCTTCTCCGCATCCAAGGAGAGGAGCAGAGAAGGCTCTCGTTCCCTACCCGCATAGTCCACAATATCAACCATCCGTCTAACATTATCCGGGGTCTCTCTATCTTTGACGAATCCTACCTGATCCGGATGGACTAGCGTTGGAAGAATATGTTTTAATCTATTAGCTAGGAATTTGGTTAGAATTTTCAAGTCTTGGTTTATGAGTGAAATGGGGCGATAACTAGAGCATAGTTTATTATTTTTACTGGACTTTGGGATCACCACAATCTTGGCTTGTAATAATTCATTTGGGATAGTTTGGCCTTCTAAGACAAAATTACAGAAATCAGTGAGGTGGGGTAATAAAATCTCTTTAAATGTTTTATAATATTTACTAGCAAACCCGTCGGGCCCCGCCACTTTCCCCGTCTTGAGATCTTTTATGACCGCCATAAATTTTATGCTTGTGATTGGGGCATTAAGGGTGTCACTGTCTTCTTTCGATAGTGGGTGTAAGTTAGCTTCCTCTAAAAATTTTGCAGTGTAGGATGTTAAAGTTGGTGAACTATGTACTTTTTTACCGTCATAAAGTGTCCCGTAATAGTACGCAAATATATCCGCTATATGTTGTGGGTGGGACGTGGGGGTGTCATTCGGTTTTAGAATAGAGGGAATCGTGGATGCCCTACATCTTTCTCTTAGTTTGTGTGCTAGATACCTATCGGGTTTGTTTGCGTATATGTAGTTCTGTGCGTTAAGCCTTTTAATTGCTCTGATAGATTGGTTGTTTAGAAGATTAGCTAAGTGTGATCTCTTAGGCCTAGATTTGGAGTTTGGCGGTAGATGGGCTGTTAACGCTCCGCGGGCTTTTTTCTGGCCGCACCATAAAATTAACTCTGGTATCGAGAGTTCAAAAAAATGCTGCGTTAGGCTCCAAAAAAGGAGCGTAGAGCATTTTTACCGCAAATGCAACTCTCAATACCAGAGTTGCTTACAGACGCGGCCAGCCTCAAAAACGTGCTTGTGCACGATTCTCCCATAGGAAACAATGGGGCTGTTTGAGCTGAAAAAAAACTTAAAACCTGCAAAAAAGCAGCGTTCAGCTCCTAACGCAGCCCCATTGTTTCCTATGGGGAAACACTTCCTACGTCTGCACCTAACACCCTAACATGTACCCCGAGTCTAAACACCCCTAACCTTACACTTATTAACCCCTAATCTGCTGCCCCCGCTATCGCTGACACCTGCATTATATTATTAACCCCTAATCTGCCGCTCCGTAAACCGCCGCAATTTACATTATCCCTATGTACCCCTAATCTGCTGCCCCTAACACCGCCGACCCCTATATTATATTTATTAACCCCTAATCTGCCCCCCTCAACGTCGCCGACACCTGCCTACACTTATTAACCCCTAATCTGCCGAGCGGACCGCACCGCTACTATAATAAAGTTATTAACCCCTAACCCGCCTCACTAACCCTATCATAAATAGTATTAACCCCTAATCTGCCCTCCCTAACATCGCCGACACCTAACTTCAATTATTAACCCCTAATCTGACGACCGGAGCTCATCGCTACTATAATAAATGGATTAACCCCTAAAGCTAAGTCTAACCCTAACACTAACACCCCCCTAACTTAAATATAATTTAAATCTAACGAAATTAATTAACTCTTATTAAATAAATTATTCCTATTTAAAGCTAAATACTTACCTGTAAAATAAATCCTAATATAGCTACAATATAAATTATAATTATATTATAGCTATTTTAGGATTAATATTTATTTTACAGGTAACTTTGTAATTATTTTAACCAGGTACAATAGCTATTAAATAGTTAAGAACTATTTAATAGTTACCTAGTTAAAATAATAACAAATTTACCTGTAAAATAAATCCTAACCTAAGTTATAATTAAACCTAACACTACCTTATCAATAAATTAATTAAATAAACTACCTACAATTACCTACAATTAACCTAACACTACACTATCAATAAATAAATTAAATACAATTGCTACAAATAACTACAATTACATAAACTAACTAAAGTACAAAAAATAAAAAAGAACTAAGTTACAAAAAATAAAAAAATATTTACCAACATTAGAAAAATATTACAACAATTTTAAACTAATTACACCTACTCTAAGCCCCCTAATAAAATAACAAAGACCCCCAAAATAAAAAATTCCCTACCCTATTCTAAATTAATAAATGTAAAAGCTCTTTTACCTTACCAGCCCTGAACAGGGCCCTTTGCGGGGCATGCCCCAAGAAAATCAGCTCTTTTGCCTGTAAAAAAAAACATACAATACCCCCCCCCAACATTACAACCCACCACCCACATACCCCTAATCTAACCCAAACCCCCCTTAAATAAACCTAACACTAAGCCCCTGAAGATCTTCCTACCTTGTCTTCACCATCCAGGTATCACCGATCCGTCCTGGCATCCGGTGCTGAAGAGGTCCAGAAGAGGCTCCAAAGTCTTCCTCCTATCCGGCAAGAAGAGGACATCCGGACCGGCAAACATCTTCTCCAAGCGGCATCTTCGATCTTCTTCCATCCGGTGCGGAGCGGGTCCATCTTGAAGCAGCCGACGCGGATCCATCCTCTTCTTCCGTTGTCTCCCGACGAATGACGGTTCCTTTAAGGGACGTCATCCAAGATGGCGTCCCTCGAATTCCGATTGGCTGATAGGATTCTATCAGCCAATCGGAATTAAGGTAGGAATATTCTGATTGGCTGATGGAATCAGCCAATCAGAATCAAGTTCAATCCGATTGGCTGATCCAATCAGCCAATCAGATTGAGCTTGCATTCTATTGGCTGATCGGAACAGCCAATAGAATGCGAGCTTAATAGCTATTGTACCTGGTTAAAATAATTACAAAGTTGCCTGTAAAATAAATATTAATCCTAAAATAGCTACAATATAATTATAATTTATATTGTAGCTATATTAGGATGTATTTTACAGGTAAGTATTTAGCTTTAAATAGGAATAATTTATTTAATAAGAGTTAATTAATTTCGTTAGATTTAAATTATATTTAAGTTAGGGGGGTGTTAGTGTTAGGGTTAGACTTAGCTTTAGGGGTTAATCCATTTATTATAGTAGCGATGAGCTCCGGTCATCAGATTAGGGGTTAATAATTGAAGGTAGGTGTCGGCGATGTTAGGGAGGGCAGATTAGGGGTTAATACTATTTATGATAGGGTTAGTGAGGCGGATTAGGGGTTAATTACTTTATTATAGTAGCGCTCAGGTCCGCTCGGCAGATTAGGGGTTAATAAGTGTAGGCAGGTGTCGGCGACGTTGAGGGGGGCAGATTAGGGGTTAATAAATATAATATAGGGGTCGGCGGTGTTAGGGGCAGCAGATTAGGGGTACATAAGGATAACGTAGGTGGCGGCGCTTTGCGGTCGGCAGATTAGGGGTTAATTATTGTAAGTAGCTGGCGGCGACGTTGAGGGGGGCAGGTTAGGGGTTAATAAATATAATACAGGGGTCGGCGGTGTTAGGGGCAGCAGATTAGGGGTACATAAGTATAACGTAGGTGGGGGTCGGCAGATTAGGGGTTAAAAAAATTTAATTGAGTGGCGGCGATGTGGGGGGACCTCGGTTTAGGGGTACATAGGTAGTTTATGGGTGTTAGTGTACTTTAGAGCACAGTAGTTAAGAGCTTTATGAACCGGCGTTAGCCCAGAAAGCTCTTAACTCCTGCTATTTTCCTGCGGCTGGAGTTTTGTCGTTAGAGCTCTAACGCTCACTTCAGAAACGACTCTAAATACCGGCGTTAGGAAGATCCCATTGAAAAGATAGGATACGCAATTGACGTAAGGGGATCTGCGGTATGGAAAAGTCGCGGCTGAAAAGTGAGCGTTAGACCCTTTAATCACTGACTCCAAATACCGGCGGTAGCCTAAAACCAGCGTTAGGAGCCTCTAACGCTGGTTTTCACGGCTACCGCCGAACTCCAAATCTAGGCCTTAGTCTCTAATATGGAAAGTATACCGGCTCTGTGTGTCAGTCTGTGTTGGGTCTCTAGGTCGTGAATTTCTTTATGTAATTGTGATATTAGGGTTTTATATTGTCTGTTTTGGTGCGATTTTTCCTGAATAAGCAAACCCCTAATATAAGTCTTATGAGCTGCCCAGGGGTAGTTTGGGTTAGTCGTGGACCCTTTGTTTACTTCCCAAAATTCCGTTAAAGATTTAATGAGTTTGTCTTTGTTCAAGGGGTCTTTTGAATGTGATGGATCATAGGTCCATGTTCTGGATTTATGAGTGTCTATCAACCCGTCCATATGCAGAGAGAGAACCAAATGGTCAGACCATACACAAGGATGTATCTCTGAGGAACGCAGAAGCGGTTGTAGTATCTGGCTAGTGAAAATGTAGTCAAGTCTTGTATATTGTTTATGAGCTGGAGAGTAGTATGTAGTATCCGTAGTTTTCCCATATAGTGTAAACCATGTATCAAATAATGTGTGTGTGGAGCTAGTTGTTCTTGTATGGCGTTAACTATTCGTGTCTAAGACTTTTGGGTCTTTATTGAATGGTAGAGTCAGTGAGTTTTGACATGGTGATGTTGAAGTCACCTGCAAGTATAATTTTATGTTGGGACCAGTAAGTGAGTAAGTTGGAGACAACGTTAAAAAAGGTGTGTTGATTTTCATTAGGGGCATAGAGGTTACATAAAATGACGCTTGAGTCTGAGAGGCGTCCCTTAACTATAAGATATCTCCCCTCTTTATCTGCTAAGGTGGATTCATGTTTGAACACCAGACTTGAAGGAATTAAGATCGAGACACCTCATTTCTTAGTCTCGGTGGTTGCATAATAGTGTTGTGTAAAATTTTTAGCCCAATATTTTGGGATTATAGCTTGGGTAAAGTGGGTTTCTTGAAGAAAATTTATGTTGGCCCCCAAATGTTGGTATTGAGACATAGCTGTGCGATGTTTGACAGAGTTTAACCCTCTCACATTGTGAGATATGAGATGAATCTAGGGTGTCATGGAATGAATGTGTTAGGGGGGCTCAGTGGTGCTAAATTAAGTATAATGTCTGATGCTGCAGTTCAAGGGGGATCAGGGCCCCAGCCAGCTGGGTGCAGGCCTTCTGCGATACCTCAGGGTAGGGTGCAGTCTCAGCATCTCTGGAGAAGTTGGAGAAGAAAGTAAAAAACAAAACAGTAAATAATAAACCAAACAAGTGAAAACATAGCATACACCCAGTGACTGGGTAAACATACAATAATTGTAATAACATTACTGAAAATGAGGTTGGAGCTGCTTCTATATGCACGTTTAAAAGTAAGCTTAAGAGTCAGCAGCTGTCGAACTTTTTCAAACAATTCTAAACATTTTTGAACATTTTTTAGAAAAACAAGGAACAAAAAGTGGTATATATGCACTGTAAATAACTGATATTTTAGTGAGGAGGTTCGGCCTTAGTAAGGCCTCTCATGGGGGCCTGTAAAATAAAGGTAACCTAATAGATATTTTAGTAAAAGGATACTGTTGATTGGGAAAGTCAAAGTGGGACATACAGTAAGAAGTCCACGTCCCTTAAAATTCTCCCAAAGGGGAGCAAGAGTCTTATAATCTTAGTTGTTCCTTATTTCTTGGGTTTCCTGTGGTTCACTCTTGTCCACCTGGGTTGTCTCGGTGGACCAGACTGTGGTTGTGGTAGATCTTCCGTTGGTATGTGCGGCGTGTCAAGTCCCAGTAGATTACATGTTGGGGGAATCTCCTCCTGCTCCCGGATTGTGAAGGTTTTATTGTCTTTGAAGATGTGAAGAGCGAAAGGGAAACCCCATTTGTATTTAATCTGGTGTTTTCGTAAGAGAGTGGTCAATGGGCGTAGAGAGCTTCTTCGTTGGAGTGTCCGAAGGCTAAGGTTCTGATAGAACTGTACTACATTTCCTTGGAATTTGTAGGTCGGTTTGTGCCTTGAGGCCTGAAGGATTTTCTCTTTGTCCTGGAAGAATGAGAACTTGATAATAACATCTCTAGGGGGAGCATCCCCCTTAGGTCTTGCCCTTAAGGCTCTGTGAGCTCGTTCAATAACAATTTCCGAGTCCTCTGGACTCTAGCGATAGTTTCAGGGACTCCTTTTAGCCTAATGTTGTTTCTTCGAGATCTGTTTTCTAGATCGTCAACTTTGTCTTGCAAATCTGTGATGGTCTGTTGCTGCTGTTGCAAGGTCTGGGAAAAGCTAATTGTTAAAGTTAGCGCTGCGGAATCTGTTGGCGCTCTACAAATAACCGATAATAATAATAAAGAGACTAATATTAACTAGATCTAGATAGGGGGCGCTATAATATGTGTGTTTGAACAATGAAAATAAAAATAAGTGTGTACGCCCTAGATATAAACACACTTTTTATTTATATTTTGAGAGTCTCACCGATTTACATAAAACAGAAATTAGTTTTTAATACATATGTAAATAATAACATGATTAAGAATATCTAATCATTTACAAAACATTTATGGAGGATGAAACATACACAACATACAAAGGGTAAAAAATCCTGTGGAACTCCCCATGGGAGGAGGGGTTTATCACAGGTGTATGTGTTAATTTGTACAGGTGTCAAATTTGTACTAGTATTGGTTTGGCTAGGAAAGGTATTTAAAGGCTATTCACAGCCCAGTTTGTATGCCTGATGAAACAGTGTGGTAAAGCACTGAGAAACGCGTTGCATATTTGAAGGAGGGTAGCTAGCAACCCCTGCCTTCTGGTTCCATTGTTTTTTATATATTTTAATTTTTGATTTTTGATTTTCAATAGACATGTGCGATTCGTTTCGGATCGATTCGGAAATTCGGCCGAATTCATAAAATTCGGGATTCGGGTCGATCCGAATTTCCGAATTAAAATACTGCCGAATCTACCGAATAAATCCTAATGAATCCAAACCGATTCAAATTTCTCCGAATTCGAATCGATCCGAACCGAAATTCGAAAAATTCTGAATCGATCCGAACCGAATTTTTTCGCCATGCACATATCTAATTTTCAATAAATCAATTTAAATTTTGTTCATTATATATTGGAACCGTGCCTTTCCTGCCTACCTGTCACTCCTTTGGGAGCCATTGGCTGCATTTATTGTAGTCTATTCTGCAGTTTCAGTTCATAGTCTCTAACCTTTGAGACTCTCTTTTGTATATTTTGGAGTTCCTGTGTTCCAGTGCCTGTGTTACCATCATATCAGTAAGCTGGTTTGCTGCCAAATATCCAGGTTGTGCCTAATAGCACTGTCTGAGTGCTCTTCACAAATGCGAGTATACTGAATGAGAATCTACACTGATATCTTTTTGGTTTATTACTGGTACACACAGGTGCCCTGTTTGTCTTATTTTCTCCAGATTTGATGTCCTCTTGTTCCTGCAATCAGTGAGCTGGGTTGCTGCTAAACACCCAGCCTGTCTCTAATAGCACTGTCTGAGTGCTCTTCGCAAATGTGAGTACCCTGACTAGGGCTCTTTGAAAATTATCATTTGGTCATCTACTGGTACACACAGGTGCCTCTCTTGTTCTCTTCATTTTCTAAGGTCTGGGAAGTTGCAGCCAGTTCATCTGAGATCGTGTCTCTATGTTCCTCTAACAGACATGCATTTTAGCCAATCAGTGCTTTCACAATTAATTCCACAGGAGTGAACACAATGTTATCTATATGACACACGTGACCTAACGCCCTCTAACTGTGAAAAAAAAGTCAAAATGCACTGACATAAGAGGCGGCCTTCAAGAGCCTAGAAATTAGCATATGAGCCTACCTAAGTTTAGCTTTCAACAAAGAATACCAAGAGAACAAAGCAAATGTGATGTTAAAAGTAAATTGGAAAGTTGTTTAAAATGGCACGCTCTATCTGAATCATTTAAGTTTAATTTGGACTTCACTGTCCCTTTTAGGGGTTAAAAATGTATGCTATATCTGAATTATAAAATAAAAATTTGGGGTTGCATAACAGATTTTAAAAAAGGCACCTTTTATATGCACTAAAGTAAAAATGACATTAACATTCCTTCTAAATTCCACAAGGTTTGTTTATTCGTTATGTAGTAAGTTCAGTGTAAAATAAAACAGAACTTTCCATATCTAGGAAATCCACAATGTAAAATAATTATCACAGTGATTAGGCTCTGATTGCTGTATCATGAACTAATTAAAACTAACTTCTCTTATGTATTCACTCTTGAACTAACACTGATTATCTGCCATGAACAAGGTAATGATGCTAAACGTGTCAAAGCCCCCATGTCTCAGAGCTGTCATTAGACAATACACGCTCATCTTGCAATGTCCTGAAATGTTTTGTCCTGTACTTGTTCAGTGATCCATAAATGTGACTAAAGGTTTATAGAAATCTATACGGCATCTGCTCCTCTGAGACAAAAGGCTCCTATTGCGAGAGACAGCGATGTATTCAATAGGTCTTAACTGAATACTTTTATAAGCCAGGGGACCCTGATCAATATACTTAAAGGGCCATTCCAGTGAAAATTTAAATACATATTGATTAAATACATCTTCAAAGTGAACCTATTTTTTTTTTTTTTCATGATTCTGATAGAGAATGCAATTTTAAACAACTTTTTAATTTACTCCTATTATCAATTTTTCTTCATTAGCTTGGTATCTTCTGTTGAAAATCAGGGATGTATGCTTAGGATCTGACCCATTTCTGGAGCACTATATGTTTTACAAGCACCTTAGACTCTATGAGCAAGTGCTATGCCCTGTGCACCAGAATTGTACACTCTTTGAACAGCTATAGCTTTTACTAGAAGCATTTTTGCTAATATGTGTATATTACAAATATGTTTCTATTTAAATCTAAAATGCATCCATGTGCATTCCCATTTTAGATGGAATATCCCTTTAAAATATAAAGAAAGACCATCTAAAAAAACCAGGCACATTATAATGACATTAACATTTCTCTATGTTAAATGTTCTATGTTATAGATCAGGGGCGCGATCCGATATATACGGCGCAGGTTTTGGCGCAAGCGTGGAAACCTGCGCCACCCGTAGTTTCAGCTCGCACATTGAGCTATCACATATACGGCGCCAACAGTTGCTAAAGTGCTGTAAGTCTGACAAACTAGCGATGTCCAGAAATAAGCGTAAGTACAAATTTCTGGATTCGCCAGTGACTTACGGCACTTTTGAAACTGCCGCCGCATAAAAAAACTAACTAAAGTATAAAATCTCCCGTTACTGTCTAACACGCCTCCCAAAAATAGCCCGACACGTATACCCCTCTATCCGCAATCCCCCCTCACACTCCTAACAATAAATATATTAACCCCTAAACCGCCACTCCCGGACCCCGCCGCCAGCTACATTAAATGTATTACCCCCTAATCTGACCCCCCTACACTGCCGCCAGCTACATTAACTATATTACCCCCTAATATGATTCCCCTACCCCACCGCCAGCTATATTAAATTTATTACCCCCAAATCTGAGCCCCCTACCCCGCCGCCACCTATATTAACTATATTAACCCCTAATGTGAGCCCCCTACCCCGACGCCCCCTACATGAACTATATTAACCCCTAATGTGAGCCCCCTACCCCGCTGCCACCTACATGAACTATATTAACCCCTAATGTGAGCCCCCTACACCACCGCCACCTATTTTAAATATATTACCCCCTAATATGATCCCCCTACACTGCTGCCACCTATTTTAAATATATTAACCCCTAATATGATCCCCCTACACCGACGCCACCTATATTACATTTATTAACCCCTAATCTAATCCCCCTACACCGCAGGCACCTATATTAAATATATTAACCACTAAACCTAAGTCTAACGCTAACACCCCCTAACTTAATTATTATTTAAATAAATCTAAATAATATTAATATTATTAACTAAATTATTCCTATTAAAACTAAATACTTACCTATAAAATAAACCCTAAGATAGCTACAATATAATTAATAATTACATTGTAGCTATTTTAGGGTTTCTATTTTACAGGTAACTTTGTATTTATTTTAACTAGGTACAATAGCTATTAAATAGTTAATAACTATTTAATAGCTACCTAGTTAAAATAATTACCAAATTACCTGTAAAATAAATCCTAACCTAAGTTACCATTACATCTAACACTACCTTATCAATAAATTAATTAAATAAACTACAATTATCTCAACTAAAATACAATTAAATACACTAATCTATATTACAAAAAAACAAAAAAACACTAAATTACAAAAAATAAAAAAAGATTACAAGAATTTTAAGCTAATTACACCTAATCTAAGCCCCCTAATAAAATAAAAAAGCCCCCCAAAATAATAAAATTTCCCCGTAACTCCCTAAACTACCTGAAAAATAAAACCTAACACCTAACGCATGCGCAATGTCTATATCGACCTGTCAACCGCAATCCCCCGCCGCAATCCCTAATAAAGTGTTTAACCCATAAACTGCCGCTCCCGGACCCCGCCACCACCTATTATATGTATTACCCCCTAATCTGATCCCCCTACACTGCCGCCAGCTACATTAAATTTATTACCTCCTAATCTGAGCCCCCTACACCGCCGCCACCTATATTATATGTATTACCCCCTAATGTGACCCCCTACCCCGCCGCCACCTACATGAACTATATTAACCCCTAATGTGAGCCCCCTACCCCGCCGCCACCTACCTGAACTATATTAACCCCTAATGTGAGCCCCCTACCCTGCCGCCACCTACATTAACTATATTAACCCCTAATGTGAGCCCCCTACACGGCCTCCACCTATTTTAAATATATTACCTCCTAATATGATCCCCCTACACCGCCGCCACCTATATTAAATTTATTAAGCCCTATTCTAATCCCCCTACACTGCCGCCACTTATATTAAATATATTAACCACTAAACCTAAGTCTAACCCTAACACCCCCAACTTAATTATTATTGAAATAAATCTAAATAATATTAATATTATTAACTAAATTATTCCTATTTAAATCTAAATACTTACCTATAAAATAAACCCTAAGATAGCTACAATATAATTAATAATTACATTGTAGCTATTTTAGGGTTTATATTTATTTTACAGGTAACTTTGTATTTATTTTAACTAGGTACAATAGCAATTAAATAGTTAATAACTATTTAATAGCTACCTAGTTAAAAAAATTACCAAATTACCTGTAAAATAAATCCTAACCTAAGTTACCATTACACCTAACACTACCCTGTCAATAAATTAATTAAATAAACTACAATTATCTCAACTAAAATACAATTAAATACACTAATCTATATTACAAAAAAAACAAACACTAAATTTCAAAAAATTAAAAAAAGATTACAAGAATTTTAAGCTAATTACACCTAATCTAAGCCCCCTAATAAAATAAAAAAGCCCCACAAAATAATAACATTTCCCTACCCTAAACTAAATTAAAAAAGTAATCAGCTCTATTACCAGCCCTTAAAAGGGCCTTTTGCGGGGCATTGCCCCAAAGTAATCAGCTCTTTTACCTGTAAAAAAAGAACAACCCCCCCCATTACAACCCACACACCCCTACTCTAAAACCCACCCGATTGCCCCTTAAAAAAACCTAAGTCTAACCCCAAGTGGTCCTTACCTGTCCTGAAGTCCGGCGGAGAAGGTCCTGTTCCAGGCGGAGAAGTCTTCTTCCAAGCGGCGACATCTTCTTCTTCCAGGAACCAGCCGGCGCGGAGCGGAGGAGTTGAAGACAGATGACTGCGGAGCTGAAGACCGTCCACTCTGGAACTGAAGACCGGCGATGCTGGAACTGAAGATCGGCGACGCTGGAACTGAACACCGGAGCCATGGAGCGTGGAAGATCCACTTCATACAATCTCCGCCGTACACTGAATAGGAATTCAAAGTACGCGATTAAAAATGGCGTCCCTTGAATTCCTATTGGCTGATTTGAGCCTTCAAATTCAAATCAGCCAATCGGATGAGAGCTACTTTAATTGTATTGGCTGATTTGAATAGCCAATAGAATAAGAGCTACTGTAATTCTATTGGCTATTCAAATCAGCCAATAGAATTAAAGTAGCTCTCGTCCGATTGGCTGATTTGAATTTGAAGGCTCAAATCAGCCAATAGGAATTCAAGGGACGCCATTTTTAATCGCGTACCTTGAATTCCTATTCAGTGTACGGCGGAGATCGTATTAAGAGGATCCTCCACGCTCCATGGCTCCGGTCTTCAGTTCCAGCATCGCCGATCTTCAGTTCCAGCATCGCCGGTCTTCAGCTCTGCGGTCATCGGTCTTCAACTCCTCTGCTCCGCGCCGGCTGGTTCCTGGAAGAAGAAGATGTCACCGCTTAGAAGAAGACTTCTCCGCCTGGAACAGGACCTTCTCCGCCGGTCTTCAGGACAGGTAAGGACCACTTGGGGGTTAGACTTAGGTTTTTTTAAGGGGGGATCAGTGGGTTTTAGAGTAGGGGTGTGTGGGTGGTGGGTTGTAATGGGGGGGTTCTTTTTTTTTACAGGTAAAAGAGCTGATTATTTTGGGGCAATGCCCCACAAAAGGCCCTTTTAAGGGCTGGTAATAGAGCTGATTACTTTTTAAATTTGGTTTAGGGTAGGGAAATTTTATTATTTTGGGGGGCTTTTTTATTTTATTTGGGGGCTTAGATTAGGTGTAATTAGCTTAAAATTCTTTTAACCCCTTAATGACCGCAGCACTTTTCCATTTTCTGTCCGTTTGGGACCAAGGCTATTTTTACATTTTTGCAGTGTTTGTGTTTAGCTGTAATTTTCCTCTTACTCATTTACTGTACCCACACATATTATATACCGTTTTTCTCGCCATTAAATGGACTTTCTAAAGATACCATTATTTTCATCATATCTTATAATTTACTATAAAAAAAATTATAAAATATGAGGAAAAATTGAAAAAAAATACACTTTTTCTAACTTTGACCCCCAAAATCTGTTACATATCTACAACCACCAAAAAACACCTATGCTAAATAGTTTCTAAATTTTGTCCTGAGTTTAGAAATACCCAATGTTTACATGTTCTTTACTTTTTTTGCAAGTTATAGGGCCATAAATACAAGTAGCACTTTGCTATTTCCAAACCCCTTTTTTTCAAAATTAGCGCTAGTTACATTAGAACCCTGATATCTTTCAGGAATCTCTGAATATCCATTGACATGTATATATTTTTTTTTAGTAGACAACCCAAAGTATTGATCTAGGCCCATTTTGGTATATTTCATGCCACCATTTCACCGCCAAATGCGTTAAAACAAAAAAAATTGTTCACTTTTTCACAAATTTTTTCACAAACTTTAGGTTTCTCACTGAAATTATTTACAAACAGCTTGTGCAATTATGGCATAAATGGTTGTAAATTCTTCTCTGGGATCCCCTTTGTTCAGAAATAGCAGACTTATATGGCTTTGGTGTTGCTTTTTGGTAATTAGAATGCCACTAAATGCCACTGCGCACCACACGTGTATTATGCCCAGCAGTGAAGGGGTTAATTAGGGAGCATGTAGGGAGCTTTTTGGGGTAATTTTAGCTTTAGTGTAGTGTAGTAGACAACCCCAAGTATTGATCTAGGCCCATTTTGGTATATTTCATGCCACCATTTCACCGCCAAATGCGATCAAATTAAAAAAAAACGTTAAATTTTTCACAATTTTAGGTTTCTCACTGAAATCATTTACAAACAGCTTGTGCAGTTATGGCACAAATGGTTGTAAATGCTTCTCTGGGATCCCCTTTGTTCAGAAATAGCAGACATATATGGCTTTGGCGTTGCTTTTTGGTATTTAGAAGGCCGCTAAATGCCGCTGCGCATCACACGTGTATTATGGCTAGCAGTGAAGGGGTTAATTAGGTAGCTTGTAGGGAGCTTGCAGGGTTAATATCACATTTAGTGTAGAGCTCAGCCTCCCACCTGAAACATCAGACCCCCTGATCCCTCCCAAACAGCTCTCTTCCCTCCCCCACTCCACAATTGTCCCCGCCATCTTAAGTACTGGCAGAAAGTCTGCCAGTACTAAAATAAAAGCTATGTTTTTTTTTTTTTTTTTTTTAAAAAGCATATTTACATATGCTGCTGTGTACTATCCCCCCCTTAGCCCCCAACCTCACTGATCCCCCCCAAACAGCTCTATAACCCTCCCACTCTAACTTAATCTGCGCCATTTTGGGTACTGGCAGCTGTCTGCCAGTACCCAGTTTAACAGAAAAAATGTTTTTTTTTTAGTTTTTATTAAATTTTTCTGCAGTGTAGCTTCCCCCCACACAAAACCAACCCCCCACCCCTCCATGATCTCTTTTTGTGCTTTTGCACAAACAAGATTTGGCCATTTGTTACCAAAAAATTTTTCCATAGTGTAGCGGTTCCCACCCGCTCCCGCCCCGTGCACGCGCCCGCCCGCCACCCTCCGTGCACGCGCGCGCGCCCGTGCGCGCCCCCTAACGGCCCGCCCCCGATCCCGCCCCCCTTGACGACACAGGGAACACCGATGGCCGCCCACCCGCCTCCCAAGTCGGCTCCCACCCACCAACGATACCGGCCATCGATGTCCGGTGCAGAGAGGGCCACAGAGTGGCTCTCTCTGCATCGGATGGCCGTGTAAGGTTATTGCAGGATGCCTCCATATCGAGGCATCACTGCAATAACCGGAAAGCAGCTGGAAGCGAGCAAGATCGCTTCCAGCTGCTTTCCACACCGAGGACGTGCAGGGTACGTCCTCAGGCATTAACTGCCTTTTTTTTGAGGACGTACCCTGCACGTCCTCGGTCATTAAGGGGTTAATCTTTTTTTATTTTTTGTAATTTAGTGTTTGTTTGTTTTTTTGTAATATAGATTAGTGTATTTAATTGCATTTTAGTTGAGATAATTGTAGTTTATTTAATTAATTTATTGATAAGGTAGTGTTAGATGTAATGGTAACTTAGGTTAGGATTTATTTTACAGGTAATTTGGTAGTTATTAACTATTTAATAGCTATTGTACCTAGTTAAAATAAATACAAAGTTACCTGTAAAATAAATATAAACCCTAAAATAGCTACAATGTAATTATTAATTATATTGTAGCTATCTTAGGGTTTATTTTATAGGTAAGTATTTAGATTTAAATAGGAATAATTTAGTTAATAATATTAATATTATTTAGATTTATTTCAATAATAATTAAGTTGGGGGTGTTAGGGTTAGACTTAGGTTTAGTGGTTAATATATTTAATATAGGTGGCGGCAGTGTAGGGGAATTAGAATAGGGCTTAATAAATTTAATATAGGTGGCGGCGGTGTAGGGGGATCATATTAGGGGTTAATATATTTAAAATAGGTGGAGGCCGTGTAGGGGGCTCACATTAGGGGTTAATATAGTTAATGTAGGTGGCGGCAGGGTAGGGGGCTCACATTAGGGGTTAATATAGTTCATGTAGGTGGCGACGGGGTAGGGGGCTCACATTAGGGGTTAATATAGTTCATGTAGGTGGCGGCGGGGTAGGGGGTCACATTAGGGGGTAATACTTATAATATAGGTGGCGGCGGTGTAGGGGGCTCAGATTAGGGGGTAATAAATTTAATGTAGCTGGCGGTGGTGTAGGGGGATCAGATTAGGGGGTAATATATATAATAGGTGGTGGCGGGGTCCGGGAGCGGCAGTTTATGGGTTAAACACTTTATTAGGGATTGCGGCGGGGGATTGCGGTTGACAGGTCGATATAGACATTGCGCATGCGTTAGGTGTTAGGTTTTATTTTTCAGGTAGTTTAGGGAGTTACGGGGCTCCAATACTCAGCGTAAGGCTTACTACGCCTGCATTTTGTGGAGAGGTGAAAATGGAGTAAGATTTCTCCATTTTCGCCACGTAAGTCCTTACGTGCGTAACTTCTAGGTTACGCAGTATATAGGATACCAAACCAGCGCAAAATTTGGCATCACCGGCTTTTGCGTACGACGCTGCATATTGGATCGGGCCCCAGAATTCCCAAGCAAAAAGACATGGTTGAATATTTTATTTTTATTTTTTGGTCGAATCTAGTTAGTTAAACAGGTGAAATCAAAACAAAAAACAATAAATCTATAAGAAACATAGATATTATAGCACTTTTAAGATGATTTTCATAGACCTTTAGGAAAGTAAAAGATATACTGACAACAAAAAAGTAAAGCGTGTAGGTGAAATATTTAATTTTATAATAAAAATGTTGAAACGTTGAAACACTTCATTGGGATCATTAAAGAGACATGAAACTCAAAATATTTCTTTCATGATTCAGATAGAACATTACATTTTAATTAACTTTCTAATTTAATTCTACCATCTAATTTGCTTTATTCTCTTACTATCATTTGTTGAAAAGCACAGCTACGTAGGCTCAGTAGCGACAACGCTCTACTGGGAACTGGCTGCTGATTGGTCACTTGTCATTGGCTCTTCTGATGTGTTCAGCCATTTCCTAGTAGTGCATTGCTGCTCCTTGCACAAAGGATACTAACGCCTAGATTTAGAGTTCTGCGGTAGCTGTCAAAACCAGCGTTAAGGGCTCCTAATGCTGCTTTTTGGCCGCCCGCTGGTATTTAGAGTCAGTCAGGAAAGGGTCTAACGCTCACTTTCCAGCCGCAACTTTTCCATACCGCAGATCCCCTTACGCCAGTTGCGTATCCTATCTTTTCAATGGGATCTTCCTAACGCCGGTATTTAGAGTCTTGGCTGAAGTGAGCGTTAGAACTCTAACGACAAAACTCCAGCCGCAGAAAAAAGTCAGGAGTTAAGAGCTTTATGGGCTAACACCGGTTTATAAAGCTCTTAACTACTGTGCTCTAAAGTACTCTAACACCCATAAACTACCTATTTAGCCCTAAACCGAGGCCCCCCCACATCGCCGCCACTCTAATAAAAAATGTTAACCCCTAATCTGCCGACCGGACACCGCCGCCACCTACATTATCCCTATGTACCCCTAATCTGCTGCCCCTCACACCGCCGACACCTACATAATATTTATTAACCCCTAATCTGCCCCCCCAACCTTACCTACATTTATTAACCCCTAATCTGCCGACCGGACCTCGCCTCCACTATAATAAATGTATTAACCCCTAAACCGCCTCACTCCCGCCTCGCAAACCCTATAATAAATTTTATTAACCCCTAATCTGCCCTCACTAACATTGCCGACACCTAACTTCAAGTATTAACCCCTAATCTACCGACCGGACCTCGCCGCTACTATAATAAATGTATTAACCCCTAAAGCTAAGTCTAACCCTAACCCTAACACCCCCCTAAGTTAAATATAATTTAAATCTAACAAAATAAATTATTTCTTATTAAATAAATTAATCCTATTTAAAGCTAAATACTTACCTGTAAAATAAACCCTAATATAGCTACAATATAACGAATAATTATATTGCAGCTATTTTAGGATTTATATTTATTTTACAGGCAACTTTGTATTTATTTTAACTAGGTACAATAGCTATTAAATAGTTATTAACTATTTAATAGCTACCTAGTTAAAATAATTACAAAATTACCTGTAAAATAAATCCTAACTTAAGTTACAATTAAACCTAACACTACACTATCAATAAATTAATTAAATAAACTACCTACAATTACCTACAATTAAATCAACTAAACTAAATTACAAAAAAACAAAACACTAAATTACAAAAAAAACAAAAAACACTAAATTACAAAAAATAAAAAAATTACAAGAATTTTAAACTAATTACACCTACTCTAAGCCCCCTAAAAAAATAACAAAGCCCCCCAAAATAAAAAAATGCCCTACCCTATTCTAAAATAAAAAGTTAACAGCTCTATTACCTTACCAGCCCTTAAAAGGGCCTTTTGCGGGGCATGCTCCAAAGAAATCAGCTCTTTTGCCTGAAAAAAAACATACAATACCCCCCCCCCAACATTACAACCCACCACCAGAGGTTAATACATTTATTATAGTAGCGGTAAGGTCCGTTCGGCAGATTAGGGGTTAATACTGAAGTTAGGTTTCGGCGATGTTAGTGAGGGCAGATTAGGGGTTAATAAAATTTATTATAGGGTTTGCGAGGCGGGAGTGAGGCGGTTTAGGGGTTAATACATTTATTATAGTGGTGGCGAGGTCCGGTCGGCAGATTAGGGGTTAATAAGTGTAGGTAAGGTAGCGGCGACGTTGGGGGGGCAGATTAGGGGTTAATAAATATAATATAGGGGTCGGCGGTGTTAGGGGCAGCAGATTAGGGGTACATAGATATAATGTAGGTGGCGGCGGTGTAGGAAGCGGCAGATTAGGGGTTAATAATAAAATGCAGGGGTCAGCGATAGCGGGGGCGGCAGATTAGGGGTTAATAAGTGTAAGGTTAGGGGTGTTTAGACTCGGGGTACATGTTAGGGAGTTAGGTGCAGACTTAGAAAATGTTTCCCCATAGGAAGCAATGGGGCTGCGTTAGTAGCTGAACGCTGCTTTTTTGCAGGTGTTAGGTTTTTTTTCAGCTCAAACTACCCCATTGTTTCCTATGGGGGAATCGTGCATGAGCACGTTTTTCAAGCTGGCCGCTACCGTAAGCAACGCTGGTATTTAGAGTTGAAGTGGCGGTAAATATGCCTGTAGGCTCCCTTTTTGGAGCCTAACGCAGCCCTTCAGAGAACTCTAAATACCAGCGTTATTTAAAAGGTGCGGGGGGAAAAAACACGCGTAGCTAACGCACACCTTTGGCCGCAAAACTCTAAATCTAGGTGTAAGAGAATGAATCAAATTTGATAATATAAGTAAATTAGAAAGTTGTTTAAAACTGTAGGTTCTATCTGAATCATGAAAGAAAAAAAATGGGTTTCATGTCCCTTTAAAAAAGGGTCAAAAAAGTGCTCTGTTTTGTTGGAGAGTTTTTATTATTGCACTATTGCTTAACACATAGTTAGATTCAGCTCAAGAGCAAGTGGAGGAGCCTTCATGGCCATGACTTAAAAGGGTACCAGCCTTTCTTGGATATCTTAGGCTATAAATGCGTTTGAAGAATTGAAAAGTGGATTTTCTTCTCTACCTATATATATTCATACTGATCCTTCAAAAATATTAGCCATTAAAGTGGATGCTATATATACTCTAGCAGCAGTCATACTCCTCAAAGAAAACATTTCCATGACATTTTTTCATGAACATTTTCTTAGGTAGATAGAAATGAGACTTTTGGTAATCATAAACTTTTGGATATCAAGATAGCTCTTGAAGAATAGAGAGCACCATACCATCAATGTTCAATCATGACAAAATCTTCAGGTGGTCAACTTAATATTCACCTTAGACAAATGTCTTCCTGAATTTACTATTCAGGAACAACTTGAATATTTTGTCCAATACGATAATCTCAATACCATGGTTGAACAATTTAATATCATCTGGATTGGAGAGATTATGTTCCTTAAAGGGACATGAAACCCAATTTTTTTTCTTTCATGATTCAGATATTGAATACAATTTTAAACAACTTTCTAATTTACTTCTATTATCTAATCTGTTTCATTCTCTTGGTATCATTTGTTGAAGGAGCAGCAATGCACTAATGGTTTCTGAACGCATGGGTGAGAAAATCACAATCGATATATATATGCAGCCACCAATCAACAGTTTCGAACAAGTTTCTCTGCTGCTATTGATCTTGCCTAGATAAACCTTTCAGCAAAGAATAACAAGAGAAGGAAGTAAATTAAACAATAGAAGTAAATTGGAAAGTTGTTTAAAATTCTATTCTCTATCTGAATCATGAAAGAAAAAATTTGGTTATCAATTCCCTTTAAGAACTTTTCTTGGTTCCTGCCTCACCAATCCTTGGTTGCACCAGTTTTTTTTTTAATCTTGTTATCCTTCTAACTAGGTTTTAGGCACCCAAAGATTGCCTCTCGGTTGATGACCTGGGCAAAACAAAAGTGTGGAATAGGCTTGTAGATAGGAATCCAAAGACAGAGAGGCCTATTTATCATATGTCTGTCGGACCTGATCCGACAGTGCTGATCAGGTCCGACAGACATCGCTGAATGCGGAGAGCATAATGCTCTCCGTATTCAGCATTGCACCAGCAGCTCACAAGAGCTGCTGGTGCAACGCTGCCCCCTACAGACTCATGGCCAATCGTCCGCCAGCAGGGAGGTGTCAATCAACCCGATCGTATTCGATCCGGTTGAATTGCGGCGATTCCTATCCGCCTCATCAGAGCAGGCGGACAGGTTTATGGAGCAGCGGTCTTTAGACCGCTGCTCCATAACGTGTGTTTCTGGCGAGTCTGAAGACTCGCCAGAAACACAGCCCTTCAAGATCCATACGGAGCTTGATAAATGGGCCTCTAAATGTGCTACTGTCAGGGTGCCAGGAATCAGACTGAGACGAAAAGTGCAAAAATAATCACACCTTAATTAATAGCAAAAAATAATAAAAGTCCACAAGTCAAATAACAAGCCAGGAGTCAAAACCAGAGCTGGTAGTCAGACGAGCTGAGTCATGAGCCAAAGCGAATAGTCAGACAAGCCGGAATCAGCAACAAGGAAAACAGCAGAGTCAGGAAAAAGCGAGGGATCAGGAACCAGGAAGGACGTCAGGCAGCCAGGTAATACACAGGAACTCTCACAAACAGGTCTGAGACAACACAAAGGCATCACAATTCTGAAACTGCATCCTGTCTCACACCGATGATGCACTCCAGTCTGGCCATAAAAGGAAGTGCAGGAAATAAGCAGCATCCCCCACAATGCACCATAGTCAGGAAGAGAGGTGAGTAAAATGGCTGCCAGCAGCACATGGCAAACAAAACAGGGAAAAAACCCTGACCAACCTACCAACCTTTATAATGGCTTCCTATGCCCATGCTCTGAATATATCAAATAAAGGCTTACAAATCACTGCCAGCTCTCTGTCAAGGTGTGGCATTTGAATACTTGTGCACAGGTCCTCACAGCATACATGCGTATGATGCTGAAAAACAGTAATAACTTTTACTAGAAGCATTTTTGCTACTGGAATTATAGTGCAAAATGCATCTATTTCAAATTGAAATGCACTCATACACATTTCATTTTTTACCTTTCTATCCCTTTAAAGGAATATAAACCCCAATTTTTCCTTTAGTTATTCTGACAGAGCATACCATATTAAAAAGTTTCCAATTTACTTTTATTACCAAATTTATTTTGTTCCCATTAAATTCTTTGTTGAAGCGCATACCTGAGTAGACACATGTCTGGAAAACTTCATGGCAGCAAAATGTGTCATCTAGTCATCTGGCAAATGCATAGCATTCATGCAAAATTGCTGATAAATAGTGCTGTAGACATGTGCACGCTTCTAAGCTTCCCTTCCTGCCTTTCAACAAAATATACCAAGGGAATTAAGAATATGTGATAATAGAATTAAATTGTAAAGCTCTAAAATACATGCTATAAAATGTTGGTTTCATATTTCTATTGTTTAAAATGATATAGGGCCTGAAGATCATAGGGTTGCTGTGTCCAATGATAAAGATATATTTCTGTCTTGCTAGAACTTGCATTGTTCATACCAGGTGAAATGTTCTAAAAATGTGGGCTTACCCTTGACATGCAGACATTTAGCCATGTTGTTTCCAAAGGAAAATATAGGCCTCACTACCATAAGACAACCTCCCAACATTTGTTGCTGGGTAGCAGGGACTCAGGAGGCTGACGGGGGCCGTCATCATTTTGTGGGTGGAGCTGTGTTGGGAGGGATGGGATTACGGCTATCGGTTGGGATTTTGAGAGTGTCTGTGTGGTCAGTGGGTGTGTCTGGGTGCTTTGTAGGTGTGGCTAAGGGAAATTCTGCAAATAGGGACATATGACTGTCTCAGATTGACAGCGGGACAGAACTCAGAATCCGGGACTGTCCCTCTTAAATAGGGACAGTTGGGAGATGACATCGCTAATGAATGTGAATCTCAGCAGGGTGAACTGGATATTTTTTCAAAACATGTTTACCTGACATCTAAAATCTTTATAGAAACGAATCTCCATATTAAATTATGTATATTTCTTAAAAATACTCATCTTGCAAATGAAAACGTGGCGAGACGTATGTGTGAAAATGTTCACCTAAGTTAGGGTGTATTGTTTAGAACATAACTGCAAAGTTTCCTCATTGTTTTACAAGTTAACAACCACAGAACACCTATATATTGCAATAACACGTTAACCCCTTCACTACCAGGAATTTCAGAGAAGAACTTGCCTAAAATACTGGAGAATTTTTAGCATTTTTTCTATCACTCCCTTTTTTTATTTACATGTCAAAACTATATAGTTTTTTTTTGTTTTTTTTTAAAGCATGCAACCTAAGGTATTGATTTAGGCCCATTTTGGTATATTGCATGCCACCATTTCACCACTAAATGCGATCACATAAACATTTTTTTTTTTTAATTTTTCACAATCTTTGGGTTTCTCACTGAAATTATTTACATACCACTTGTGCAATCATGACACAGATGGTTGTAAAAGCTACTCTGGGATCCCCTTTGTTTAGAAATAGCAGAAATGCATGGCTTTGCCATTGCCTTTTTGTAATTAGAATGCTGATAAATGCAGCTGCACACCACACCTCTGAAATTCCTGGCAGTAATAAAGGGTTAATTAGGAAGTTTGTAAGGTTAATTTTAGCTTTAGTGTAGAGATTACCATCTCACCTGACACCTACCACCCCCTCACCCCTACCTGATCCCTCCCAATCACGCTCCGGTTCCATGAGCTCAGGAACTCCAGCTCTCGGCTGTAACTTAACAGCCGAGACTGCTGGAGCTTCCTGCAGCTCCGACTTATATATACATTGTGCGGTACGATAGGCATATATTCTATGGTGTTAATTATTTGCAAATCATGATAAATTTGTTTATTATATATTTTAATTACTTTGCTCATTTTGAAAAAAACGTGTTATGTAATTTAGCTTGTTTTCTGTTTTCAGAAACAAGATTAAAAGTACAGGATATTGACATCTTGCAGAAAAAAAGTGGCCACAACTTTTCCGTTTACAATAGTGGGCCTTACAAAGTTTACACTATAAGGGGCATATTTATCAAAGTGCGAGCGGACATGATATGATGTAGGATATCATGTCCCCTGCACATCGATAAATGCCGACAGCATACGCTGTCGGCATTTATCATTGCACAAGCAGTTCACCAGAACTGCTTGTGCAATACCGCCCCCTGCAGATTTGCGGCCAATTGGCCGCTAGCAGGTGGTGTCAATCAACCTGATCGTATTCGATCAGCTTGATTTCTGTCCGCAGCTTTAGAGCAGGCGGACAAGTTATGGAGCAGCGATCTTTAGACCACTGCTTCATAACTTCTGTTTCCGGCGTGCCTGAAGGCTCGTCGGAAACGAGGGGCATCAAGCTTCATTCGGAGCATGATAATTGTGACAAGATTTATTTTCTTACATTGAAACTATTAAGAGGATGCTGCAGTTATTATTATTATCAGTTATTACAAGTTTTTTGTAGAAAACTATAAACCTAGGAATAATATGCAAAGATAGCATTTATAGGAGACAAATGCGTAACGGGCCCTGCCAAGAGTTGCACTGTTGTAAATCACCTCTCATGAATATGATCTACAAAACAGCTGGGTTCATAGGTTTACATGCTAAGGCATTCATGGAGAGGACAGTTTGTTTTGGTCTATTTTGTAAATCAATGTTTCTGCCATGTATTTTTGTTTAAAACACTGTTTCTGCTGCGCTTACATTTTATTATATATTTAGATAGATAGATAGATAGATAGATAGATAGATAGATAGATAGAATACAAACTTCAGCTCAACCCTCCTAACGACAACAGCCTGGGTGCATGGATGTAATAACATACAAGAACAAAAGATGCACTCTCAGGTCTTTTTCACTCCAAGTATATAATACTTTATTGTGTAACGTTTTCGGGGATCTAGTCCCCTTCGTCGGCATACATAAGTGATAAAATAAACATCTTTTATAGTGTGTGAACAATTACAAAATCAAACAAACCTGGTTATTCCCAGTAGCACCAAATATTCTGTGTGTGGAACGCATATTGCGTTCCACTGTTAGAGCCAAAACCGGAAGTTCAATTACGTCACATCCGGTTCGTTGCGATATGCCAAAATAACACATAATGCTTCATAAACATGTCTGGCAAAAAAGTGAATTAAATACATTGCGAATGTGTCACAGCAATACCAACTTAATGTGTACAAATGAATATGTGGTGAATATGTGGTAAATATGGACAGGTTTAAACATACATCGTAATTTGCACGTAGTTGCCATAGCAACCAATGACGCTCTAGAAGCGTAAGTGCCCCTACAATAAAAGTATTTTTGTGAAGTCATCAAGCCTAAACTGTGCAACATATGTGCAAACATATACCAAAGAGTGGCATAAATAAACAAAAACAGGTTATATCCTATATTTAAAATGCAAACAATACAGGTTAATATCTCTTGTAATAACCTACTGATCAGACTACCAGATCCTTTGTATCAATCCTATAACGGATTTGTTAGTATCATAGAATCGGTTGTGATCCTAACAACCACACAATAATATTTATAAACAAAAACACTGAAAGACTATATCGAACTGATGTATAACTACATACTGACAGTGTAAAAGCAGGAGATCTTATACAAATATCCGGTATCCTTTGTCACAGAAGAACCAGAACGGTTACATGAGGCAATTATAAACTATAAACCTGGATTTGTATATTGATCGACTGTAAAGGACAGTGTGATACTCTCCTAAACATGACCTCACACAGAAATTGAACCTTATTCTTATATACTCATTGTTAAATGCAGGTTTACATAATAAGGATTTTCTCAAACCCTGCATTATAGAATATTCACATTTGAAGGACTTAATGTATCCCCATTATTATGATAGCATCTGCAACCAACTACAAATCTTATGTGTGAGAATACAATAGCATCCACTTTCACAATGTCCCAACACATGAATGTCCAGGAATATACCCTTCAAAGGTACGGAGCATGGATGAAACATATGGATGAACTTTCCGAAAGTGTCTGTGACAGAAATGAGTGACAACCACCAGGAGGCCCGACTTCCACACAGGGAGAGAATTATGAGATGTTTCCAATCCCATGTGCTGTGAGCACAATGTGAGCAGACCCCCACTCTGTGGGATGCCTATGCACAGTGCAAACACAGAGTCTCAGCTCCCCAGGGACGCATTCCCAGTATGTATCACATTACTCAGATTTATAACAGATCCTTAAAATCTGGACTAGTATTCAAACCACCAGGGTATATGGTTCCCAATCGGTAAATCCATTGTGCCTCACACTTTAGTAGTAACTTGTTCCGGTCACCACCTCTCTCCAGGACTGGAATATGATCGATTAGGATGTACTGAATCAAGGATGTGGAGTGGCCTTTCATGGCACAGTGCCTCGCCACTGGTTGATCCGAATCACCACGATGTAAGGCAGTTCTAATCGCATGTCGGTGATTCGCCATCTGTTCCCGTTATGTTCCTGAGGTCTTGCCTATATAGAAATTAGAACACAGGCAAAACAATAAATATACTACATGTGTAGTAGTGCACAAAATGGAATGCCTAATGGCAAATACACGATTGGTGTGTGGATGATGGAATGTTTTGGTACTGATAAGGCCAGTGATTTTTAACCTTTTTTTTGCCGTGGCACACTTTTTTACATTAAAATATCCTGTGGCACACCACCATCCCAAAATTTTAAAAAAATCACACATTGTAGCCTAATACAGCTTATATATATATACACATACACACAAACACACACATACTGTATGTATTGTGCTGTTATGCCATGCCTCCTACAAACTACCCCTGCACTGGGAGTAAAAAACAAGCAAAGTTTAAAAAATATGTCACACTGTTGTCAGTCTGCCGTGGCACACCTGAGGATCTCTCACGGCACACTAGTGTGCCACGGCACTCTGGTTGAAAAACACTGGATTAGGCCATTGCAGGCTGTGCAGCCTAAGCACCGATAGGACCCCTTGATGTTACTCCTTGTGCCTGTGGAATAGCTTTGTTTTGGATCTGTATTCATCAGTAGATCCTTGAGATTGGTACCCCTCTTGTATCCTACCATTGGTTGTGGGTTAGTAGCAAATGGTAGTTTCGGGTCAGATGTTATGATTGGCCAGTGTTCCCGGAGAATTTGTCCTATTTTTCTGGTGCCAGGTGTGAAAGTAGTGGACATAATCAATTTATCAGATGAATCCCTTTTTGGTTTGGATTGAATTAATTCCAGTTGTGTCAGTGCGGATACAGCCCCAATGGTTTCTTTAATCAAACATGGTTTGTAACCTCGTGCAAGAAATTTGTCACCCACTCCAGTCAGCTGGGAAACTCCTGTTTTTAAATCCAAATTATTGCGCATTGTTGTAATGAATTGTGATTTGACAATGCCTTTTAATAATGCTGGGGGATGGCAGCTGTCCGCCCTGAGTATGGAATTGCGGTCGGTAGGTTTGTTGTAGAAGGTAGTGCCTAGGCTCCCTGTCTCTTTGTAAACAGTAAGGTCCAAAAAATTAATAGTCTGTATATCAAAAGTCATCTTAAACCTAACTGAGCTGTCAGTGTTATTGTATTGATTGAACCACTTATGGAGCTCCTCCAGGCCCCCACGCCATACTAGAAAGATGTCATCAATGTATCTGTAGTAACAAACAATGGAAGCATCATGACTGTTCCACAGATACATATTTTCAAAATGTGACATGAAAATGTTGGCGTACGATGGGGCCATGGAGGAGCCCATTGCTGTGCCGGCTATCTGCAAATAAAAACCACTCTCAAATCGAAAGTAAATTTTGAATAAGCAGAATTCAATTAGGGCCAGGATATACTCCACCGGGGGACCCTCATATAGGGGGTTACCCGTGATATGTTCCTTTATAGCCCTTAGTCCAATGTGGTGGGGAATTATGGTATACAGACTGTTGACATCCAGGGTAACCAAAATATCATCCTGTTGAATGCCAACAGTCTGCAATTTCCTAATGAAATCATTAGTGTCCATGATGTATGACCGAATATCCCTCACCACCGGTTGGAGTAGCACATCCACGTATTGTGCTATTGGCTGTGATAGTGACTGTACCGCAGACACTATAGGGTGGCCAGGTGGATGGTCCAACCTTTTGTGGATCTTTGGGATTGAATATAACACTGGGATTCTAGGGTATTTAGTAGTGCAAAACTCACGTATGTGTTCAGATATGTACCCTTTTTCGAAGCCTAGTTTAACAAGGCTGTCCAACTGATTTTTGTATACCCCTGTGGGATCAGTCAAAAGTTGTGTAAAAGTTAGTGTGTCAGCTAACTGTTCCAGGATGTCTGCCCTATAGTCCGAGTAATTAAGGACAATGGCCCCGCCCTTATCTGCGGGCCTAATGATTACAGAGGAGTCATCCCGGAGAGTTCGAATGGCATCTCGTTCTTCCTTAGATAAATTATGTTTCCAAGGGGTATGTGTTCTCTCCTGATCAAGATCTTGAGTTACTAATCGTATGAAAGTTTTAGTGCTCGGGCTGCAATTTGTGGGTTCAAATGAACTTGGTAATTTACATTTAAGTTCAACAGGTGATCTAAGATTACTCGATTCTGTTTTTTGGAAGAATTCCTTAATCTTAAGGGTCCTATTGAGTTTATAAATGTCAAGTTTTTTTTTATCAAATTCTGATGTAGGTGTACTAGGTACAAAAGAGAGCCCTCTGTTAAGTACCTTACGTTCACTATCTGTGAGGATATGTGCACTCAAATTAATGACTATGTCCTCTGGCATGCTCATCTGGGGGGGGTCTGTGTCTGATGCCCCGTCCTCCTAATATGGAGTCTGTTGTCCCTCCCCCTCATGACTGTGTGGTAACCCCTAAAAAATGACTCGGTGATGAATGTAGTCTAGAGTCATGTTTTGAGGTAAACTGGTCCTGATGCCTATGTGTGCCAGGTGAGGTATATGATGAGCTGGACTGATGTCTCTCAGTGTCTGTGGAATCCCCACCACTGGTGTCCACTGTATCAAATCTTACTCTCCTTGTTCTCTGCCTCCTCCTAGGTTGACTAGCTTGTGTGGCAGTAAGCCACTTATACACTTTTCCTTGTGTGTAATCAGTATTTACTGTCTCTAACTTTCTGTTTTTAAAAACTATAAGTTCATTTTGATATTTATCTATTTGTTGTTTAATTTTAGATAACCAATTCTCTTGTGGGTCATTGGTGAGCGTGTTGTTGTGAGTTATCTCAAATGTCTGTATTTCAATTCAAACCTTTGATAGTATATCAGTAACCTCCTCTATTACTAAAATTATTAGATCTAAAGAACATTTGTTCAAGATAAAGCACCATTTTATTTCTAAACTCTGGATTATCTCTACCAATAGTTGGAACATTATGTACTCTAAAACCCCTAGGGATATGGCCTGTCCTATGGTAATCAGATAAATAACTCCCATGCAATGCAAGATCAACCTCTCTTTTTTTCAATTTGAGTAAATTATAATAAAGATTAACAGGGGTCTTACCGGCTGTCTTAGAGATAGGTGCAAACAGGATCCAATTGGCATCATCTTGGGTATAAGAGGCTGTGCCAGTCTGTGCTGCTTTAGCTTGGCATGTAATATCCTCCACCTGAAGATCCAGGTTCATTGAGATGATCTCCTGTTCCTCTGCTTGTGAAGACATACTGGCACAATAAGGGGAAGAAAATGTGTAATGAGAATAAAGTCACAACAACATTTCAACTGCAACAATACACCGAAAGTAACGATATAGCCCACTGGATGCTGGGAAACAGGAAAAGATGGTCAAACTTGGGGGTTGCCACTGCTCCAGAAAATGTACTTTATTCTCATAACACATTTGCTTCCCCTTATTGTGCCAGTATGTCATCACAAGTAGAGGAACAGGAGATCATCTCTATGAACCCGGATCTTCAGGTGGAGGATATTACCTGCCAAGCTAAAGCAGCACAGACTGGCACAGCCTCTTATACCCAAGATGATGCCAATCGGATCCTGTTTGCACCTATCTCTAAGACAGCCGGTAAGACCCCTGTTAATCTTTATTATAATTTACTCAAATTGAAAAAAGAGAGGTTGATCTTGCATTGCATGGGAGTTATTTATCTGATTACCATAGGACAGGCCATATCCCTAGGGGTTTTAGAGTACATAATGTTCCAACTATTGGTAGAGATAATCCAGAGTTTAGAAAAAAAATGGTGCTTTATCTTGAACAAATGTTCTTTAGATCTAATACTTTTAGTAATAGAGGAGGTTACTGATATACTATCAAAGGTTTGAAATACAGACATTTGAGATAACTCACAACAACACACTCACCAATGACCCACAAGAGAATTGGTTATCTAAAATTAAACAACAAATAGATAAATATCAAAATGAACTTATAGTTTTTAAAAACAGAAAGTTGGAGACAGTAAATACTGCCACACAAGCTAGTCAACCTAGGAGGAGGCAGAGAACAAGGAGAGTAAGATTTGATACAGTGGACACCAGTGGTGGGGATTCCACAGACACTGAGAGACATCAGTCCAGCTCATCATATACCTCACCTGGCACACATAGGCATCAGGACCAGTTTACCTTACAACATGACTCTAGACTACATTCATCACCAAGTCATTTTTTAGGGGTTACCACACGGTCACGAGGGGGAAGCACAACAGACCCAATATTAGGAGGACGGGGCATCAGACACAGACCCCCCAGACGAGCACGCCAGAGGACATAGTCATTAATTTGAGTGCACATATCCTCACAGATAGTGAACGTAAGGTACTTAACAGCGGGCTCTCTTTTGTACCTAGTACACCTACATCAGAATTTGATAAAAAACTTGACATTTATAAACTCAATAGGACCCTTAAGATTAAGGAATTCTTCCAAAAAAACAGAATCGAGTAATCTTAGATCACCTGTTGAACTTAAATGTAAATTACCAAGTTCATTTGAACCCACAAATTGTAGCCCGAGCACTAAAACTTTCATACGATTAGTAACTCAAGATCTTGATCAGGAGAGAACACATACCCCTTGGAAACATAATTTATCTAAGGAAGAACGAGATGCCATTCGAACTCTCCGGGATGACTCCTCTGTCCTCTGTAATCATTAGGCCCGCAGATAAGGGCGGGGCCATTGTCCTTCTTAATTACTCGGACTATAGGGCAGACATCCTGGAACAGTTAGCTAACACTCTAACATATACACAACGTTTGACTGATCCCACAGGGGTATACAAAAATCAGTTGGACAGCCTTGTTAAACTAGGCTTCGAAAAAGGGTACATATCTGAACACATACGTGAGTTTTGCACTACTAAATACCCTAAAATCCCAGTGTTATATTCAATCCCCAAGATCCACAAAAGGTTGGACCATCCACCTGGCCGCCATATAGTGTCTGCGGTACAGTCACTATCACAGCCAATAGCACAATACGTGGATGTGCTACTCCAACCGGTGGTGAGAGATATTCGGTCATACATCATGGACACTAATGATTTCATTAGGAAATTGCAGACTGTTGGCATTCAACAGGATGATATTTTGGTTACCCTGGATGTCAAACAGTCTGTATACCATAATTCCCCACCACATTGGACTAAGGGCTATCAAGGAATATCTCACGGGTAACCCCCTATATGAAGGTCCCCCGGTGGAGTATATCCTGCCCCTAATTGAATTCTGCTTATTCAAAAATTACTTTCGATTTGAGAGTGGTTTTTATTTGTAGATAGCCGGCACAGCAATGGGCTCCTCCATGGCCCCATTGTACGCCAATATTTTCATGTCACATTTTGAAAATATGTATCTGTGGAACAGTCATGATGCTTCCATTGTTTGTTACTACAGATACATTGATGACATCTTTCTAGTATGGCGTGGGGGCCTGGAGGAGCTCCATAAGTGGTTCAATCAATACAATAACACTGACAGCTCAGTTAGGTTTAAGATGACTTTTGATATACAGACTATTAATTTTTTGGACCTTACTGTTTACAAAGAGACAGGGCGCCTAGGCACTACCCTCTACAACAAACCTACCGACCGCAATTCCATACTCAGGGCGGACAGCTGCCATCCCCCAGCATTATTTAAAGGCATTGTCAAATCACAATTCATTACAACAATGTGCAATAATTCAGATTTAAAAACAGGAGTTTCCCAGCTGACTGGAGTGGGTGACAAATTTCTTGCACGAGGTTACAAACCATGTTTGATTAAAGAAACCATTGGGGCTGCATCCGCACTGACACAACTGGAATTAATTCAATCCAAACCAAAAAGGGATTCATCTGATAAATTGATTATGTCCACTACTTTCACACCTGGCACCAGAAAAACAGGACAAATTCTCCGGGAACACTGGCCAATCATAACATCTGACCCGAAACTACCATTTGCTACTAACCTACAACCAATGGTAGGATACAAGAGGGGTACCAATCTCAAGGATCTACTGATGAATACAGATCCAAAACAAAGCTATTCCACAGGCACAAGGAGTAACATCAAGGGGTCCTATCGGTGCTTAGGCTGCACAGCCTGCAATGGCCTAATCAGTACCAAAACATTCCATCATCCACACACCAATCGTGTATTTGCCATTAGGCATTCCATTTTGTGCACTACTACACATGTAGTATATTTATTGTTTTGCCTGTGTTCTAATTTCTATGTAGGCAAGACCTCAGGAACATTACGGGAACGGATGGTGAATCACCGACATGCGATTAGAACTGCCTTACATCGTGGTGATTCGGATCAACCAGTGGCGAGGCACTGTGCCATGAAAGGCCAATCCACATCCTCGATTTGGTACATCCTAATCGATCATATTCCAGTCCTGGAGAGAGGTGGTGACCGGAACAAGTTACTACTAAAGAGTGAGGCACAATGGATTTACCAATTGGGAACCATATACCCTGGTGGTTTGAATACTAGTCCAGATTTTAAGGGTCTGTTATAAATCTGATTAGTGTGATACATACTGGGAATGCATCCCTGTGGAGCTGAGACTCTGTGTTTGCACTGTGCATAGGCATCCCACAGAGTGGGGATCTGCTCACATTGTGCTCACAGCACACGGGATTGGAAACATCTCGTATTCCTCTCCCTGTGTGGAAGTCGGGCCTCCTGGTGGTTGTCACTCATTTCTGTCACACTTTCGGAAAGTTCATCCATATGTTTCATAACATCCATACTCCGTACCTTTGAAGGGTATATTCCTGGACATTCATGTGTTGGGACATTGTGAAAGTGGATGCTGTTGTATTCTCACACATAAGATTTGTAGTGGGTTGCAGATGCTATCATAATAATGAGGATACATTAAGTCCTTCAAATGTGAATATTCTATAATGCAGGGTTTGAGAAAATCCTTATTATGGAAACCTGCATTTAACTATGAGCATATAAGAATAAGGTTCAATTTCTGTGTGAGGTCATGTTTAGGAGTGTATCACACTGTCCTTGACAGTAGATCAATATACAAATCCAGGTTTATAGTTTATAATTGCCTCATGTAACCGTTCTCGTTCTTCTATGACAAAGGATACCGGATATTTGTATAAGATCTCCTGCTTTTACACTGTCAGTATGTAGTTATACATCAGTTCGATATAGTCTTTCCGTGTTTTTGTTTATAAATATTATTGTGTGGTTGTTAGGACCACAACCGATTCTATGATACTAACAAATCCGTTATAGGATTGATACAAAGGATCTGGTAGTCTGATCAGTAGGTTATTACAAGAGATATTAACCTGTATTGTTTGCATTTTAAATATAGGATATAACCTGTTTTTGTTTATTTATGCCACTCTTTGGTATATGTTTGCACATATGTTGCACAGTTTAGGTTTGATGACTTCACAAAAATACTTTTATTGTAGGGGCACTTACGCTTCTAGAGCGTCATTGGTTACTATGGCAACTACGTGCAAATTACGATGTATGTTTAAACTTGTCCATATTTACCACATATTCATTTGTACACATTAAGTTGGTATTGTTGTGACACATTCGCAATGTATTTAGTTCACTTTTTTGCCAGACATGTATATGAAGCATGACATGTTATTTTGGCATATCGGAACGAACCGGAAGTGACGTAATTGAACTTCCGGTGTCGGTTCTAACAGTGGAACGCAATATGCGTTCCACACACAGAATATTTGGTGCTACTGGGAATAACCAGGTTTGTTTGATTTGTAATTGTTCACACACACTATAAAAGATGTTTATTTTATCACTTATGTATGCTGACGAAGGGGACTAGATCCCTGAAAACGTTACACAATAAAGTATTATATACTTGGAGTGAAAAAGACCTTAGAATGCATCTTGTTTGATATATATATATATATATATATATATATATAAAGACAAAAGATAAATGAACCAGTAGAAAGAATCCACTGAATCACTCCTAGGCGCTCACTGTCAAATAAAAGCTATGCCACAAAGTATATATTCTATACCCAGCACCTCATAAAAAATACCAGCAAGATGTATACAGCTGCCAAACCCCAAATGGCAGAGGAGACCTATCACTCCTCAATAAAGAGACATAAATAGAAAGAGGCAGGGTGGCGCAGAAAACTCAAACTAGAAGATACAATAAGTAAATAAATAAATAAAATACAATACAGTTTACAGTAAAATATTATAGCAATATATAGTAAAATGAAATAATATAATGTGATACAAATGTCAATTAGCTGTAAAAAAATCCTAAACGATCAGAAGTAATCAGGAGCACATCAAATATGGTCTTCAGGCGTTAGTCCCCTATTAGATGTACACTTACTTGAATGAACCTCAATCACATGAGGTAAGAATGTAGCACTTTCATGAAAGAGTAAGGCACTCCCTGTAGAAAAGATAGAACGATCAACTGGATCTCCCAGAGAGTAGACTTCTGTATCTTGGAATATGGATAGTAGAATCCTCCAAATGTCCTCGTGCTCTCTTTAGTAAGTAGTAACTTCCAATTCCAGTATAGGTGTCATATAAAAAGAACCAGAAAAGCAAACATAGTGTAAAACTGCTTTAATAGAACATAAATGACACACAATAGGATACACTCACATAAAAAAACTCAACTAATGAGGTATGAAGAGAGCACATAGACGTAATAAAGCTGCAGCCCAAGAATCCATTAGGTATCCACAGTGGGAATCTTAATTCAAAGGCAAATGCAGGCTCCACAGTTACAGAAGTATCGAACAGTTCATACGACAGGTCATGTACCTTCCTTAAAATATCTTACGCGTTTCGAAGGGTCAAATAGATTAGGTTCCCTTCTTCATCCTAAAGGGAACCTAATATATTTGACCCTTCGAAACGCGTAAGATATTTTAAGGAAGGTACATGACCTGTCGTATGAACTGTTCGATACTTCTGTAACTGTGGAGCCTGCATTTGCCTTTGAATTAAGATTCCCACTGTGGATACATATTGCATTCTTGGGCTGCAGCTTTATTACGTCTATGTGCTCTCTTCATACCTCATTAGTTGAGGTTTTTTATGTGAGTGTACCCTATTGTGTGTCATTTATGTTCTATTAAAGCAGTTTTACACTATGTTTGCTTTTCTGGTTCTTTTTATATGACACCTATACTGGAATTGGAAGTTACTACTTACTAAAGAGAGCACGAGGACATTTGGAGGATTCTACTATCCATATTCCAAGATACAGAAGTCTACTCTCTGGGAGATCCAGTTGATCGTTCTATCTTTTCTACAGGGAGTGCCTTACTCTTTCATGAAAGTGCTACATTCTTACCTCATGTGATTGAGGTTCATTCAAGTAAGTGTACATCTAATAGGGGACTAACGCCTGAAGACCATATTTGATGTGCTCCTGATTACTTCTGATCGTTTAGGATTTTTTACAGCTAATTGACATTTGTATCACATTATATTATTTCATTTTACTATATATTGCTATAATATTTTACTGTAAACTGTATTGTATTTTATTTATTTATTTACTTATTGTATCTTCTAGTTTGAGTTTTCTGCACCACCCTGCCTCTTTCTATTTATATATATATATATATATATATATATATATATATATATATATATATATATATATATATATATATATCCTTAGGAGAGCTTATCACTCAATTCTGACCGGAGTGCTCAACAACAAAGTACCAATATATCCATCAAAAAGAAGGCACTCTCTGAATTTATATATACATATATACATATATACACACACACACATATACATATACTGTTTTAACTATGCATTTTAAGAATGTGTGTGTGTGTGTGTGTATATATATATATATATATATATATATATATATATATACACATACATACATATACACACACACACATACATACACATTCTTAAAATGCATAGTTAAAGCAGGAATGTTTCAGTTCAGGAAGGCAGCGCATTGCATTGTTAGGACCAGTCTAGAGGGCCGAATTATCAAGCTCCGAATGGAGCTTGATGCCCCTTGTAAAGACCACTGGGTTGATTGACACCCCCTGCTAGCGGCAGGGCCGTGAATCTGCAGGGGGCGGTACTGCATAAGCAGTTCTGGTGAACTGCTTGTGCAATGATAAATAAGCTGTCTGCATTTATCGGTTAATCTATGTCAAGCCGACTACAGTACATAAGCTTTATCTTAGACTTAGATAGTCTTTATTTATAGCAGTGTTTTGGAGTCTGGTCTCTCACATATATGTGACTGTATAATATTATTGTTTCACTTCTTCTTGTAGGACCGTAGTCCTGCATTGCCTGGGATGATGACGTCCCCAGTGGGTGTCGCCCTACCCGGGAGAGCATGAGTGATGGCGGTTGCACTTAAAACCAGGTGTCTGGTGTTGGGGTTAGTTAGTTTATTCTTTTGTTTGTCTGAGGAAGGGGCTAAACCCCCGAAAACGTTCACATCTACTGAATAAACTTTGCAATAAGACCCGGTAAGTGCACTCTCTTCATTTGAACTGTGTAAATTTATGTTGCACCCCGGGCATTTCTACAGTGATTTGGAGTGCTTGTCTGGAGTGTTTGTCTGGAGTGTTTGTCTGGAGTGCTTGTCTGGAGTGCTTGTCTGGAGCGTTTGTCTGGAGTGTTTGTCTGGAGTGCTTGTCTGGAGTGTTTGTCTGGAGTGTTTGTCTGGAGTGCTTGTCTGGAGTGTTTGTCTGGAGTGTTTGTCTGGAGTGCTTGTCTGGAGTGTTTGTCTGGAGTGCTTGTCTGGAGTGTTTGTCTGGAGTGTTTGTCTGGAGTGCTTGTCTGCAGTGTTTGTCTGGAGTGTTTGTCTGGAGTGCTTGTCTGGAGTGTTTGTCTGGAGTGTTTGTCTGGAGTGCTTGTCTGGAGTGTTTGTCTGGAGTGTTTGTCTGGAGTGTTTGTCTGGAGTGCTTGTCTGGAGTGTTTGTCTGGAGTGCTACTTGAACTTTTTTGTATCACATTTTTTTTTCTTTCTAACACCTGAGACCTCATATCTTTGAGCCTTTATAAATTTTTTGTGCAATATGTTTTTAAAATAATTTTTATTAGATAGTGTTATTATGAGTAACTATACTTTTGAATGAATTTTCTATGTGTTTTTGTTTCGCAAAACAGTAAACGAGAGCTCTGAGGACGTGGGAATCATTCTGGCGTAAATCACGATTGCAATCAAGCGATCGTCTTTCCTTTCAACTTGTAATACCAGCGGTAAGCCTGAAGTCTGCAAACACCCTCAATAAACCCCTTATCGCTCGTGCGCAAATGTTTGCACTCCACTTGTAATCTTTTCCAAAGTGTACATAAAACTAATATATACGCACATATATATATATATATATATATATATATATATATAACACACATTTTATCTTTTTATTATTTTGTTTTTGTCTGGGGTCAATGTCTACAAAGAGTTGTGTTGTTCTTATCAGAAAAATGAGTAATCTATCCTTAGCGACAAATTGTGCAATTTTCAGTTAATAATGATAATTTCAGAATCCATTTAAAAATGTTTACCAATATTCTTCCATGCAAAAAAATAATATTTAAATAATCCCCTCTTATGTTTGTTTTTTCATTATTGAAAGTCCCTTTAACAGTTACTTGGTTTTTAAGTTTTTTTGAAGTTATGTAGCTGTCCCCAGTTCTTAAATAAATAGTTTAATTTAGTATATTAGATGCAAGGATGAGCTAATATGGAGACTACACATTTTGTTTAAACAGATGTACGAAAAAGAGAGCAATCTGCATTCTAGAAAGTCTTACAAAATAAATCAGATATTCAGAGAATGGTTTAATACCACTGATTAGTAAATCTATATTCTGCATAGACAATTATTGAAGCTAAATGGTGTATCCATTCAGATGAAGTTGGTACAGCATTGGAAGATATAAAGGATATTAACTTTTTGTAAAGCTGAGTGAAATAGCTTAGCCCCTGAACTCGTTCATGCATCATTAAGGACTGACCTGAATGTTTCCTCATTCATGTTTCGGTAAGTGGAAAAGACAGTTCATCCTGTCTCCGTCTTAGAGAAATAGGTTTGGCATAAACAGTGAAGCACAAGCCAATATTTTAACCTAAATATAGAAAATACATTCCGTGGTCAGGTTTTTTGTCTTTTTTTTCATTATTATATACATATTGAATTTGAAACATTTCAGACACAAAGAAGAAGCTATTTTTTATTTCAATACAGCTACTAAAAACACTAATTTTTCAGTAACAATAAACAGATATTACACGACAGCTAAAAAGTCCTTGCAGAAATTAAAATGTTCCCAGTTGTACTGTAATGAGATTAAGGAATCTTTAGCACAATTATAATTTTAGCACCATAGTTGTATACTAGTATATAACTTACACTTCAACATGAATGTCATAGTTTCCCAAAGTGCTGACAACCTTAGATCTTCAACGGCTCACCTGACTCAGCCCGTTGCATGCATGGATCCAGGCCTGCCTTATCGGCCAGGGTAAGAGGGTATTTAGTTTATGAAGAAGTGTTTATGGTATCTGGGGCTATAATATATAGGGGCCGATTTATCAAATGTCTGTCCGACATGATCCGATCAGCGGATCATATCCGCCAGACATCGGTTAATGCGGACAGCAATACGCTCTCTGCATTCAGCATTGCACCAGCAGTTCTTGTGAACTGCTGGTGTAATACCGCCCCCTGCAGATTCGCGGCCAATCGGCCGCTAGCAGGGTGTGTCAATCAACCCGATCGGGTTGATTTCTTGCGAGTTCTGTCCGCCTCTTCAGAGCAGACGGACAGGTTATGGAGCAGCTGTCTTTAGACCGCTGCTTTATAACTGGTGTTTCTGGCAAGCCTGAAGGCTCGCCAGAAACACGGGGCATCAAGCTCCATACAGAGCTTGATAAATAGGCCCCATATAATCTTTCATATAGGACACATTGAACGTTGGAATAGGGGTGGGCAATACAGGGTACAGGCCATACTGGGGAAAGGGAATAGGTAGACTGGGATGAAGGACCCCAGAATTTTTTTTCGCAAATGCTAAGGATGGTCCTGCATTGACCCAGCTCAAAGCCTACTCTGACCCTGCTGCTGAATCACTGAGACTCCAACCTCAGAACCCCAGTTTCTTAGTACCATATAACAACCCTGAGATGTTGGGAGGTTAACTAGCCGATTCTCCATGATTCAAAAAGATAAGGGACTCAAACTCAGTAAGTTCATACGGTACAGAGCTACTGTTTAATAAAAGATGTATTTTGCATTTCTGGTCTAAAACAACAGCATTATTACTGCTTATTAAAGGGATATTAAACTAAACAATTATCTTGTGCATATGGGGATTAGATTAAGAAAAACATGATAAATAATAGAAAATTACCCAACTACAGATAAAACACTCCACCCTTAATTTGCTTTTAGATCACCACCAATTCTCATGGTCTAAAAATCATTTCTGCATTTTATTTAGGTCTCTCATTATGTTAGTGATGTTGCTAGAAAAAAACAAGATCTTGTCTCCTGAGTACAAGTAAAGTTCACTTGCTATTTTGTCCATTTGAATGTCATGAATGTTCCTGGTCTTTGGCATTACTAGTTGGAAAATGACTTGAGATACCAATGACTGAAAAATTATCCCTACACATTAAAGCCTAGGTGGGTGTACACATTGGATTATATACTAATCATTTTGAGGGAAAAAAAAAACAGACTAACTCATTGCATTAACACTTCAGTTTAGTAAGTTTTCTCTGAGTTACCTATACAGATCATATATTGTTTTTCATCAAGCAGAGTCTGTACTTTCAGAAAACTTACAGCAATACACAAAATGGAAACTGCCATCCAGAATGAAAACATTTCTATTTCTTGTGACATTTTTTATTGTCTATATGGTAAACCCCAGCTTGTGAGCTATTACTTTATAAATGTTATAATTAATATTTTAGCATCAATTCACTTTACAACACCAATATAAACAGGTTTCCCTTTATACAGAAAAAGAGTAAGAATAAAATACCTACTCATTTTTAAAATGTATATATGCTCTTACCACAGCCCAAAGGGACATATAAAGCTTTGATATCGGTTTTTAAAAGTCAAAACTGGCCTCAAAAAAGTGTTGAAAAATCACTCAAAAATGGATTGTGATTGCCAGTAAATTTTTAGCTCCACAGTAAAAAAAAAGGGATTTTAGCAAACATCCAAAAACAAGTTATCAAGTGCAAAAAAAGAGCTGAAAAGGCCTCAGCTCATAGATTGTGATCAAGTCCATAATAAGACACATATGCCATGCGTAATTTGCCATTGTATTTCCTTGTAACACTTGTGCGTTGGTATGTGTTTAAAGGGACACTGAACCCAAATTTTTTATTTCGTGATTCAGATAGAGCATGCAATTTTTTTTTTTATATTTTTATTTTATTATCAGCATTATCACAGAAATAAGAAAAAACATCCTGAAAATTAAATCAAATCTATTCAAATTTTATCATTGAGTCAAACAATAAAACATTATTCTCTTTTGCCTTTCTGCTGATTTTTTTAACTTTATATGAACAAAACCAATACCAACCAACCAAAACAAAACAAAAGAGGAGGAGGAAGAACAAAAAAAAAAAAAAAAAAGGGGGGGGGGGAAGGGAGGAAGATAGAAGAAAAGATGGGAGGAAGAAAAGGAGACGAGGGGGAAAGAGAATTGGGAGGAAGGAAAGGCTTACCTCCGCGTCCTGATGCCTCTGTATCCTATTACCAGGCGCCAAGTAATACTAACTCTGAATTCCTAAATGGAAAGATCATATAATCTATTTCAGTCATCAAGTGTGTTTTAATAAAAGCTGACCATTTTTTGAAATTTTTTTTGATGTCTTCTTCACTATCTATGTTGGTGTCTCGTTGCTCAAGCATGCACTGTTTTTTAAGACAGTTTCTAACTTCTACGATTGTAGGGATCCTATGTTTTTTCCAATTTTTAAAGATGAAATATCTAGCTGCTAAAATTGACAAAATGATTAATTTTTCCTGGGATTGGTATTCTGCGCTAGGTTTTATACAGAATATAATCTGTATCATTGTGAGAACCAGAGGGGAGACATGCAATGAATTATTCAACCAAAATTCTAATTTAAGCCAAAATTGTCTAATTTTCGGGCACTTCCATGTCATATGCAACAGATCTGCTGCTGGAAGAAAGCATTTGGGACATTTGTTAAAATTTGAATTGCGTAATTTATAACCTTTTTCAGGAGTAAAATATGCTTTGTGTATTACTTTAACAAGTGCTTCTCTCCAAGTGGCAGAGAGAGTGGCCTGAGTTACTTTAGCAATTGATTTTTGAATAAATTTGAGTCTATAGTATTGGGGAGAATTAACGCATTCCAGTCTAGCACCATTTGTTCTACGAAAGGAAGTCCCTTATTAGTATTAAGAAGAAAATAGCCTGGGGTAATTGACATACGTCCAGTTTTAATTAACAACAGCCAGCTTTCCAGTTTTCCCAAGTCCCAACACCAACCTACATCTCTTACCAATTCTGAGATATAATGTCTTATTTGCAGATATGCAAAGAACTCCTAATTTAATATATTAAACTCACGTTTTAATTCCTCAAATGTTTTGACGCATTTTATTTCCTCATTAATAAGTTGCTGGGCTCTCTCCAATCCTAGATCGGACCATTTTTTAAATGTTACCGAGTTAAGACCGGATTGAAATTTTGGATTCCCCATTATTGGTAAGTACTGAGAAGCCTTACAATTAACTTTCAACAAACCTATTTTCCACCATGCCTTTAAAGGATTAAAGATAGCTTTAAACCTCTTAATTTCCAGAGGTAGCTCTTTTGGTTCAAAATTAATCAATCCTAATGGAAGATATTGATTACAGATACTTTCCTCAAGCGATATATTTGACACGTAGTTTTTAGAAAAAATCCAATCCGTCACCGTACGTGCCAAAAAGATCAAGTTATATAATCTAATATCTGGAAGAGCTAAACCCCTATATTCTTTTGCTAAAGATAATTTTAATAAGGATATCCTTGATCTCTTTCCTTGCCATATAAATCTTCTAACTGCACTATTTAGTGAACGAATATCCTTTTCAAAGACTATAATTGGGGTATTCTGTAAGATATATAGCAGTTTGGGAAGAACTATTTTGTATAATGCTATTCTTCCGGAAATGGAAATTTGTAAATTTTGACAAGTTTTCAATTTCTCTCAAATATTCACCAAAATTGGGGTTATATTAATTTGTATAAATGCATAGGGTTAACTGGAAGGATTCAGATACCACTTTAAATGGAGTGTCATTCATTGAACCTGAGCCAATATAACTCTGATTTTGACGGATTTACTTTATATCCGGAGAAGGATCCAAATTGTTCTATTATTCGTAAGAGTTTAGGTATATTTATCTTAGTATTTGCAATATAAAGAAGTATATTGTCCGCGTATAACGCGATTTTCATCTTGTGTTTACCTATTCTGATACCCTTGAGAGAATGTCTAATCATGAGCGCAAGAGGCTCTATAGCTACATCAAAAAGAAGGGGCGAGAGAGGGCATCCCTGGCGCGTTCCCCTCTCCAGTACAATTTCCGGAGATAAAGAGTTGTTGATTATTAACCTCGTTCAAGGTTCCTTATATAGATTTTTTACAAAATTGAGAAGATTATCTCTGATCCCAAATTTTTCCATAGAAGTAAGTATGTGATTAAAATATACCGAATCAAAGGCTTTTTCAGCATCAATCAAAACTATTGCAAGGTCTGGGGTGCCCTCTCTCTGCCCGTTGTCTATTGCTTCATGATTCCTGAAATACTCCGTTATCGTCAGGACCTCTCTGATTTTGGAGGCAGAGTTTCGGTGGTAGAGAAATCCTGCTTGATCTGTATGTATTATATATGGAAGGCCCTTTTGAAGTCTACGTGCCAAGATTGAAGTCAGAATCTTGTAATCTGAATTTAATAAAGCTATAGGGCGATATGATTCCTTATGTACAGGGTCTTTCCCTCCCTTAAGCACTAAAGTTGTGTAAGAAGCAGAGAAACAGGGAGTATAATTTTACCATTAATATAGAAATCATTATACAATTTATACAAATGAGGGACAATTTCTTGGGCTAGAATCTTGAAAACCTTGTTAGGGAGCCCATCTGGCCCTGCTGCTTTATTTAGAGACATCTCAGAGATTGTTTTTCCAAATTCTTCCATAGAGATCGGACTGTTAAGACTATTTATTATTTCCAGTGACAGTGTGGGATAATTAATTCAATTCCAAAATTCCTTGGCCTGGGCTGGATCAGCAGTTCTCATTGAATAAAGATCTTTATAATATTGTGTGATTACCTCTGAAATATCCTCCATTTTTGTAAGGAATTCTATCAATCAGGGAGGGCTTTTTTTCTCCCTTGACTAATTTGGCTAAAAGTCTACCAGATTTGTTTCTGAATCAATATAATTTGGCTTGAAATCTCAAATCCCTTTGTGTTTCTAAAAGCAATACCATTGCGTCTCTTTCATTTTTAGCTTTGATGTATCTAGCCCAGTTTAGAGGCAATTTCTACAGAAGGAAGCGATTATACGAATTGACCACAGAATTAATTGCTTCTTTTTCTCTGACCTTTAATTTCTTTGTTATCATGGCAGCATATGCTGTTATTTCCCCTCTGAGGACTGCCTTTGCAGCTCCCCAGAAAGTTTCAGGACGGTCAATATAGTCTGAGTTAAAGTGAATGTATTCTTTAAATTTATCATTAAGATATCTCTTAAATTTTAAGTCATTTGTCAAATAATAAGGAAAAGTAAATTATCATTAAGATATCTCTTAAATTTTAAGTCATTTGTCAAATAATAAGGAAAAGTAAATCGTGTAAGGGTGCTTTTTTGGCAATTTAAATATATCTCAAGAAACATAGGAGAATGATCTGACAAAACAATAGGTGTTATTCCCGTTTTTGTCTTCATTGTGCATAATCGTTCGTCTACCAAGAATAAATCTATTCTATATAGCGTTTTATGAGCCTTGGATAGACAGATGTAATCACGTACATCAGGATTCTGGATCCTCCAGATATCCTTTACTGCTAGATTTTGGTTAATTTTTGTAAACATCTTGAATTCTAAATTGTCTCTTTTATGTTTTACTTGTTTAGAGCTCTGCCTTAATCTATCCAAGGGACATTGTGGGGCCATATTAAAATCGCCACCAAGCACCAAATAGCCTTCAGAATATGAAAGTATTTTAGATTGCAATATATTCCAAAATTCAGAATCAAAAACATTTGGTGCGTATATATTACAAAGTGTGAAAATATGTTTAGCAATCTTGATTTTCAGCATTGCATATCTCCCATCCGGATGTATCTTTGAATGTATAACTTCAGACTCGACCTTTTTCCCTATCAAAATAGCTACCCCTCTTTTCCTCCTAACACTAGGTGTGGCAATTACTTCTTCCAGCAGGGAGGTGTCAATCAACCCGATCGTATTCGATCGGGTTGATTTCCGGCGATTCCTGTCCGCCTGCTCAGAGCAGGCGGACAGGGTTATGAAGCAGCGGTCTTTAGACCGCTGCTTCATAAGTTGTGTTTCTGGCGAGTCTGAAGACTCGCCAGCAACACGGCCCTTCAAGCTCTGTACGGAGCTTGATAAATGGGCCTGTTAGTGTTAAGGAATCTGTCCATGTGCCGTGGAAGAAAAATAAGTGAAAGAAAAATAAGAATAAAAGTTTGTGTTAGGAAAATTTGTATTCTAGTAGTGCTAAGTGTTTACGTGTTTACGTGAAACTCAGTGAGTTAGAGAGAAAAAAAAAAAAAAAAGGGGGGGAAGGGATGGAAAAAAAGTTTTTGAAGACTGTTCTACCAGATACTGGCGGGGCTTAGCACTGAAGCCTTATTACAACAAAATTATGTGGTTTTAGTCTATAAGTTAAGCACAAATGTATCTCTCTTTAACTATATCTATAATCAGATCTTCACATTGATTAAAGGGACACTGTAACCAAAATTTTTCTTTCGTGATTCAGATTGAGCATGAAATTTTAAGCAACTTTCTAATTTACTCCTATTATCAAATTTTCTTCATTCTCTTGGTATCTTTATTTGAAATGCAAGAATGTAAGTTTAGATGCCGGCCCATTTTTGGTGAACAACCTGGGTTGTCCTTGCTGATTGGTGGATAAATTCATCCACCAATAAAAAATTGCTGTCCAGAGTACTGAAACCAAAAAAAACTTAGATGCCTTCTTTTTCAAATAATGATAGCAAGAGAACGAAGAAAAATTGAAAATAGGAGTAAATTAGAAAGTTGCTTAAAATTGCATGCTCTTTCTGAATTACAAAAGAAAAAATTTAGGTTCAGTGTCCCTTTAAGTTAGCCACAAAGGAGAGAAGAGCCAACTATTACACTTATTAACAATTAATTTGACTAGCACCCCATTTTGGCACTATGTATTAACCTTTTAGCGAATTTGTGGAGTATCCAGACAATCACAGTGAAATGTTGCAGCTATAAAAACAAGTTGAGTTATATGAAACCTTGTAGTTTGTTTTATTTATGCATACCATGGGAATGTACAGATTCCCCTAGAGTACCTTTATCTATTATCTGGCGAATACCTCTTGCTGCAGGAAAAAAAAAAAAAGTATTATCCTTATATTAAAACACAAGCTTTCCACCAGGTGCCGCTTGATGGAGCTTGAAATAATCATGCAATCAAAAAAAAAAGGGGGGAGAAGAGAACAAAAAAACAAACAAACAAAAAAAAAACCAAATAGTTAAACAACCCTTATTAATACTTTACACACTGTAGAGTTCAATTATTAGCAGAACTTTCGCTTAAATGGTTGCTTTTCTTATATCTTGAGCTTTTTGTCTTAATTCTACTAGCACAAGATTAACCAACCAGTTGCCTATATTGTCTAGAGAAAAAAGCAATTGCGATTATATTATAGACTTCTAAGCCTTTTTAGTTAAGGAGAGTTAACAGTCCATCACACTTTATCTTATAATCGCAGTTCTGCTTTCAAAAAGTTACTACAAGGTATTTTTCTCCTCCTTCCTCCTATTCATGTAGTAGGAGTTATCTTATATAAACTTGCTAGTTACTGACAAAAACATTTAAACTGTTGCTCAGAAAGAGTTACAAGAACATAAATTGTGTCCGTTATTAATTGTGTCCAATGAAAGTTAACAATTTTGTAACTACATGAGACTTTCAATTGAAAGCATTTTCTTTTCTCTTCTTTTTTCCTCTGTAAAACTTCAGATGTAATAGCAATAAGGTATAGTCCTGTGCAAATTTTCATAAATGTTCTGCCATGTATTCAAGTTCACTTCTTTATTTTAAATGATATTGCAATATAACAAAAAACTTCCCCTCCACTACAAAATGCAAAAATAAAGCACCTCCAGAGAAGATATTAATTACACTCACCCCCTCACCTACAGCACGCTCACAGCCTCTCCACTCCTTTAGCCAGCCCACAATGAGCCGACCTCCTCTCGCGCAGCACCAGTGGGAGAGGAGGGCACCGGCCGCCAAATGACCTCACAGAGCTCCACAGCGGTTTCCAAGAAGGTAGAGGGCTACTCCAGTCCTTCAATCAAGCCAGCACAGGGCTCGCCTCCTCCCACGCAACACCGGTCAGTACTTGAACCTTTGCACTAAGCTTACCTCCTCTCTCACAACCTCTGTGGGAGAGGGGGAGGAGAAAGCGGTCTCTATAACAATTTGTCTGTTTGTTTTTTAATAAAAAAAAGTATAATTACAGGTCTTTCCAGGCTAGGGGGGTATCAGCACAGTGGGATGGAATTCCACTGTTTGTTCCGGCAGCGTTAGATCCTGCTATCCAGGTATCAGGGCTTGGCGCATACACCACCGCCAACAGCTATGGGACTGGAGTACAATTGCTCAGCTACCTGTGCTAAGCCCCTCCTCCGGAACAAGGGCCCCAGAGCATGCAATTTTGAGCAACTTTCTAATTTAATCCTATTATCAATTTTTCTTTGTTCTCTTGCTATCTTTATTTGAGAAAGAAGGCATCTAGGTTTTTTTTTTTGTTCAGAACTCTGGACAGCACTTTTCTATTGGTGTATGAATTTATCCACCAATTAGCAAGAATAACCCAGGTTGTTCACCAAAAATGGGCCGGCATCTAAACTTACATTCTTGCATTTCAAATAAAGATACCAAGAGAATGAGGAAAATTTGATAATAGGAGTAAATTAGAAAGTTGCTTAAAATGTCATGCTCTATCTTAATCACGAAAGAAAAAAATTGGGTTCAGTGTCCCTTTCACTCCTGCACAGGGATTAAACACATAGTTAAAGTACCTCTCAGCAGCATGCTCTCTGGTCTAAATTTGACATACAGAAGGGTGTAATGAGATGTAGATGCTTTTCTGTGTGCTTGGCAGGAATGAATGAATAATTAATACACATATAGTTTGGATTTTGGAATATTTATAACTGTAAAATGAGACAGCTTAGAGACGGCATGGAACCAAGTGTAAGCAATAATATCTTATGTAATTTAGGCAACATGCACATGTAATAATGCACTTTATATATGTAATCTAAAGCTAGTTTTATATATTGTTTAATACTTCTGTATACTTACTCTCAGAAAGATAGTACAGTACTGTAATCAGAAAGGTAATATTTGTTGTTTTAAATAAATATAGATTATTATTTACATTTTAGAACACAACAAAAAAAAAATTTGATCATTTTTTTTGTTTTGTTTTTAAATATTAAAAAGTTTGGATTTCAGAATAAGTTTGGATTTTGGGATTCCAGGTTTGGGGATTTGTACCTGTAGCACATTTGTGAGAAACATGTAGGAGACAAATATAAGCTAAAATGGGTCGAGCAGGGGGGATTAGAATGTGGGTGCAAGATATTTCTCAGTGCCTAGGGCAGCACTAGACACCAAATAACTAAGTGCAGCTTTACTGAGCCAGGCATGTTAGTTAATGACTTCCTGGCTGTAGGCAGTCATTGCACATTTTATCTACACTTAATGCTTTATTTAAATAGCCTATAATAATTTTGATGTATAATACCCATTTAAAGGAATAGTAAACACTTTGGCCTAGATTTGGAGTTTGGCGGTAGAAGGGCTGTTAACGCTACGCGGGCTTTTTTCTGGCCGCACCATAAAATTAACTCTGGTATCGAGAGTCCAAAAAAATGCTGCGTTAGGCTCCAAAAAAGGAGCGTAGAGCATTTTTACCGCAAATGCAACTCTCGATACCAGAGTTGCTTACGGACGCGGCCAGCCTCAAAAACGTGCTCGTGCACGATTCTCCTATAGGAAACAATGGGGCTGTTTGAGCTGAAAAAAAACCTAACACCTGCAAAAAAGCAGCGTTCAGCTCCTAACGCAGCCCCATTGTTTCCTATGGGGAAACACTTCCTACGTCTCCACCTAACACTCTAACATGTACCCCGAGTCTAAACACCCCTACCCTTACACTTATTAACCCCTAATCTGCCGCCCCCCGCTATCGCTGACCCCTGCATTATATTATTAACCCCTAATCTTCCGCTCCGTAAACCGCCGCAATTTACATTATCCCTATGTACCCCTAATCTGCTGCCCCTAACACCGCCGACCCCTATATTATATTTATTAACCCCTAACCTGCCCCCCACAACGTCGCCGCCAGCTACTTACAATAATTAACCCCTAATCTGCCGACCGCAAAGCGCCGCCACCTACGTTATCCTTATGTACCCCTAATCTGCTGCCCCTAACACCGCCGACCCCTATATTATATTTATTAACCCCTAATCTGCCCCCCTCAACGTCGCCGACACCTGCCTACACTTATTAACCCCTAATCTGCCGAGCGGACCTGAGCGCTACTATAATAAAGTTATTAACCCCTAATCCGCCTCACTAACCCTATCATAAATAGTATTAACCCCTAATCTGCCCTCCCTAACATCGCCGACACCTAACTTCAATTATTAACCCCTAATCTGACGACCGGAGCTCACCGCTACTATAATAAATGGATTAACCCCTAAAGCTAAGTCTAACCCTAACACTAACACCCCCCTAACTTAAATATAATTTACATCTAACGAAATTAATTAACTCTTATTAAATAAATTATTCCTATTTAAAGCTAAATACTTACCTGTAAAATTAATCCTAATATAGCTACAATATAAATTATAATTACATTGTAGCTATTTTAGGATTAATATTTATTTTACAGGCAACTTTGTAATTATTTTAACCAGGTACAATAGCTATTAAATAGTTAAGAACTATTTAATAGTTACCTAGTTAAAATAATAACAAAATTACCTGTAAAATAAGTCCTAACCTAAGTTATAATTAAACCTAACACTACCCTATCAATAAATTAATTAAATAAAATACCTACAATTACCTACAATAAAACCTAACACTACACTATCAATAAATAAATTAAATACAATTTCTACAAATAACTACAATTACATAAACTAACTAAAGTACAAAAAATAAAAAAGAACTAAGTTACAAAAAATAAAAAAATATTTACAAACATAAGAAAAATATTACAACAATTTTAAACTAATTACACCTACTCTAAGCCCCCTAATAAAATAACAAAGACCCCCAAAATAAAAAAATGCCCTACCCTATTCTAAATTAATAAATTTAAAAGCTCTTTTACCTTACCAGCCCTGAACAGGGCCCTTTGCGGGGCATGCCCCAAGAAAATCAGCTCTTTTGCCTGTAAAAAAAAACATACAATACCCCCCCCAACATTACAACCCACCACCCACATACCCCTAATCTAACCCAAACCCCCCTTAAATAAACCTAACACTAAGCCCCTGAAGATCTTCCTACCTTGTCTTCACCTCACCGGGTATCACCGATCGGTCCTGGCTCCGATATCTTCATCCAACCCAAGCGGGGGCTAGACATCCAATGAAGAAGTCCAGAAGAGGGTCCAAAGTCTTCCTCCTATCCGGCAAGAAGAGGACATCTGGACCGGCAAACATCTTCATCCAAGCGGCATCTTCGATCTTCTTCCATCCGGTGCGGAGCGGGTCCATGTTGAAGCAGCCGACGCGGATCCATCCTCTTCTTCCGGCGTCTCCCGATGAATGACGGTTCCTTTAAGGGACGTCATCCAAGATGGCGTCCCTCGAATTCCGATTGGCTGATAGGATTCTATCAGCCAATCGGAATTAAGGTAGGAATATTCTGATTGGCTGATGAAATCAGCCAATAAGAATCAAGTTCAATCCGATTGGCTGATTTGATCCTGGCTCCGATATCTTCATCCAAAAAATTTAAGTGATCAATTAACCGCCAGTCATTTTGACAGAAATGCTAAAAAAGCTCCATTATACAAAGGATCCATAGCATGTGGTAATTGTAAAAACTGCACATATATGGTTAAAAAGAAATACATGATGGATAGATTCAATAGAAAGTGGACAATTCAGAATCACATCACTTGTAAAACCTCAAATGTGATCTATTGTCTGTCATGTAGCTGCAATTGTTTTTATGTAGGTACGACTACCAGACAAATGGGGGTTAGAATCACTGAGCACCTCAGTAATATAAGGAACGCAGCAAAGGATGTAGAAAAAGGCAAACAAATCACCAGTGTTGCCAGACATTTTCTACACCACCATAAAGGAAAGATTAATACCTTTAAATTCTGGGGACTGGAAAGTATACGCCCTGGCATACGGGGTAGTGATATGGAACAAATCTTGCTAAAAAAAGAAGCGAGATGGATATTTAATCTGAATACTGTCATGCCCAATGGCATGAATGAGAATAATAATTTTTGGGCATTCCTCTGATTTTTAACTATATGCTTCAATTTTATTCCTTGCTTAAATATTAATATGATGTTCTCTAGTTAGCTGCATTCTTTTGTGCACCCAGAAATAATTTCTTAGATAACACTATGATATGCATAACAGCATCATGCTATTACTGCATTGGTTATATAGGTCTGCTTCTCATTTGTTTGTAAATATGTTAAAATATCATAATGCACATAATAGACCCAACGTATAAAGGGTCAAGTATTATTTATCATCTTTTACATTAAACAACGCCTTTACAGTGATGATGTGTCAAAGTTGGAATTTCTAACTGCACATACATAACGTTGTTTGTTTGAGTTTGTATAAAGATTAAATAAATAATTATCGTGTGGTGACAAAAAATCATAACTTATCTGGGTAAATGCTACTCTTTACATAATAAGAAATGATCTATGTTAATGAGACAGTAAAAACTATATATATATCTGTTTCATTCGATTATAGTTACCAAGCAGTCAATATGTTATGCATTATAACGTGTACGCTATCATTTTCATAAATCTAATAACGAGCTATTATTGTTATGTAAGAACCATTTGGCACTCTGTGTAGATACTAATTGCACACCGCATAAGCTAACTTTTGCCCTTATAACATAATTGGCCCTTGGATTAATAATTTCTGGGTGCACATGGAATCGCACTATTGAGAGTGATCATCGCTACAGTTATCCTATTATCCAAGCCTCATAAACACTGTAGAGAACCAAAGGGATCAACAATTGGTTATGAGGATTTTACGAGTAACCAATCACAAACTGATTCTCATCCTATGACACGCTAATACCAAATCGCGTGTGAGTGGCTAAGAGGTGGGCGTGAACGACACGCACGCTGTGATTGGGTAAAGGACATAGGAGAGGGGTATATCAGGCCCTCACAGCGAGACACTCGTCTTGTCAAACTGAAGTTGCACATTGAGAAAGGCCGCTACTCGGCCGAAACGCGTTTGTACATAGCACAGCAGTATGCTTATGTAGCATAGTGTTTTTAAATAACTTTTTGTTACTCACGCTTTAGCTTAATAGCTGCAAGGGACGTGTCACACAGTATAGAAACCATCCCTGTCACCTGAAGCCAGCGTATCCTGCTACTGGCCAGGAATATAGGGGGGTGGTTGAATCTGTGTTTCACTGTCTGGGTATATTGCAGTGTGATATTAACAGCGTGAGTGTGGAGTGTAAGTGTGGAGCAATTTTTGATAATGGTGAGAGTGTTTATCTTCTTACACTCTCTTTTATAGTGGTTTAATAATAAATAATTAGTTTTAACTAAATTAATCTTCTTGTCTAGTTGAATATATCAACTTATTTACAATATATTATAGGAATGAGTGCTAAATAACCCCTTCTTGTCCAGTCTTTTCCCCCCATTCTCCCCTTTTTTTTGAATCCTGTATTTTAAGAAAGATTTCTTTCAAACTGGAGCAGTTATCTATCTTTTTAAACAATAAAAATGTTGGAGTAGACTTCCCTTTAAGTACACTGTCTCTTTAACTTGCTGTAGTAAGTATTTAATGGGACATTAAGCACTAAATACATGCTAGGTAGAATGATGCATTCAAAGAAAAGATTAGTCGGAGACTAACATGTAGATGTATTTTTTAAAGTTTCATTAGCTTTTTTAATATTGCCAAAATAACTGTAAAGTTTTAGTGCCTATAAAACAATGGGAGCTGCCATGTTGTAACTTAGGTTACCTTCTATGCTGTGGCCAATTAGGGACAGTTATAAATAGGTCACTAAAGTGTGCAGTCAATGGCTATGTGGAATATAACAGTGTTCTGTACTATGATTTCTAACAGCAACTGAAAAGCTCACAATTTCAGAATGGAATTACAGGAAAAGGGGACAAAATAAATAATAAAAGTATATTGCAGAGTTTTTTTTTATAAATTTGATTTATTATTTCGTATAACCATCTCAAAGTGTTTAATGTCCCTTTAATATAACTGGGACAGCCAATTTTCTTACACTCTCACTGAACAAACATTCAAACTATAAGAGATAGCCTTTCACATGCTTTTTTCACGAGATTTTTATGGGAGCTTTCACAGAATCAAAATAAGTACCAACAAAACAAAAGCTTTAAGAGTATTCTTATACATATTCTGTATATTATAATATACAACAAAGAGCACTTAAATACATTTATAGAAATTCATTATATTTTGACCACAGACCCTGCCATTGATTAGGGGTGTGTATTAATGGGTGTATTGGAAAAGCTAGTGTCTTATTTTACGTAGCCTTATTTTTGCACAAGTCTGTACATTTGTAAGACAAAAAGCATTAGCAGTTTTGTCCCTCTGCAGCTTCTGTAGCGAAGATTTTTCAAATTAGAACCATTTCTGACAAAAACCAAAAGGAAAAGCATCTGTGAGGTTCCTTTACTTTCTCCTGGTACAGCAGTGTGGTTGCCATAATGAGACTTGATATGTTTTGCATGTTTGTATCTAGTAAGTGCATTTTATTTTGTGTGTAATATTAAAGGGGCAGTAAACCTGTTGAGATTGTCATATAAAATAGTTAATGATATACAGAGTTAAACAACTTAGCAATATACAGGTAGAAAATCCTTTATCCAAATTGCTTGGGACCGGAAAAGGTTTGGATTTCAGAATATTTGTATCTTTAAAAGGAGACAGTTTGTAGAGGGGATGGGACGAAGTGTAAACAATAATATTTTATACCATTTAGGCAATATTTACATGTCATAATAAAGCTAAAGGCAGTTTTATATTATTTTTAATAATCTTGCATGCATAGGGGCATATGTATCAAGCTCCGAATGGAGCTTGATGCCCCGTGTTTCTGGCGAGCCCGCAGGCTTGCCAGAAACAGCAGTTATGAAGCAGCGGTCACAAAGACCGCTGCTCCATAACCTGTCCGCCTGCTCTGAGCAGGCGGACAAACATCGCCGGAAATCAACCCGATCGAGTATGATCGGGTTGATTGACACCCCCCCCTGCTGGCGGCCAATTGGCCGCGAGTCTGCAGGGGGCGGCGTTGCACCAGCAGCTCTTGTGAGCTGCTGGTGCAATGATGAATACGGCGAGCGTATTGCTCGCCGTATTCAGCGAGGTCTGTCTGACCTGATCCGCACTGTCAGATCAGGTCCGACAGACCTTGATAACTAGAGGCCAATGTACCATCAGAAAATGTATTTTTTTTATATTTCTTTTTTTAAATAATTAATTTCAGAATAAGTTTAATTTTGGAATTCCAGATTTGGGAATAAGTGCATGTACTATAATTATTTATTTTGTTTAATGTGTGGTTTATTATCTTCTCATTTCTGCTCAATTAAAAAAAATGGAGAATTTGTCAACACAAATAATTTGTCAACACAATAACAATAACTCAAGTCTGCATTAGCTCCTACTATTAAGGAAAGTGTTGGTTTAAACTTCATCATTGAAACACAATTGAAGCAAGCAAGATGTTAACAACATTAAAACTCAGCTGAAATATTAATTTCTTATGAGTGTAGAAAAATTGTTGTAAATACTTAGGCCTAGATTTAGAGTTCGGCGTTAGCCGTGAAAACCAGCGTTAGAGGCTCCTAACGCTGGTTTTAGGCTACCGCCGGTATTTGGAGTCACTCAAAATAGGGTCTAACGCTCACTTTTCAGCCATGACTTTTCCATACTGCAGATCCCCTTACGCCATTTGCGTATCCTATCTTTTCAATGGGATCTTCCTAACGCCGGTATTTAGAGTCGTTTCTGAAGTGAGCGTTAGAGCTCTAACGACAAAACTCCAGCCGCAGGAAAAAAGCAGGAGTTAAGAGCTTTCTGGGCTAACGCCGGTTCATAAAGCTCTTAACTACTGTACCCTAAAGTACACTAACACCCATAAACTACCTATGCACCCCTAAACTGAGGTCCCCCCACATCGCCGCAACTCGATTAAATTTTTTTAACCCCTAATCTGCCGACCGCCACCTACGTTATACTTATGTACCCCTAATCTGCTGCCCCTAACCCCGCCGACCCCTGTATTATATTTATTAACCCCTAACCTGCCCCCCACAACGTCGCCGCAAGCTACTTACAATAATTAACCCCTAATCTGCCGACCGCAAAGCGCCGCCACCTACGTTATCCTTATGTACCCCTAATCTGCTGCCCCTAACACCGCCGACCCCTATATTATATTTATTAACCCCTAATCTGCCCCCCTCAACGTCGCCGACACCTGCCTACACTTATTAACCCCTAATCTGCCGAGCGGACCTGAGCGCTACTATAATAAAGTTATTAACCCCTAATCCGCCTCACTAACCCTATCATAAATAGTATTAACCCCTAATCTGCCCTCCCTAACATCGCCGACACCTAACTTCAATTATTAACCCCTAATCTGACGACCGGAGCTCATCGCTACTATAATAAATGGATTAACCCCTAAAGCTAAGTCTAACCCTAACACTAACACCCCCCTAAATTAAATATAATTTTAATCTAACGAAATTAATTAACTCTTATTAAATAAATTATTCCTATTTAAAGCTAAATACTTACCTGTAAAATTAATCCTAATATAGCTACAATATAAATTATAATTACATTGTAGCTATTTTAGGATTAATATTTATTTTACAGGCAACTTTGTAATTATTTTAACCAGGTACAATAGCTATTAAATAGTTAAGAACTATTTAATAGTTACCTAGTTAAAATAATAACAAAATTACCTGTAAAATAAGTCCTAACCTAAGTTATAATTAAACCTAACACTACCCTAGCAATAAATTAATTAAATAAAATACCTACAATTACCTACAATAAAACCTAACACTACACTATCAATAAATAAATTAAATACAATTTCTACAAATAACTACAATTACATAAACTAACTAAAGTACAAAAAATAAAAAAGAACTAAGTTACAAAAAATAAAAAAATATTTACAAACATAAGAAAAATATTACAGGGCCCTTTGCGAGGCATGCCCCAAGAAAATCAGCTCTTTTGCCTGTAAAAAAAAACATACAATACCCCCCCCCAACATTACAACCCACCACCCACATACCCCTAATCTAACCCAAACCCCCCTTAAATAAACCTAACACTAAGCCCCTGAAGATCTTCCTACCTTGTCTTCACCTCACCGGGTATCACCGATCGGTCCTGGCTCCGATATCTTTTTTAGCATTTCTGTCAAAATGACTGGCGGTTAATTGATCACTTAAATTTTTTGCACGTCTGTAGGTACACATAGGATTCTCTGGGATAATGGATTTTAACTGTTCATCTAGTTGTAAAATATGCCAATGTTTTGATAGTATATTAGATATCTGTTGGCTTTGGTTACAATATGTGGAAATGAACCTGAGCGGATTTGAATTTGCCTCTATCTTTTTGGGTCTAAGAAGTTCCTCCCTATTTTTGTATAGTGCTTTCTGATAGGCTCTCTTAAGAGACTTTCTAGAATACCCCCTCAAAAGTAATCTATTCCTCAATTCATTAGCAGCCTTTTGAAAAGATTCTAATGATGAACAATTTCTACGCAGCCTCAAATATTCCCCCATTGGTAGACCCCTAATAGTATTAGGATGATGAGAACTATTAGCGTTAAGGATATTATTTGTGGCCGTAGGCTTTCTAAAGGTTTCCGTCTCTAGATTGTTGTTACATTTTAAAATGGATAAATCTAGGAATTCTACCTTTTTATCATCATATGTCATGGTGAGATGTAATCCAAAGGGATTATCATTGAGGATCGAAATAAACTCATGTAGTAATTCTGTAGAGCCCTCCCATACAAACAAAATGTCATCTATATACCTGGACCAGTGGGTGATGTGCTTAGTAAACTGTAGAAGATTGGTATTAAACACTACAGTTTCTTCCCACCAGCCCAGGTATATATTGGCGTAAGTAGGGGCGCAAGATGTCCCCATGGCGGTTCCACATAGTTGGAGATAAAACTTCCCATCAAAGACGAAGTAATTGTGTTCTAACACAAATTCTAACAAGTCAATGATGAATTGAATTTGTCAAACTGAAGTTGCACATTGAGAATGGCCGCTACTCGGCCGAAACGCATTTGTACATAGCACAGCAGTATGCTTATGTAGCATAGTGTTTTTAATTAACTTTTTGTTACTCACGCTTTAGCTTAATAGCTGCAAGGGACGTGTCACACAGTATAGAAACCATCCCTGTCACCTGAAGCCAGCGTATCCTGTTACTGGCCAGGAATACAGGGGGGTGGTTGAATCTGTGTTTCACTGTCTGGGTATATTGCAGTGTGATATTAACAGCGTGAGTGTGGAGTGTAAGTGTGGAGCAATGTTTGATAATGGTGAGAGTGTTTATCTTCTTACACTCTCTTTTATAGTGGTTTAATAATAAATAATTAGTTTTAACTAAATTAATCTTCTTGTCTAGTTGAATATATCAGCTTATTTACAATATATTATAGGAATGAGTGCTAAATAACCCCTTCTTGTCCAGTCTTTTCCCCCCATTCTCCCCTTTTTTTGAATAATTAATACAAAGGGTTAGCACCAGGGAATACTATATCCCTTTTTCCTATATTAACACTTTCACATTGCCAGACTTTTTCTTTCTTTTGTTAAAATACAGGATAGCTGGAATTATCTACTATTCAGACTTCTAGATTCTATATTATAAGAGGTTCCTGCATCAATTGAGCCTTCTATTGGGCTTTTCTGCAGCCTAAATATACCGCAGATTGCTTTGAGGCCTCAGCCTCCACACCAACCCCCCAGCAGGTACCCTTAGATTCTTGCTTTGAGTCTTTAGAATAAGCTGCATTTAAACTACTGGTGTTATTTATGATTATACACCATGGAGGAAGTTTATGTAACTATGAGACCTTTTGGAGGAACAAGAGCTCAAAATTGTTGCTAGACTAGACCAGCTCCAATCTCTTGTGGAGACCGTGACTAGGGAGAGAGCTGTCCCTGCCTAGGATTGAGGACGCTGATATTCCAAAGCTGCTGCAGCCTGGGCTACTGACGGCTGGGCGGCCTCACAGTATAGAAGATTCTGTCTCTCCGATGCCGGATACGTGTCTGGTTGCCTCTTTTGAGCTTGCCGTCCCTGCCTGGGGAGATGCGGCAGGCCCTCTGGAGGGGGGTGGCGAGTTAGCCCTTGATGACGGAACCACTTCTGGGATATGCCGAGATCTGAAGATGGGGCTGCTGGGTCCGCCGGACATCTCAGATCAGCATGAGACATTGGCAGTGCCACAAGGTTCGAGACCCAAGACACTGATGGATGGACTCATGAATCCTGCTTCATTCTTAGACCTAGCCATTGAGGTGGAATCGGTTGCTTACAGGCGGGTAATACTCTAAGCATGGGAACACATACCTGGTCTTCCAGTCCGGTACAGTACTTTGACTTTGAAATCTGCTCCTCTCATGAGAACTATTGTTTGAGATTGAGGGCCCATATTGCTGGACTCTTGTGCTCATTTACAGTTCCCTTATTTTTCTGTCTGTTAAGTTATGTTTGGTGTTTCTGCCCTCTCGTAGGTATTTACATAAATGGATTTTTGGGCCTATGTGCCCCTGATTAGGAGGGCTTATACGCCTGGGATTTTTAACATACAGTTCTCCTTTTACCTTAAGAAGTGTGTACTAACTGCTAGCAATTGAGATGATAAGCTTTGACATATTCTGGTTTAAGCTTACATATATTTTAGCATGCAGCCCTAGTTGTAGTAAGACAAGCAGATGTGTCATTGACTCTCATCCTCCCAGATCATTTATTTATTTTTTAAATCGCGTGCCATCGCAATTTTTAAATCGCGGTGCATTAATTGTGGTTTAAAATTGCATATGCGATTAATCATGCAGCCCTAGTTGTAGTAAGATATAGTGATAAGTATTTCATATTGTATCTAATTTTAATTCTATACATCAATGCCTTACATTGTAATTTGTCTATTTTGTAATGTCTGGTGAACCTTAATAAAAATCATTTAAAAAAAAAAAAAAAAAAAAAAAAAAGATAATCCCTTTATTACCCATTCTCCAGTTTTGCATACCCAACACGGTTATATTGATATACTTGTTTACCTCTGTGATTACCTGGTATCTAAGCCTCTGAAGACTGCCCCCTGACCACATGGCTATTTATTTATTATCTATTGACTTGCATTTTAGCCAGTTTGTGTCATGCACAACTCCACGGGAGAGAGCACAATGTTATCTATATGGCACACAAAGATTAGCAATCTGTTTTTGTGAAAAGCTAATAAATAAGCATCTGATAAGAGGATGTCTGTAGTGGCTAAGAAACAAGCAGAAATTTAGAGGTTTAAATGTTATAAAGTATATTAATATATCAATGTTGGTTGTGCAAAGCTGAAGAAGGGGCAGTAAAGGCGTTATCTATCTTTTTAAACAATAACAATTTTGGTGTAAGCAGTCCCTTTAAATGTTTTCTGTCATCCATATATATGAGCAGTATTTAAAAATGTAGATGTTAAAATGTTAATATAAACTGATGTACCAGTTAAAAATATGTAGCGGTCCGTTGCTTCCTCCACCCTCTTAGAGTTTCCAGGATTTGGACAGTGTTACGTAGAGAGCGGTCCCACCCGCTCTCTATGTAGTCAACCAGGCACGCTCATGAGAGGGGAAAACTTTGCACATGCGCAAACCTCCACACTTGGCTCTCTGATACAAAGTAATTAATGAATAAAGAGATTTATTGCTTACTGTTAGATCAGAGAGCAGAGGTGCGATTCTAACTTGCGAGCGATCCTGATACCTCAGACAATAATGAGCAATTTTTATATTGTAAGTATCAACTTATTTAATTTAAATGATATTTATAATAAGTAAGTATAATTGAGTCATTTACAAAGTATAAAAAATTGTTTTTGCTATTACTACTAATAAATTAGAAATAATTATAGATTTAGTTTAAAAATATAATTTTTAAGCAGTGGATTTTTGTTATAAGTAATGTTCTGTAAATTAAAAACTTAAAAAATAAATTAAGTGATTGGTACTTTTTGTCACAAATCTAGCGCTTGTATAATACTATGAAATAACTATAATGAACATAACTGTTTGACAAACTCAAACTTTATCTCATAAATTAATAACAACTAGATTACAAGTCTGTGCATTCGTCTTTTAACGCTGAAAATATGATAATTTCAGCGTTAAAACAGCACCGCAGCCATTACAAGTCTTGTCGGTATAGCTGTACAGCAAGCCTTTTGGCCTGTAACGCAACGTCAGTCCTGCATTCGTAAAAACTACCTATTAACCTCCCGCATCGCAAATACGATATTAAATTTATTAACCCTTAATCTGCAGCTACCCTACATCACCGCCACTAAAAATAATTATTAACCCCTATTCTTCCGCCGCGCCCCAACATCATGTCACCACTATCATAAAGTTATTAAACCCTAAACCACCGCCTTCCCGCATCGCAAACACTATTTAAATATTATTAACCCCTAATCTGCCGTCCGCCCCCACTATACTTAAGTTATTAAGCCCTAGACAGCTGCCACTATAATAAACATATTAACCCTTAAACCGCAAGCCCCCCACGACTAAATATATTAAAATAAACAATTAACCCCTAAACCACAAGCCCCCCCACAACAAAATATATTAAAATAAACTATTAACCCCTAAACTGAAAGCCCCCCACATCGCAGTAAACTAAATTATTCTAGTAACCCCTAAACCTAACGCCCCCTAACTTTAGATTAAAATTACATTTTCCCTTTCTTAAATTAAATTAAAACTTACCTGTCAAATTAAAAAACTAAGTTTAAACTAATATAATTATTAAACTAAAATTAAACTAACTACCAATTAAATTAAACTGAACCACACATAAAAAAAATCCTATCACTACTTACAAAAAAATAAAAGACTAAATTACAAAAAATAACAAACACTAACGGCTAGATTACGAGTCTTGCGTTAGCCTTAAAAAGCAGCGTTGGCCGGTCCCAAAGCTGCTTTTTAACGCCCGCTGGTATTATGAGTCTTGCAGGTACAGGTGTACCGCTCACTTTTTTGGCCAGACTCGGAAATACCACAAATCCACTTACGTCAATTGCGTATCCTATATTTTCAATGGGACTTGCATAGCGCCGGTATTACGAGTCTGACCAAAAGTGAGCAGTAAACCCTCTCCTGTCAAGACTGGTACCGCATTTTAAAGTCAGTAGCTTAAAACTCTTAACCAAAGTGCTAAAAAGTACACTAACACCCATAAACTACCTAATAACCCCTAAACCGAGGCTCCTCCACATTGCAAACACTAAAATAAATATTTTAACCCCTAATCTGCTGAACCGGACATCGCCGCCACCTACCTACATTTATTAACCCCTAATCTGCCGCCCCCAACGTCGCCGCCACTATAATAAAGTTATTAACCTCTAAACCTAAGTCTAACCCTAACCCTAACACCCCCTAACTTAAATATAATTTAAATAAATCTAAATAAAATTACTACAATTAACTAAATTATTCCTATTTAAAACTAAATACTTACCTATAAAATAAACCCTAAGCTAGCTACAATATAACTAATAATTACATTGTAGCTAGCGTATGAATTATTTTTATTTTACAGGCAAGTTTGTATTTATTCTAACTAGGTATAATAGTTATTAACTATTAACTATTTAATAACTACCTAGTTAAAATAAAGACAAATTTACCTGTAAAATTAAACCTAACCTAAGTTACAATTACACCTAACACTACACTATAATTAAATTAATTACCTAAATTAAATACAATTAATTACAATTAAATAAAATTATCTAAAGTACAACCCCCCCTACTAAATTACAGAAAATAATACAGAAATTACAAGATTTTTAAACTAATTACACCTAATCTAATCCCTCTAACAAAATAAAAAAGACCCCCAAAATAAAAAAAGCCCTACCCTACACTAAATTACAAATAGCCCTTAAAAGGGCCTTTTGCGGGGCATTGCCCTAAAGTAATCAGCTCTTTTACCTGTAAAAAAAATTACAATTCCCCCACCACCCACACAACCAACCCTACTCTAAAACCCACCCAATCCTCCCTTAAAAAAACATAACAATAACCCCCTTAAGATCCCCTTACCGGGAGACGTCTTCACCCAACTGGGCCGAAGTCCTCAACGAAGCTGGGAGAAGTCTTCATCCAAGCCGGGCGAAGTGGTCCTCCCGACGGGCAGAAGTCTTCATCCAGACGGCATCTTCTATCTTCATCCATCCGGCGCAGAGCGGGTCCATCTTTAAGACATCCGACACGGAGCATCCTCTTCTTCCGACGGCTAAACACAGAATGAAGGTTCCTTTAAATGACGTCATCCAAGATGACGTCCCTTCAATTCAAATTGGCTGATAGAATTCTATCAGCCAATCGGAATTAAGGTAGAAAAAATCCTATTGACTGATGCAATCAGCCAATAGGATTGAAGACCAATCCTTTTGGCGGATCCAATCAGCCAATAGGATTGAGCTTGCATTCTGTTGGCTGATTGGAACAGCCAATAGAATGCAAGCTCAATCCTATTTGCTGATAGCTTGGATAAATACTTCTCCGGGCTTTGTTGAGGACTTCGGCCCGGTTGGGTGAAGACGTCTCCCGGTAAGGTGATCTTCAGGGGGTTAGTGTTAGGTTTTTTTTTAAGGGGGGATTGGGTGGGTTTTAGAGTAGGGTTGGTTGTGAGGGTGGTGGGTTTTAATGTTGGGGGGGAATTGTAATTGTTTTTACAGGTAAAATAGCTGATTACTTTGGGGCAATGCCCCGCAAAAGGCCCTTTTAAGGGCTATTTGTGATTTAGTGTAGGGTAGGGCTTTTTTTATTTTGGGGGGCTTTTTTATTTTGTTAGGGGGATTAGATTAGGTGTAATTAGTTTAAAAATCTTGTAATTTCTTTATTATTTTCTGTAATTTAGTGGGGGGGTTTTGTACTTTAGATACTTTTATTTAATTGTAATTAATTGTATTTAATTTAGGTAATTCATGAAATTATAGTGTAGTGTTAGGTGTAGATGTAACTTAGGTTAAGTTTTATTTTACAGGTAAATTTGTCTTTATTTTAACTAGGTAGTTATTAAATAGTTAATAACTATTCTACCTAGTTAAAATAAATACAAAGTTGCCTGTAAAATAATAAAAATAAACCCTAAACTAGCTACAGTGTAACTAATAGTTATATTGTAGCTATTTTAGGGTTTATTTTATAGGTAAGTATTTAGTTTTAAATAGAAATTATTTAGTTAAGTGTAGTAATTTTATTTAGATTTATTTAAATTATATTTAAGTTAGGGGGGTTAGGGTTAGGGTTAGACTTAGGTTTAGGGGTTAATAACTTTATTATAGTGGAGGCGACGTTGGGGGCGGCAGATTAGGGGTCAATAAATGTAGTTAGGTTGCGGCAAGATTGGGGGTGGCAGATAAGGGGTTAATAAATATAATGTAGGTGTTGGCGATGTTGGGGGCAGCAGATTAGGGGTTCATAAGTATAATGTAGGTGGCGGCGGTGTCCGGAGCAGCAGATTAGGGGTTAATAATATAATGTAGGTAGTGATGTCGCGAATTGTTCGCTGGCGAATAGTTCCCGGCGAACATAGCATGTTCGCGTTCGCCGCAGCGGGCGAACATATGCGATGTTCGATCCGCCCCCTATTCGTCATCATTGAGTAATACTTTGACCTTGTACCTCACAGTCAGCAGGCACATTCAGCAGCAGACCCTCCCTCCCAGACCCTCCTACCTCCTGGACAGCATCCATTTTAGATTAATTCGGAAGCTGCATTGTTAGTGAGAGGAGGGACAGTGTAGCTGCTGCTGATTTAGTAGGGAAATCTATAGCCAGGCTAGTGTATTCAGTGTCCACTACAGTCCTGAAGGACTCATCTGATCTCTGCTGTAAGGACAGCACCCCAAAAAGCCCTTTTTAGGGCTGCTTTTTTTTTTTTTTCCCTGTGTAATCTAATTGCAGTTGCCTGCCTGCCAGTGTGTGTGTCAGGCTCACAGCGTATACTGTGCCCACTTGCCCAGTGCCACCACTCATATCTGGTGTAACAGTAGTGTAGATTTTAAAAAAACAACACTTTTTTGACTGTGTTAAATAATAGCAGTCAGTTTCCTTCACACGTGTGCGTTTAAGTGCCTGCCTGCCAGGGCACAGTGTCACCCCAGTGCAACTCATATCTGGTGTAACAGTAGTGTAGATTTAAAAAAAAAACAACACTTTTTTGACTGTGTTAAATAATAGCAGTCAGTTTCCTTCACACGTGTGCGTTTAAGTGCCTGCCTGCCAGGGCACAGTGTCACCCCAGTGCAACTCATATCTGGTGTAACAGTAGTGAAGATTTTTAAAAAAAAAAACACTTTTTTGACTGTGTTAAATAAGAGCAGTCAGTTTCCTTCACATGTGTGCGTTTCAGTGCCTGCCTGCCAGGGCACAGTGTCACCCCAGTGCAACTCATATCTGGTGTAACAGTAGTGTAGATTTAAAAAAAACAACACTTTTTTGACTGTGTTAAATAATAGCAGTCAGTTTCCTTCACACGTGTGCGTTTAAGTGCCTGCCTGCCAGGGCACAGTGTCACCCCAGTGCAACTCATATCTGGTGTAACAGTAGTGTAGATTTAAAAAAAAAAAAAACCTTTTTTGACTGTGTTAAATAATAGCAGTCAGTTTCCTTCACACGTGTGCGTTTAAGTGCCTGCCTGCCAGGACACAGTGTCACCCCAGTGCAACTCATATGTGGTGTAACAGTAGTGTAGATTTAAAAAAAAAAAAACTTTTTTGACTGTGTTAAATAATAGCAGTCAGTTCCCTTCACACTAATAATAATAAAGGGATTATCTATCTTTTAAAACAATAAAAATTCTGGTGTAGACTGTCCCTTTAAACGGGGAGTTTGGTCTGTCACTGTGAATCGGGCGTAACCCTTACACTACCTGATCGATACAACATCATATCTGATGTTTTAAAGCACGTTATTCCAAACAATTTAGGAATGTTAGGTGATTTATGCCCTTTATGGATTAAAACCAGACTCTGCATCAACTATGTAATTTTCCATGGGAGTTTTGCCATGGATCCCCCTCCGGGATGCCACAGTCCAGGTGTTAGTACCCTTGAAACAACTTTTCCATCACTATTGTGGCTAGAAAGAGTCCCTGTGGGTTTTAAAATTCGCCTGCCTATTGAAATCTATGGCGGTTCGCCCGTTCGCGAACAGCTGTGGAAGTTCGCGTTCGCCTTTTGCGAATGCAAAATTTTAGGTTCGCGACATCACTAAATGTAGGTATCAGCGATGTCGGGGGCCGCAGATTAGGGGTTAATAAGTGTAAGATTAGGGGTGTTTAGACTCGGGGTTCATGTTAAGGTGTTAGGTGTAGACATAACTTTTATTTCCCCATAGGAATCAATGGGGCTGCGTTAGGAGCTTTACGCTGCTTTTTTGCAGGTGTTAGTTTTTTTTTCATCCGGCTCTCCCCCATTGATTCCTATGGGAAATCGTGCACGAGCACGTTCAGCCAGCTCAACGCTAACGTAAGCAGCGCTGGTATTGAGGTGAGATGTGGAGCAAAATTTTGCTCTTTGCTCACTTTTTTGCGGTTAACGCCGGGTTTCTAAAAACCCGTAATACCAGCACTGTCTTTAAGTGAGCGGTGAGCTTAAACTGCTCGTTAGCACCGCACAGCTTCTAACGCAAAACTCGTAATCTAGGTGTAAGTAAAGAAAAATAACAAACAAAATTATCCAAAATAAAAAAGAATTGCAACTAATCTAAGAGCCCTAGCAAAATAAAAAAAGCCCACTCAAAATAAATAAAAACCCCTAGCCTACAATAAACTACCAATAGCCCTTAAAGGGACAGTCTACCATAGAATTGTTATTGTTTTAAAATATAGATAATCCCTTTATTACCCATTCCCCAGTTTTGCATAACTATCACAGTTATATTAATGTACTTTTTACCTCTGTGATTACCTTGTATCTAGGAACCTTCTTCCAGCCCCCTGATCACATGACTGTAGATTTATTATCTATTGTCTTAAATTTAGCATTGTTTTGTGCTAAATCTTAAATAACCCCCTGTGCCTGAACACAGTGTTATCTATATGGCCCATGTGTACTTTCTGTCTCTTTGTGTTGAAAAGAGATTTAAAAAGCAGCAATTTTTAGCAGCTCTAATTCCTATTGGCTGATTCAAATTTTTCAACCAATAGGAATGCAAGGGACGCCATCTTTAATCACGTACCTTGCATTGAAGATTCAGTGTACGGCAGCGACCGTAGGAAGAGGATACTTTGTGCCGGATATCTTCAGGACGGACCTGCTCCGCGCCACCGGGATCAAGATAGAATGCGAGCTCAATCCTATTTGCTGATAGCTTGGATAAATACTTCTCCGGGCTTCGTTGAGGACTTCGGCCCGGTTGGGTGAAGACGTCTCCCGGAAAGGTGATCTTCAGGGGGTTAGTGTTAGGTTTTTTTTTAAGGGGGGATTGGGTGGGTTTTAGAGTAGGGTTGGTTGTGAGGGTGGTGGGTTTTAATGTTGGGGGGGAATTGTAATTGTTTTTACAGGTAAAATAGCTGATTACTTTGGGGCAATGCCCCGCAAAAGGCCCTTTTAAGGGCTATTTGTAATTTAGTGTAGGGTAGGGCTTTTTATTTTTATTTTGGGGGGGCTTTTTTATTTTGTTAGGGGGATTAGATTAGGTGTAATTAGTTTAAAAATCTTGTAATTTCTTTATTATTTTCTGTAATTTAGTGGGGGGGTTTTGCACTTTAGATAATTTTATTTAATTGTAATTAATTGTATTTAATTTAGGTAATTCATTAAATTATAGTGTAGTGTTAGGTGTAGATGTAACTTAGGTTAAGTTTTATTTTACAGGTAAATTTGTCTTTATTTTAACTAGGTAGTTATTAAATAGTTAATAACTATTTAATAACTATTCTACCTAGTTAAAATAAATACAAAGTTGCCTGTAAAATAATAAAAATAAACCCTAAACTAGCTACAGTGTAACTATTAGTTTTATTGTAGCTATTTTAGGGTTTATTTTATAGGTAAGTATTTAGTTTTAAATAGAAATTATTTAGTTAATTGTAGTAATTTTATTTAGATTTATTTAAATTATATTTAAGTTAGGGGGGTTAGGGTTATGGTTAGACTTAGGTTTAGGGGTTAATAACTTTATTATAGTGGAGGCGACGTTGGGGGCGGCAGATTAGGGGTTAATAAATGTAGTTAGGTTGCGGAGAGATTGGGGGCGGCAGATTAGGGGTTAATAAATATAAAGTAGGTGTCGGCGATGTTGGGGGCAGCAGATTAGGGGTTCATAAGTATAATGTAGGTGGCGGCGGTGTCCGGAGCAGCAGATTAGGGGTTAATAATATAATGTAGGTAGTGATGTCGCGAATTGTTTGCTGGCGAATAGTTCCCGGCGAACATAGCATGTTCGCGTTCGCCGCAGCGGGCGAACATATGCGATGTTCGATCCGCCCCCTATTCGTCATCATTGAGTAATACTTTGACCCTGTACCTCACAGTCAGCAGGCACATTCAGCAGCAGACCCTCCCTCCCTGACCCTCCTACCTCCTGGACAGCATCCATTTTAGATTCATTTGGAAGCTGCATTGTTAGTGAGAGGAGGGACAGTGTAGCTGCTGCTGATTTAGTAGGGAAATCTATAGCCAGGCTAGTGTATTCAGTGTCCACTACAGTCCTGAAGGACTCATCTGATCTCTGCTGTAAGGACAGCACCCCAAAAAGCCCTTTTTAGGGCTGCTTTTTTTTTTCCTGTGTAATCTAATTGCAGTTGCCTGCCTGCCAGTGTGTGTGTCAGGCTCACAGCATATACTGTGCCCACTTGCCCAGTGCCACCACTCATATCTGGTGTAACAGTAGTGTAGATTTTAAAAAAACAACACTTTTTTGACTGTGTTAAATAATAGCAGTCAGTTTCCTTCACACGTGTGCGTTTAAGTGCCTGCCTGCCAGGGCACAGTGTCACCCCAGTGCAACTCATATCTGGTGTAACAGTAGTGTAGATTTAAAAAAAAAAAAAAACTTTTTTGACTGTGTTAAATAATAGCAGTCAGTTTCCTTCACACGTGTTCGTTTAAGTGCCTGCCTGCCAGGACACAGTGTCACCACAGTGCAACTCATATGTGGTGTAACAGTAGTGTAGATTTAAAAAAAAAAAAAAACTTTTTTGACTGTGTTAAATAATAGCAGTCAGTTCCCTTCACACTAATAATAATAAAGGGATTATCTATCTTTTAAAACAATAAAAATTCTGGTGTAGACTGTCCCTTTAAATGGGGAGTTTGGTCTGTCACTGTGAAGCAGGCGTAACCCTTACACTACCTGATCGATACAACATCATACCTGATGTTTTAAAGCACGTTATTCCAAACAATTTAGGAATGTTAGGTGATTTATGCCCTTTATGGATTAAAACCAGACTCTGCATCAACTATGTAATTTTCCATGGGAGTTTTGCCATGGATCCCCCTCCGGCATGCCACAGTCCAGGTGTTAGTACCCTTGAAACAACTTTTCCATCACTATTGTGGCCAAAAAGAGTCCCTGTGGGTTTTAAAATTTGCCTGCCTATTGAAGTCTATGGCGGTTCGCCCGTTCGCGAACAGTTGTGGAAGTTCGCGTTCACCGTTCGCGAACGCAAAATTTTAGGTTCGCAACATCACTAAATGTAGGTATCAGCGATGTCGGGGGCCGCAGATTAGGGGTTAATAAGTGTAAGATTAGGGGTGTTTAGACTCAGGGTTCATGTTAGGGTGTTAGGTGTAGACATAACTTTTATTTCCCCATAGGAATCAATGGGGCTGCGTTAGGAGCTTTACGCTGCTTTTTTTCATCCGGCTCTCCCCCATTGATTCCTATGGGAAATCGTGCACGAGCACCTTCAGCCAGCTCAACGCTAACGTAAGCAGCGCTGGTATTGAGGTGAGATGTGGAGCAAAATTTTGCTCTTCGCTCACTTTTTTGCGGTTAACGCCGGGTTTCTAAAAACCCGTAATACCAGCGCTGTCTTTAAGTGAGCGGTGAGCTTAAACTGCTCGTTAGCACAGCACAGCTTCTAACGCAAAACTCGTAATCTAGGTGTAAGTAAAGAAAAATAACAAACAAAATTATCCAAAATAAAAAAGAATTGCAACTAATATAAGAGCCCTAGCAAAATAAAAAAGCCCACTCAAAATAAATAAAAACCCCTAGCCTACAATAAACTACCAATAGCCCTTAAAGGGACAGTCTACCATAGAATTGTTATTGTTTTAAAATATAGATAATCCCTTTATTACCCATTCCCCAGTTTTGCATAACTAACACAGTTATGTTAATATACTTTTTACCATTGTGATTACCTTGTATCTAGGAACCTTCTTCCAGCCCCCTGATCACATGACTGTAGATTTATTATCTATTGTCTTAAATTTAGCATTGTTTTGTGCTAAATCTTAAATAACCCCCTGTGCCTGAACACAGTGTTATCTATATGGCCCGCGTGTACTTTCTGTCTCTTTGTGTTGAAAAGAGATTTAAAAAGCAGCAATTTTTAGCAGCTCTAATTCCTATTGGCTGATTCAAATTTTTCAGCCAATAGGAATGCAAGGGACGCCATCTTTAATCGCGTACCTTGCATTGAAGATTCAGTGTACGGCAGTGACCGTAGGAAGAGGATACTTTGTGCCGGATATCTTCAGGACGGACCTGTTCCGCGCCACCGGGATCAAGATAGAAGATGCCGCATGGATGAAGATTGAAGAGGCCGTCTGGATGAAGATCGTTCAAGCGGGACTTCAAAAACTGTAAGTGGATCGTCGAGGTTAGTGTTAGGCTTTTTTTTAAGTTTTTTTGTGTGGGTTTTTATTTTAGATTAGGGTTTGGGCTTGTAAAAAATAATTTTTATTAGTTTTGATAATTTGTTATTTTGTGTAATGTATTTTTTTTTTTTTCATTTTGGGGTGGGTTTTTATTTTTAGATTAGGGCTTGGGCAGCAAAAACGCTAAATGCCCTTATAAGGGCAATGCCCATACAAATGACCTTTTCAGGGCAATGGGTAGATTAGGTTTCACTTTCTTTCTATTGTGTGGGTTTGGGGGGGTTTGTAGCAAAAGAGATGTTAACTTTAGGGCAATGGCCTACAAAAGGCCATTTTAAGGGCCCCCAAAAGGCCCTTTTAAGGGCCCTTGGTAGTTTGGGGGGTGGGGGTTTGTATACTGTTAGGGGGTGTTTGTTTTGTTTTGTAGCAAAAGAGCTGTTAACTTTAGGACAATGCCCTACAAAAGGCCCTTTTAAGGGCTCTTGGTAGTTTATTAGAATAGGCATAATTTTTAAAGTTTTTTTATTTTTTGTAATTTTAGGTTTTAGTGTAAGGTAGCTTACTAGGTAGTTAGTAAACAGTTAATAACTATTTACTAACTAGTTAAAATAAATACAAACTTACCTGTGAAATAAAAATAAAACCTAAGCTAGCTACAATATCACTATTAGTTAGGTTTTATTTCACAAGTATTTAGTTTGAAATAGGTATTATTTAGTTAATAATTGTAAGTTTAATTTAGCTCTATTGTAATTATGTTAAAGTTAGGGGGTGTTAGGGTTAGGGTTAGGGTTAGGTTTAAGGGTAGGTGTAGGGGTTAATAGTTTAATTTAGATTTTTAAAAAACATAAAAAAGACAGATGCGCCACATGGCCCAATATTGTATGTTCAGCGGGGTAGATATATTCTAGTGGTGTCAATATTAACTCACAATCTAGGGAGCACTTCAGTTAGTGCAGCAGGAGCAGTCTGGGATCAATCACAGTCACCCAGCAGACCGACCTCTAGGGCAAAATAGTATGGTTCTGTAGTGGAGATACAAGCAAAAACAAAAGTGCCTATATGGCCTAGTACTGTTTGAACCAGAGGATGGTGTTCTGTATATTTGAAAATATACTCACAATTTGTATAGCATCTTCATTGATGCTAATCAGGCAGGAAGGGATCAATGCAGTCACCCAACAGACTATGGCAGGTTTTCACAGCAGGCAGAGCCGCAGAGCTCTCAAGAATCAGGTTAGGTCCAAATGATACACAATAGCAAGTGTTTAAATAAAAAGTTGGTACTTTACTAGATAAAACCAATAAAAACAAGCGACGCGTTTCTCAGTCTCAGACTGTTTCCTCAGGCTTAGATTTTTGCAATGTGGGGGGCTGGCGGTTTAGGGGTTAATAGCTTTACTTAGTTGCGGCGATGTCGGGGAGCAGGGAAATAGGGTTAATAGATTTATTATAGTGTGGGTGATGTTGGGGTGCAGGGAATAGGGGTTAATAACTTTAGTATAGTGGCAGGGATATCGGGAGTGGCAGATTAGGGGTTAATAGTTTTATTTAGGTGGCGGCGATATCAGGGGGTGACAGATTAGGGGTTAATAACTGTAGGTAGGTGGCGGTGATGGTGGGGGGCAGATTAGGGGTGTTTAGACGTGGGATTTATGTCAGGGTATTAGTTTTTTTTCCACATAGACATCAATGGGGCTGCGTTATGCAGCTTTTCATTCTGCGTTCGCAGGTGTTAGACTTTTTTCTGACCCGCTCTCCCCATTGATGTTTATGGGGGAAGCGTGCATGAGGACGTCAAAACATCGCTTGTTTTTTGTGCGGTATGGAGCTTAAAAGCACCATATTGCACGCACAAGCCGGGTTTTGAAAAACTTGTAATGGCTGCACTATAGGGGGTTAAATAATGCAACTTTTCTTGTGTTCGTTAATTTCCCTATAGCGTTCATAACTCGTAATCTAGCTGTAAGTTATTTAGATTGTAGTGCATTATGATTAAAAATACAAATATATGCCAATGGAAATTAACCCGTTGAATGAGTGAATTACTTGCAAGTTAACCGGCTGAAGAAGCTGGCTGAAGAATCCAGTGATGTAAGGCTGGGTTTCCTTTAAATTCAGACTGAGCATGCGTGACAACATGAACGCGCATGGTGTCAGAGATTGTCCTGAAAATAAGGAATACAGGACGGAGTGTGAACGTTAGCTTGCAGGATGCCAAAGGGGCGGCATCCTATTGGCTAGAGCCTGCATCGTCAGAGAAGAGAGAAATAAAGGATCCATGACGGGCGGAGGAAAGGCACAATAGAGAAATCATAGTATTTTAAATAAATTTGATGAATTAAAGTGCCCATTGTTTAGTTTAGGATTTTAAATATTGTTGATCACATCGCTGAAGTTTACAATTACTTTAATAGTAGATATTAAAGGGACATAAAACAGTATAAACCAACCTAAGTTTCTAAATATAAAATGCAGCCAAAGCTTACCTGTAAAATGATTTCTTTTTTTTTTAACCTCCATTAACCTTTTAATTTAGGCATAATTTTGTTTGCAGCAAGCTCCCCCTGGGTATTTCCATATATAGAAGGTGCTATTCAGGCCATAGCTTCGGCAGAATGCACTCATGGCCAATGCACGGTAGGAGGCAACTGACTAAAGCAGTGCACAGTATAATGCTGAAGCTTTCACAAAGTAAGTGACATTATCCCCATGGAAATGAGCAAGCCTCTTGGCAACAAACAATAGCAGTACCCACTGTCCCTCCTCAACCCCCAGTTGCTTGGATAAGTAATTATCCTCACATGGATACTTTGTTATATTATACCACAAGGTTTGAAGTAGGACACTGATAAGGAGGGTGGAGCAGGCTACACTTGGCAACACTAAAGTGTAAGTAATTTTGCATAATTTTGAAATTTTATTAAAATACTTATAAGTAAGAAAATCTTACTTGCCATCTTGTTTTAAGACCATGCCAAAATGGAAAGATTGCTTTAACAAATCAATAGCAATAAATATAGTAAAAAAAACAACACTTGTGAAAGTTTAAAAGTGACCATATAGCAATAGCAAAATGGTAGCCAGTAGAAATGTGCATTTGTTTTGAAAGAATGCAAATTCATTAACGAAATACAGATATTTACAGATATTTGTCTTGTTTTGATGAACTGAATAACTGAACAAATGCACACCAAAATTAAAGGAAAACAAATAAACAATGATAAAATTCTGCAGTATACATTAGTTTCCTTTAAATTATCTTATGGGGTTAAAATACTTACCTGTAGCGTGCGGGAGAGCCATGTAGCACAGTGGATCTTCACCTTTAACGCTGGCACCAGCGTGCTAGTTTTCAGTATATAATGCTAAAGGTGATTTTTTTTTTACCTGTAGCAAAGGAACATTTACATTTGTAAAATGAAAAATAACGTAAATGTTCCAAGAATATTCAGTATTTCGTTTAGTTTAAAATAAGATGAATACTGAATAGCACAGGCAACAAATATTTGAAATTCAATGTTTTTTGGATATTTGTTAAGAAATATTTGGCCAGTATGCCCATCATGCTAACATACAGAGGGTTTAGCAGTGGTGTGGATGGAAACAGATTGCAATAGACTCCTATGTAACTAACGATTGCGCAATCACATTTTAAAACCTGGTTATGAAGAAACCAATACTGTTAGTGACAAACACAACAGTGCGAGTGTTACTTAGAAACAAACCTTTAGTTTAAGAGATTGATCTATGCCATTTGTAGATGTTGGGGTCCTGATGTGACTTTTCCTGCAGATCCCTTTAGCTGCACAGACTATCACATACTCAACACATATTCATATGTATATGAGCCTATACATATGTAAGTGTGTATCCTGTCTACTGTACTCAGGTTATACAATATGAATAAAGCTTTAAAGGGACATGAAACCCAAAAATGTTATTTCATGATTCAGATAGAGAATACAATTTAAAACATCTTTCCAATTTACTTCTGTTATTTAATGCTTCCTTCTCTTGAAATCCATTGCTGAAAGGTTTATTTCGGAAAGCTCAAGAAGGGCAAAGAACCTAGGTTCTAGCTGCTGATAGGTGGTTGCATATACATACTGATTGTCATTGGCTCACCCATGTGTTCGGTCAACAACCAGTAGTGCATTGCTGCTCATTCAACAAAGGATAACAAGAGAATGAAGCAAATTTGATAATATAAGTAAACTGGAAAGTTGTTTAAAATTGTATTCTCTATCTGAATTACAAAATTAAAAAATTGGGTTTCATGTCCCTTTAATGAAGCAAAACCATTTATGCTAATAAATCACTATGTCGTTTACTTTGGCCGCTTCAGAGTATTTTGCATATGTGCAAGATAATGTAGTGTTTAAAAAAAAATGCCCTTTTAAAGATTTATTAAGTGCCTTGAGATGTCAACTTTGAAAAGTCAAAACTGGCCTCGTAACATTGTTGAGAAATCACTCAAAAATGGATTGTAATCACTGAGATCTTTTCAGTCCCTTAGTAAAAATAGCCGTAAAGGTGTCTGCCAATAGATTGTGATCAGGGCCAGGGTTGCAAATACAGACATGCAGTATGGTGCTCAAGACACATGCACAGTCCTGAGCCTATCTAGATATGCTTGCATGGAAAGGAGCTAAGTTTTAACACAGGATACCAAGGGGAAAAGACTAATCTGATAATAGAAGCAAACATTTGAATCATGAAAGTTTAATTTTGACATCCATGCCCCTTTAAAAATAATAATAATAATCTATGTCTGCATAGTGTTCTTTGGTATTTACTCCTTTATAGAGTTGCTAAGTGTCCGGTATTGAACTGGACTGTCCAGCGTTTAGCAAGTTGTCCAGTTAAATTCACACAAAGAAAAATACTGGGCAATTCAATGTTCAGTCTTTTATAATTCTCTGAGTGTCTGTTAAATGTAAAAAGCCTTTCTGCATTACAAATATGAAAGAAGAAAGAAGTGACATGGTAAATGTGTTATTTTATGTGTTATTGGCAGCCAAGAAGTTACAGCCATTGGGGTTGTTAAAATGCTTCTCTGAGTGCTATAGGCAGTCATGGGGATCAAATCGCTATTTTCTATGTTACTGGCAGCCAAAAAGGTAAAATGAATATCTATGTCTTTCTTTCTGGCATTTTAGGGGATTACGTCTGTCTAGTTGTAAAAAAAATATACATTGTGGTGTTTAAAGGGACACTGAATCCAATTTTTTTATTTTGTGATTCAGATAGAGCATGCAATTTTAAGCAACTTTCTAATTTACTCCTATTATCAATTTTTCTTCGTTCACTTGCTATCTTTATTTGAAAAAGAAGGCATCTAAGCTTCTTTTCTGTTTCAGACCTCTGGATAGCACTTTTTTATTGGTGGATGAATTTATCCACCAATCAGCAAGAATAACACAGGTTATTCACTAAAAATGGGCCGGCATCTAAACTTACATTCTTGCATTTCAAATAAAGATACCAAGAGAAGGAAGAAAATTTGATAATAGGAGTAAATTAGAAAGTTGCTTAAAATTGCATGCTTTATCTGAATCACGAAAGAAAAAAAATTGGGTTCAGTGTCCCTTTAAGGGTTGGTACTATGGTATAGCTTTTGGGGAACCATTGTGTGAACCCACCTACCTCCTGTTGCCAGCCGCCTAAAGGTTGGCCAGTATTTTTGTGAAGGACAGCTTGCAACCCGACTCATCTCGCACAGATCAGCGATTAATTCTGATGCATCACTCCAAGCTAAGCTGTTGAGACGTTTTTAAAAAAGGAATATGTTTTAACAATAGTGTACAAATAAAAATGTCTTGAAAGATGAAAGAATTTTTTTTCTGATATATAAAGTACCATTAGAGAAGCTAACAACAAGAAAATGAAACCAGAAAAAAAAATATGATGGATGAGGAATTTAAACAGTAAACTAGATTTATCAAACTGTGAAGTTTTATCTGATATTGAAAACTATAATTATTTGGTGAAGGGGCTCCAAAGAATAGCACAAATTTGTCATCTTAGAAAGGCTGGAGATTCCATTCCAGAATTTTAAGGACAGTAATACTGCAAAGCCAACTAGAACAGATGGAAACTGAAAATGATCATTTTCCAATTTCCTCTATTTGTACTATATAATTATCCCTGTGATTAAAACTACCATGACACATCAACAAATTTTATTAGACATATTAAAAAAAAAACTGCACTGAATTGCCTAAATCGTTTATTCAATCCATGTAGATAAAATTCAGTGTAAATGTAATTTGCTGTTTAACACATTAGGCCCTAAATGACAAGTGGAAATAAAAAAATATTAGTGATATTGTATAGTAACGTTGCTCGAGCACAATCAATAGCACTAGTTATTTTTTATTGCTCGAGCAATAGCAAAGGGCACACTAATATCTGCATGTTGGTGAGTACGCTCAATGTTTTGCATAGTGCTAGATTTCACGGGGAGCGCAATCATTAACACATGGTGCATTATCTTTTGTGCAACCCCAGTTTAGTGCACCATCAGATTAGAGCTCGAGCGATATCCGAAATTTATTTTTGCGGGTTCCCACAGAAGTATATTATGTAAAGGAATTTAGCACACCGACACTATCCAACATGTAATAAATTGTGAGAAAAATAAAATAGTAATAATTCAATTAACAGTTCTATAAAATTGAAAAAGGGAAATAGATACAAAGAAATAAATTGAAAGTATACAAAACAATGCACTAAAAATGTGTGTAGATGGAATGTCTTGAAAAACTCTTTTCCTCGTGACCTCGAAAAGAACAGAAAGAAACTTCCATAGTGTTAAACTGTTAAACTGTCCCTCTTAAAATCCACCTGGATTATTACTCAGAGCTACTAAAACGCTAAGTGTCGCGCTCAGTACAAATGGATCCAACCCCGTAGTGTTCAGGGGGTTCCAATACTTATTATGTGACAATATATATACAAATTAAAACGCAAAGTTGTTGCTAATAAAACAAATAAGACATTCATTAAAAAGTCACTCTGGGGTTTGATTTAGCCACTTGTGCATGCATTTGTTACCGTGCTGTATTACTTCAGCTATTATGTTGCAGCGAGCGTATTTGTGTTCGAGTAGGCCTACCCCTCCTTGATATGTATGATGCTGTATATTATGTGAGGGATTTAGCACACCCACACTATCCAACATGTAAATATCGCTGTGCCCTAGACCATTGTTTCTCAACTGCGGTCCTCAAGTACCCCCAAAAGGTCAGGTTTTATTATAGCTGAACCAGTGCACAGGTGAAATAATCAGCTGATAGGTGAGAGCAGGTTAGTAACCATGGTGCTACCGATCAGCTGATTATTTCACCTGTGTGCTGGTTCAGCTATATTGAAAACCTGGCCTGTTGGGGGTACGTGAGAACCGCGGTTGAGAAACACTTCCCTAGACTATTGCTGAAGCAATGAAAGGTTACTTTGGACTTGTAATATGAGAGCAAAAAATAGAAGTGCTATTGCTAGCGCTCAAGCAATGTTAATGCACAATAGCGCTTATATTTGTGTGCTACACTTGTAATCTAGGCCATATTATATCGCTAGGGGAGAAAAACATTTAGAAAAATAAAAATCTATATTATAATAACAGCCACTGTCAATAATAAATAAATTTATATATATATAATTTGAAACATTTAATATTTTTGTTATATACTCAGTGTATAAAAATATATATATATATATATATATATATATATATATATATATATACATACAAACACATATGTGCATTGGATCTCTTTGCAGTTCAGTAGCTGAAAAAACATATAAAATCATATTTATGCAATAGTCATATTTAAGAAAGTGTTTTATCCTTGTATTTTCTGTAAATATTTCAAATTCCAGTGTTCTTCACATAGGGGGATATGTAGCAAGTTTTTGTAAATAGATATTTATATATGTATGTGATGTACTGTGTGTGTATATATATATATATATATATATATATATATATAGATAGATAGATAGATAGATAGATAGCAAGTAGAACAAATTAGATCCAGCACTTACTCTCACAAGACAAAGCTGCTGGGTGCACCTCAAAATCCTCCTGTATGTAGCAAATTCAATCCAGAAGTCACTATCCGCTTAAAAATACCCTTTTATTAAGTGGTAAACGTTTTCGAGGTCGCCCCCGTCCTCAGACCAATAAAATATAAACAGAAAAACTTGCCCTGTGTGTCCATTCAGTGCAACTGCGCATGTGCCGATGGCGGTAAGGAGCCTCAGCAAGGACAAAATTGCTAAAAAAGCAAAATGTGAAAAACAGCGATATAATACGCTGTTATGTAAACATAATAGCTTAGCAACAGTACACCTATTCGCTACTCATAGCTTCTAATGGATCATCTGCACTATAATATATAACCTAAATACTATCTAACGCAACTTTAATTCCCTACAGTAAGAAACCATCCTTCCTACATGTTACAACTACTGTTATTGACAAAGTGTCATTCTAATACGGCATTAAGATCAAACTGGTTAAATTAACCTAGCATACACAACCTATTCTAGTTGATCAAGTTTAAAAATAGAATAACACTCAAAATCAAAAATAATCAGGCTAGTTCAAGAATTTTAGACCTGCAAAGAATGAAGTTACATGGCCTTGGGACATGGTCTATGATTATATACCTCAGCTCAGAGACACCATGTTTGTTGGCCAAAAAATGTCTAGCCACCATTTTGGTCGGACTCTCCCTTATTAATGGCTCTACGATGGCCGACCAGTGGTTAGCCTTTCTGGTCCAGAGATCATCCTGGGTCTTCCCAACATAGAAACTGCCACACGAGCAATGCAAAAGATAGATAATGTACTCTGTGGTACACTCTATGTCTGATATAGAATTTTTTGTTGGTCCATGGATATGTAAAAAAAATTGCTTTGCGTTAAGCCACCACAGGTTGTGCATCTCGGAAACAATCCTCTCCAGGGTAAATGTGGTTGTGAAAATCATCCTGCTCTTCTTTTTAACTCTTACCACCTTGCTCAATGCCTGTTCTTGTGTCATCTCAAGGGTTTCAGCCAAAGACTGTTTGGTTTGCTTCACACCATACCCTCTTTCTTCGAACCTTTGCTGCATTGCCAACAGTTGGGTTTGTTTATTGGTTTCATCTGAATTATTGCGCACCACCCTCTTAAACTGTGATCTTGGTAATGCCCTTTTGAGGCTAGGTGGATGGCAACTTGTTACCTCCAATAGGGAATTCCTATCAGTCTCTTTTTGGAAGAGTGTGATACAGAAGTTGGTCTCCCCCTTGTATATTTTAAGGTCCAAGAAGTTGATTTGTTCAGCATGGGTTTACTTGATTTAATTCTTCAAAACAAAGAAGAAGCTCAGTGACAGTGCCACCCCAGATTACAAACAAATCATCTATATATCTCTTGAACAGTTTAACTCTGATGTCTGAAAAATGGCTGGTCTCATTCATCTCAAATCGTGTCATGAACAAATTGGCAAACGATGGGGCCACATTGGACCCCATTGTCGTGCCTGATACTTGCAGAAAAAAACTCATTCTCAAATTTGAAGTAGTTGTACTTCAAACAAAAATCCAAAAGTTGCATAATGACGTCAATGGGAAGGCCAGTGTAAGGATATTTTAGGAGGTGATTAAAGACAGCTGCCATACCCTGTTCATGAGGAATTATCATGTACAGACTCATCACATCCAGTGTGACCAGAATGTCTCCAATATGAAAATCAGGCCATGTCTGTAGAATTTTGATTAATTCCATAGAATCCAACAGAAATGATGGAGTGTTGTGTACAATAGGCTGAAGTATTGAATCAACATAAGTTGCCAACGGTTGAAGGATGGAACCCCTTGCAGACACTATGGGTTTACCAGGTGGACACTTAGGGTTCTTGTGCACCTTGGGCAAGGTATATATTACAGGTATTATTGGCAAGTCCACTTGTAGATAATCCCTTAAGAATTTAGTGATAGCATCCTGCTGCAAGAGGCACTCCAAATAGGAGTCAATCTTCTTTTTGAATGATGTTGTGGGGTTACCCGGCAAATGGTGATAGGTGCTAACATCTGACAGTTGAGACAAGATTTCCTTCTTGTAGTCACCATAGTCCTGAAGTACTAAGGCATCCCCCTTATCAGCCTTATGGATCACCAACTCCTTATTTTCTTGTAACCCTTTAAGGGCTTGTCTTTCCAATCTTGACAGATTATTGCGGACTGTATTCCTTTTGGTATGCTGGTCTTCAGCCATACACCCTTTAACCATTCTAGAAAAAGTATTGATGCTGGAATTACTGCTTTTAGGTCAAAAATTCCTTTTTCTTTGCAACCCAATGGAATCATCATCAAAAATGCCAAAATACTCTTTAAGGCATAACATATCAACGCTTAGGGAATAATCATCAGCATAGATGGTTGGTACAAACTTGAACCCCTTCTGTAATAGTGACTGCTCAAATTCAGTCAAAATGCGTGAGCTCAAGTTCATAATGATGCTTGTTGAAGTAGCAAACCAAAACAGGCTTTGGCTGAAACCCTTGAGATGACACAAGAACAGGCATTGAGCAAGGTGGTAAGAGTTAAAAAGAAGAGCAGGATGATCTTTACAACCACATTTACTCCAGAGAGGATTGAGTTTCCAAGATCCCTAAAAGGGCATTGGAACATTCTGACTTATGACAAATCGTTTCCTTTGGACCAGATGGATACGACCCTGAAAATGTTCACCACTTAATAAAAGGGTATTTTTAAGCGGAGAGTGTCTTCTAGATTGAATTTGATATATATATATATATATATATATATATATATATATATATATGGGGGAAAGCCCTGAATAGTCACATTAAATTTGGAGTGCTTAAATCTAGAGAGTGCAATTTTTTTATGATTTATGTGATAGTGCACTTTTATTCGAATTATATATATACATACATACATACATACACACAGCAGGGGTCGTCCATTCCCAATTCCCCTGTTTAAACAGCATTGGTGTCCTAGATATAATTCATAAATAATCCCCCAAATGTATTCCCAATTAATTATTTGCAAGGACCAATATGGTGTTGATTCAGAAAAAAATCTAACAGTTTTTGTTGCCATCTGTACTGTGGCAGATAAACACCTACATCCTTTTGGAAACTGCTAAAGGAAAGAAAAAAAAAAGATAAATAATCAACATTATAGCTTAGCATCATATATTTTCTCCTACTGGGATTTAATGAAGCGTTCAAATCTCTTGAGTTGCTAAAGATATCTCAGTGTTGGTAACTTATGAAAGCCATGAATATAATTTTTGATGGTTTGAGTGAATGTCAAACTGACCAGCTGTATAGAGCAATAAATAAATGTGCAGCTAAAAATCACTGTTTCATGCAAATGCATAACTAGTCGTGTGATATTGTGCGTGAATACATTTCTATGAAATATTTGCCTATCAATAGAAAAAGGGAAAAAAAGGAAAATGATAGTAACATAAGTAATTTATTTCACAAGTATATAGCTTAAGAGATTCTAAAATAGCAGGGTAAAATGAATTAAGTATTTTATTTTTATTTTAAATGCTTCTTAACCCCTTCCCTGCTAAATTATTCCCCCCTCAAAATATATGTTTTTAGTTTTTTAGCACACATTACATTTAAACATCAATTTCAGTGCTTGTTCTTTTAAGTGCCCGAACAAATCATACTTTTGTTTTTGTTTTTTCGTTTTGTTTTTGTAGATAAAGCGTTTAAAAAAATAGTAATACCCAAATATGTGGAAATGCTACCATAAAAAATGTAAAAAAAAGTGAAAATTTCTATAGCATATACAGTAGATAATAGCACAGGATTAACTATTTCACAAATATCTAAAACATACAATTTGATCTTTAAAATGTTGTATCAGTTCACCTTCCCGAATCAGCTAAATTTAAAATTTTATACACTAAGTATGGCTAATTTTAAGTTAAATAAAAATAATTATTTATATATATATATATATATATATATATATATATATATATATATATATATATACATACACACACTAGTGTTCAAAAGTTTGGGGTCACTTATAAATGTCCTTGTTTTCGAAAGAAAAGTTAATTTTTTTGTTAATTAAAATAACATCAAATTGATCAGAAATACAGTGTAGACATTGTTAATGTTGTAAATGACTGTTGTAGCTGGAAACTGCTGATTTTTAATAAAATATCTACATAGGCATAGAGAGCCCCATTATTAGTAACCATCTGTCCTGTGTTCCAATGGCAATGGAACTGAAAACTGTTGTACTGATTAAAGAAGCAATAAAACTGGCCTTTTTTAGACTAGTTGAGTATCTGGAGCATCAGCAATTGTGGGTTTGATTACAGGCTCAAGATGGCCAGAAAAAAAAAGAACTCAGTCTATTCCATATGAGAAATTGCTAAGAAAATGAAGATCTTGTACAATGCTGTGTACTTCTCCCTTCACAGAACAGCAAAAACTAGTTCTAACCAGAAATTAGTTTGAGAAACAGACGCCTCACAGATCCTCTACTGGCTTCATTAAATAGTAACCGCAAAACACCAGTCTTAGATGTCAACAGGGAAGAGGCAACTACTGGATGCTGTCCTTCTAGGCAGAGTTGAAAAAAAAAGCCATATCTCAGCCAGGCCAATAAAAAGAAAAGATTAAGATGGGCAAAAGAACACAGAGACTGGACAGAGGAAGATTGGAAAAAAAAGTGTTATGGACAGACGAATCTAAGTTTGAGGTGTTTGGATCACAAACAAGAACATTTGTGAGACGAAATGAAAAAATGCTGGAGGAGTGCTTGACGCCATCTGTCAAGCATGGATGAGGCAATGTGATGGTCTGGGGGTGCTGTGTATATGTATTTTGTATTTGTATATACTGTGTGTATGTATTTATTTATTTTTTTGACACTGCACCATCTTCCAATTTATGAAAAACTTTTAGGAATAAAAACAAGCAATATAGATTTTTAAAACCTACAACCAATTTTTGGTTTTAAAGAGGACTGATTGAATCCTTTTAACAATGCGTGTAGGCTTCTACCCTGTCTAAATGTAATAAAAAAACACAAAATGTACAATACGAGCAACAAAATCATACAGCTTATTTTGCAAGACCAAGATGACTGTGGTACAAAACAACTTCCTTGTGCAATGATAAATGTAAATAACGTTGAGTGCCTGCTCACCACAAACATGGGCGAAAAAGTTCCCAAGCTAGGAATTTTGTGAAATGATAAATGGGGCCTATAGACATTTACACTCTTTGAAATCTTAGCAAGATCTGCCATTTATTTGTACACATGCAATTTTTTGACTCGTTCAAAGAAAAAAGGGTCTATGAGCCCTGACAACATCAGCACATCAGAGACTGTGGGGGGTAGTTATCAACGCGTCTACTTTACCTGCCTTCGCTGGCCCAATACGTCCGCCTAAGCTCGCCTACCATCACCACCGTGGACCTTCAAAATTTCGCCTAAGTTATCAATAAAGCTGTCAAAAAGCTGCGCACCAAGTACGGGGCGTTTTTTCACCACAACTTGATATTATTAGGAAAGAATTGGGAGGTACTACAACTGAAATAGCAGCCATAGCAGGGGATTTAAAACAATTTGCGCCAAGGCTTGTGGAAGCAGAAAATAGGATCTCTAATTTAGAGGATCAGCTAAATACCCAGGAAGAGTTAATAAATAAACATGACAATAAAATATCAATTATAACAACTAAAATGGAAGATATTGAAGATCGTGCTAGGCGCAATAACATTAGACTGGTGGGCCTTCCAGAGATACCGGCCTATTCTTACCTATTACACTTTACTTCACAGCTCCTTCCACAAATCCTAGGTTTCCCAAAAGAAAAATTGCCTATAGCCATAGAAAGGGTACACAGAGTAGGCCCAAAGAGATTCAATCAGGCTTTCTCTGCCCGAGAGAGGATGCTTATATTCAAAGTCTTAAATTTTCAAGACAAATTAGAATATTTTCAGCACTACCGTAAAAATACACCTTTAAGTATTGACAACCATAAACTCCTACTTTTCCAAGATTTTTCAAATGAAACACAAATTAAAAGGAAGGAGATGTCCCCTTTTTTTCCGCAATTGATTGACAAAGGTTACAAAGTAAGGATGGTATACCCTGCTAAAATAATAGTAGAGAATAATAGTAAAATAAACACACTTAATAACAGCAAAGAAGCCAGAGAGTTTCTTACTCAAGATAAACTTTAACATTTCCCTCCATAGTATGCATTAAAGTACATTATTAATAATGGTTGATATGGAAGGGTTTATTCCTTCTGTCCTCTATACTATGAGGGCTTTAATAATAAAGAGGTATTGGAGGCAATACACCTCCCGTTGTTACTGGCTAGAATTTTTTTATACCCAGATGATTTTAATCCAGGGTTTTTTTTTGGGGGGGGGGTTCTCCCCTTTTGGTCGTTCTGCTCTCTCCCTCCTTTGGTTTCTCTTGAATTAATATGTTAAGAACAATTAAAATTTTATCGTTGAATGTGGGTGAAATAACGTCCCCTATAAAGCGCAAACAGATTATATCCCAATTAGGTAAACATTCACCTGATATTGTGTTGTTACAGGAGACGCATCTTAAAGACACTGAACTCCAGAAACTTAAGTCACGTTGGGTGGGTAAAGTAATAGCGACTCCTTGTACTAACCGTAAATGTGGTGTAGCAATTTTATTTAATAAAAATTTACACTATCACGTTATTACAACAGATCTTAATCCTAATAATAGGTTTATTATAATACATATTTCTATCAGAGGTTATGGATATATTTTATGTAATGTTTATGGACCAAACTATTTTATCCATATTGTAGTTCCAGATTGGTACTGAGTGGAGATTTTAATATGGTGCTCTGCTTATCTTTTAAACTTAATGATATCTGGAGGATGAAATATCCTGATACCTCCTCTTTTACATGTGAATCTAAATCTCACTCCACATTTTTTAGAATTGATTATATCCTTATTTCAGAACAAATTCTATTGTCCCATTTAATTCCCAAGATCTATGACATCATTATCTCAGACCATGCTATAATCTCGTTAGATATTGACTCACGCCAAAGAGAAAACTTTCAAGGTTACAGTATTAGATTCCCACGATATCTTGTGAATAATAATACATTTATTTACTGGTTAAAAAATCAATGGCAGGATTATTATCAAAATAATTCGTCCTATCTTAACAAAAAAATAAATTTTCTGGGAAGCCTTTAAGGCTGTCCTTAGAGGACAAATTAAAGCATATATGGTACACTATAAAAAGATTTGGTTATTGAAAGAAAAACAACCAGGTTAAGAACACTTTTAACTATTACAAATCTCATCCCACTCAGAGTAATTGGGTACAGTACTCTCAAAGTAGAACGGAGAGGGATATTTAAATTAAACAATAATGCTTAGAGGCAGAAACCAAATTTACAAATCGTTTTAAAGGCCGTTATGGCAATTCTGCTAAATACTTGGCTCAAATTATTAAGAATAATGAAGGTAGGAATTTTATATCTGCCATTAAAGACCATCAGTCGAGATTTACTGATAATCAAGGTATCAGAACAGGTTTTTTTTAAGTATTTCCAGAAATTATATACTGCACAGGATATAGATATTACTAATAGAGATATGTTTTGGGCTAATTTAAAGACCTCTCAACTCTACCTGTTAGATTTAGAAATTCTTAATGCCCTAATTTCTAAGGATGAAATATTATCTACCATTAAAAATGCAAAGTTGAATAAGGCAGCTGGTCCTGATGGGATTCCAATAGAGTTTTATAAAACTCTTTCTGAGGAATTAAGTAACTTTTTATATGCCCTCTACAATGACTATTTCTTAACCGATACTAACATTTCAAACTATTTTTCTGCAGCGAACATTACGTTAATTCCTAAAAAAGGGAAAGATCCTGAACAGCCTGCATCATATAGGCCTATATCAGTCCTAAATGCGGACTATAAAATTCTTCTCTCCATCATAGCTAACAGATTCAAAAACATTTTTCATAAAATAATCCATATAGATCAAACAGGTTTTATGTATGGCCGTAATGTATCTACTAATCTCCGTAAGGTTGAAATATTATTAGATTATTTTTGGAATCAAAACCCAACCCAAAAAGAGAAGAAAGAGGAAATAGGCAAAGATAGAGCTATTTTATCCTGGGATCATTTGCTTCATTCATTAAATCACTTTGGTATTAAAGGACACTGTTTTGAATTCATCTAAAAAATCTATAGAATGCCATACTCGTCAACACTTATAAATGGTAATCTTTCTGAAAAAATCTTTCTTGGGCGAGGTACAAGGCAAGGTTGTCTGCTGTCTCCATTGTTATTTAATATCTCAATTGAACTGCTGGCCATATGGTTACGTCAAGAACTAGGTATACGAATTGGCTCAGTGGTTTTTAAAATATCGCTCTACATGGACGATTTGCTTATTTTTTGTTTTAGAAAACTCTATTAACTCTATCCTGAATACTCTTAAATCTGTCTTTTTTTAGCTCCTTTTCAGGTTACAAAATCAATGTTCAAAAGTAGTAAGAGCTACTCTGATTATCCCTTTAAAAATTTGGACAGTATTAAATATCTTGATATCACACTCTACAAAAACCCTAATATGTGGTACAAATTAAACTTTCCACCTGTATTTGAAAAAGCTACTGCAGATCTTAAAAACTGGGCTGCATTCCCTTTGCCCTTATTAGCACAAATAAATTTAATCAAAATGATTCAATTCCCTCGTATACTTTATCTACTTCAAAATCTCCCTTTACTTATCCCCAATATAGAGTTTCGTAAATTCTACTTTGCATGCTCTCAATTTTTGTGGAAAGGGTGCAAGGGCACGTATCTCAATAATGAAACTATCACAAAATAGGATGGAAGGTGGCCTCACCCTTCCTGATATTAAATTAAATAATTTAACCACTCTAGGCAAAATGGCATTGGATTGGATTACAGAGGCAAATAAAATTTCTTCAATAGAGATGGAAAGTAATTTTTCATATCCTTTTTCATTAAAAGCTCTATTGCAACTGCCCAGTTAATTAACTTCTGACAAACATCTCCAATCTATTATCATTTAAAAACATTATTATTGCCTGGCAAAGAAGTTGTAATATATTGGGTATAGACTTTAGATCTTCTGCTTTTCTACCAATCCTAGGTAATCCACAGTTTATCCCGGGAATCCACTGTTCTATTTACTGTGAAATGGATCAAAAATGACTTAAATATATTCAACAATAAGTCTCTCCCACAGGCCATATTCTTTCTTTCAATAAATTAATAAATATGTTTGATCTTCCTAGACATAGACTATTTGCGTACTTTCAAGTACACCATTTTATTGACTCACAAGATTATGGGTGGGATGACGGTTTTCAATGGTCTGAGGTAACTGAGTGTATTAATAAATTTGCTGTTGGCAAATGCACAATTTCTCTCTTATACAACATTATGTTGGCCAAACAAGGACAATTGCTTTTCTATAACTAGTCATTTTTTGGTTACATTTTTTCCATTATTTCGAATCTGCTAATATTAATTTCAGCTTTGCTGTACTTGGAAAATTAAATATTCCAGCTAGCTGGAAAGAATCTCATATTAAATTATTACATAACGCATATCTAACCCCTGCTAAATTATCTAAATTTTCCTCATCTATAAATCAACAGTGCCCGAAATGTTGTTTGGCAAATGCTGATGTTTTACATATGTTTTTTTCTTGTCCAAAAATAAAACAATTCTGGGGCAAAGTGAATATATGGTATGGAAAGCTTTATAAAGATAATTTTAAAATACAAGCTATTCATATAATTTTTCTTATCCACCCTAATTTAGTATTGACCACACCAAAGAATATAAGTTTATTAAACACTATAATTTTGGTAACTAGACTTTTGATTTTGAAAAATTGAAAGGATGTGCGCCCACTTAAATTTTCTACTTTTCGTAATCTCCTTCTACAACAAATAGTTTTTGAATCATACAACAGCTCTTTTTATTTTAGGGATAGGGTCAAAGAATTATTTAGCAAGTGGAACCCTATGCTTAAGCTATATTCAGGTACAATTCAAAAACGTATCTTAGCTCCTATAGGTTATTCAGAAGCTTATCGTAATTTTTCTTTCTCTCTTTAAAAGAGAAGTGTATAAGAATGCTTAGTTTAAGATATTACTTGAGACGATATTTGGTCTCTAATAATGATGTCTGATGGAGGTGAGAGACTGAGAGCAGAGGGCGACTTGAAATTTTTTTTTTGTGGTTAGTAAGTGCAGGGGGTAAGAAATACAAATAAAAACTCCAACATGTGTACAGTTATTGTTGCTTTTATTTTTTAGTTTTCATTTTAGGATATGTTAAGAATGATAATATTGTTTCTTTTTGTACAATAAAACACTTATCTTGAGGTTGATTCACCCTGCGTGGTGCAATATAAAAGCGAATGTGCTTAATTATATTTTGTGTACAATGTTGGATATGAAATAAATAATTATAAAAAAAAAAAAAAGTAGGGTAGGAGGTTGAGAAACAGCTAAATATACCTATTGATGTACAGAGCCAATATCCTAAGAGGAATACAAAAGAGCCAATATAAATGGAAAAAATCTATATTAACTATACACGCCTAGAACAGTTCTAGAAGCAGAGGGGGCACAATGTAGAGGAATCAAAGATAAGATATAGAGTGTACAATAAACCTAATATTTATACACAAGCTGTAATCTATATGTAGGCTGTAATATATACACATAAATGCACCACAGGTCAATCATTACCCTCAAGGAGCCAATGGGGTTCAATGTCAGAGTGCATGTTTAAGCACATAGTAAAAGACAGTGCAGCAAGCTTACCACTACACAGTTGCAAACTGAGTAAATACAGGTACTTGTAATGAACAACAGCAAATGCTAGTATTGAGCAACAACAGACAACATGTTCATAGTAACCAATGTCCGTGTGTAGTTCAAATACCCCAGATAGGGGGGTTTTAGTGTGACAAATGTGCAGACATAGGGTCCAACATATTCATAGAAAACATAGGTTTCAACATATTCATATAAAACAGTGCCAATCATTACCCATTTTCAGTCCTTTAGAGTGAATGGTATCAAGTTTGTAGATCCATTCCGCTTCCTTCTGTAGTAGGAGTTTATGTCTGTCACCGTCCCTCCTTAGCGGGGGTACGTGATCGATAATCATGAATCTGAGGTCCTTCACTGTATGTCCCTGTTCCATGAAATGCCTTGTAACCGGATGGTTGCTCTTCCCTTTGTCAATAGCTGCCTGTATGGCACTTCTATGATTTGCCATACGTTTTTTAATATCGACATCTGTTTTGCCGATATAGAATAATCCACAAATGCAGTTCAGCATATATATGACGAACTTCGTAGTGCAGCTAAGGTGATGTTTAATTGCATACCTTTAATTGTTGTGGGGATGTCTGAAGTGGCTGCCCTGCAGCATGGAATTGCAGGTGGTGCAGCTAGGGCATTTGAATAAATCAAGTCGTGTAGAGACAGTTCCACTGTCAGTGCTGTAGCTCCTAATGGGGTCTGTCAACATCAGAATGTCCCTCAAGTTCCTGCCCCGTCTGTATCCAATTCTCAGTGGATCGTGTTTACTATAGGGCAGTGTCATGTCGGTACTCACTATCTCCCAGTGTTCCTTGAGAGTGGTACCCAAACCCCTAGATTTGGGGGTAAAGGTGGTGATGAAGTTGGTCCTAGGAGGTTTCAAGGTAGGCATCTTTCATTGTATGCATTTCTCTTTATAACCCTTTATTCCCAGCCCTGCCCTCTAGTTAGGAAAATGCAACAACAGGGAAGCTCTCAAACACTTGCTGCGTATGGTATACGGAATCCTGCAGTGATCTTCATGTAGAAGGACACACCCCCTTTACATCACACCAACGTAACTCAATCAGCCACCATCGCTCCAACAAATAAAGTCAACAGCAATCAGCGCACCCAGTAGAGATGAGAGACAGAGGCACTCAGAGCATGAAAAAACCTGTTTAATTCAATATGTCAAATCCACATCAAAAGGAACCACAGTGAAACAGGTAAAAAGGCAAATGATGCGACAGGACAGGCAGCACAGGTCAAAAATAGGTCAGACGCGTTTCATAGTCTGTCAAAGCATAACTTCCTCAGTGACCTCTAGTTAGGTAGTTGCTCATTACATAAGGAAAAAGGCAGATTATGTGAAGCGCCAGAATACTAGTTATAATGGCTTAAAATTTAAAGTTAAAAAAAGAGAGATATATAATTATTGATTAGTCTCTAATCCATATATTTAGATAATTTGATACAAAAAGTGGCTACAGCAATATAGTACAACTGTGATATAAGGTGCAAAAATCGTGAGTTTATAAAAACAATAAATAGGTAAAAAAAAGTATAAAAAATGTGTTGAATCAATAAATAACAGACATTAAAATCACATATCATTTATTTATAATGAATTTAAAAGACACACAAAACAAGAAATTCATGCATGAATATAAAAAAAGTCTATGTGTATTTTTATATACAGATAATGTATTATACACAATCACCTAACCCTACTATTTCCCTTGTAGGGAGATGTGAATACTTCTCAAATTACTTCTTAAAAGACGTTGTTACAACTAAAAGCTTGTGTGGCAAGCTAGTGAGGCAAACAACAATCCCAAAGACTCCTTATAGCCTTTAATTGGACATAAACCGTCCTTGTAATCCGTTTTGCTATTATGTCCACAGTAGTGATTGACAAACGGATTAAATTCATTATAAATAAATGATATGTGATTTTAATGTCTGTTATTTATTGATTCAATACATTTTTTTATACTTTTTTTACCTATTTATTGTTTTTATAAACTCACGATTTTTGCACCTTATATGCAGTTGTACTATATTGCTGTAGCCACTTTTTGTATCAAATTATCTAAATATATGGATTAGAGACTAATCAATAATTATATATAACTCTCTTTTTTTTAACTTTAAATTTTAAGCCATTATAACTAGTATTTTGGCGCTTCACATAATCTGCCTTTTTCCTTGTGTTAATTTTAGCTTCAGACTGGTTTTGGATTGCCAGTCATTGGATGTGAAGCTTAATTTAAAGGCAAAATATTTTTTCAGCGCAGGGTTTTTTGTTCTCCTTCCTCTAAAGTTGCTCATTACATACTCATCCCCCCTTTGGCTGACAGTAGTAGGCTATACATGACTATTTCTAACCCTCCCACACAGGCGCTCTGGTTAGTACATTGGTTCTACACCTTTATACACACGGGGCTACTGATGTGGATGGTCACGGTATATGGTACATGTTGAAATAGTGCTCTGCGATCCGGGTTACAGATGCCATTAGAAGGAGTTTGGTACGCTTTTTATTAGATATTTATGTTGCACTACCATGCAAGTATTAGTTTAAAGGTTTAGCACTGTAGCATTATCCTCAGGGTCACTATTATCATAGGCATTTTAGCTGATCATGCTGTATGTGTTGCTTAACATTCTATTACGTGCATATTATTTCCTATTTCTTGTACTATGATCCCTCTTGTCAATTTGTATGTTGGCCTACACATATATATTATAGCAATGTAATTATTCTCTGTGCTTGCAGTCCTTTTATCCTTTTTTTGTCTTTTGGTCTTGCTGTCTCATATACCTACCAATGTTATATGCTCACTAGGATTGATCTGTGTTTTCCTTGTGTGATTGTATACCATGTATTAGGTATTAATTAACTTGTATCTATGTTTGCATATATTTTGGTGTAAACAGTAGATGGTTGCCTTGACAACCATTTTTGGTGCAATTTCTGTTCACTGGGGGAGGGTCTTAGAGGGTATAAATGTTTGCTTTTCACATTTCATTGTTGGTCTGATGAAGGGGAGCTGTCCCCGAAACGTCACTTAAATAAAAGATACTATTGCTATTTCTTAAAGGGACACTGAACCCATTTTTTTTTTTTCTTTTGTGATTCAGATAGAGGATGCGCTTTTAAGCAACTTTCTAATTTACTCCTATTATCAATTTTTCTTCGTTCTCTTGCTTTCTTTATTTGAAAAAGAAGGCATCTAAGCTATTTTTTTGGTTCATAACCATGGAAAGCACTTGTTTATTGGTAGGTGAATTTGCCCACCAATCAGCAAGAACAACACAGTGTGTCCACCAAAAATGGGCCGACATCTAAACTTACATTCTTGCATTTCAAATAAAGATACCAAGAGAATGAAAAGAATTTGATAATAGGAGTAAATGAGTAAATTAGAAAGTTGCTTAAAATTGCATGCTCTATCTGAATCACGATAGAAAAAAAATTGGGTTCAGTGTCCCTTTAAGCCCAGCAAGTGCTGTCTTCTATTACCTATATATTTATATATATATATATATATATATATATATATATATATATATATATATATATATATAAAAATGCTAATGTAAAATATCTCTCTCTCTTGTATGTGAAAAACATTGGAATGTAAAATATTAATTACCCCTATCGGGTTTGTGTACGAGCGATAACTCGTGTTTTCTTCTGCGCTCTCCATATAGTCTATAGGAAGAAAAAGAAAGCGCAGTTGCAATATCCAAAGTCCTTTAGTTAGCATGCATTGAGTTTGGCTTGCACAAAAGTTTTACTTTAACTTGTAAAACGCTTGCTAACCCACGTGCTCAAAAAAATTACTTCTAGTGGTGTTTACGCTCGATTGGGAGTACTAAATTCCACTCCACTTTTAATCTAGCCTATAAAATTTAGCAATGCTAATCCAAGAGAAACATCTCCCTAAAATATGAAAAAAATTTTTTCACATAAAACAGATTTGTAAGAAAATTATAGTGAAAACCATAACATTTTTGCTATGTACATTTTTGCTATGTACAATAAAGTTCTGCAATTCAAAAATACTAATGATAACCAAAGTAGTAATTACAATCATATAAAATCATATATATTAAGGTGAATGATTCAACAAACATTAAATATATTCAAATATATCATGTTTAATACTCACAGTATTCTCTACGTTTATGTAGGATTCAAGGATAGGACAAAGAAAGAGAAATGGAATAAGCGAAAAAGAAAAATGCTTAGATAACTTTTAAAAGATGCACAGACTGGAAGATGAATTGAGAAAGTGGGTGGACAAGGTGCAGATAAATAGCTGGAATGAGGGTCTCTAGTCAGACATATAGCTAGAAAAAGAAGTATAGACTGAAGCAAAATTTCTCCTAAGGGACAGAATCATGTCAGTCTAACACTGCTGCTCAAGCAATTGTATAATCTATTGGGATTGAAAATAGATTTGTATTTGGATTCACTATGTGTGACTTGCCTGAAGTTCTGTAGTATTGATTCTTCAAGTGAAATGCTGACTAGATTTGTGTGTATATATAAATATGAGATTAAAAAGAAAAACATAGCGTTTGACCGACAAACGCGTGATGTATTCTTTATACTGAGCTTGTATATATACATTCGTATTTAGTGATGTAATCACTGAAGTCAAATTGTCTGTATTAGAATAAAAAAAATCAATCTGTGAAGGTTTAATCATCAAATAAATGTCTTAATAAATGCATTTTATTCTTAGAATAATCTGCTTTAAAGTAGCAAGTCACTGTATTGAAAATATGAATATTTCACATTACAATGTTCTTCACATAGCAGAATATCTATTTATTCCTAAATAAACACATATGTATGTATATATACACAAAATATATGTATATATATATATATACACACACACATTATAACATAGGTATAGATATATACAAATATATATATATATATATATGTATGAATAGGTATATCTAATAATAAATACATAGAACATATTCTGTGCAAAACATTGAAATATGACATATTTACAGTAAATATAAAGTGTAACACTTTATTAAATATGAATATTGCATAAATATTCTTTTACATGTTTTTATCTACTTAACTGCAAAGGGCTCTAATTCACACACACACACACACACACACACACACACACACACACACATATATATATATATATATATATATATATATATATACATACATACATACATGCATATGTATTTATGGGTATATAAATCTGTAAATACATATACACATATAAATGCACATCTACACACAAAGAAACACACACACACACACACACACACATATATATATATATATATATATATACATACACAGTATATATATATATATATATATATATATATATATATAAATACACAGTATATATATATATATATATATATATATATATATATACACAAACTCAGTATCCCACAAAATTGAGTACACCCCTCACATTTTTGTAAATATTTTATTTTATCTTTTCAAGTGACAACACTGAAGAAATGTCACTTTGCTACAATGCAAAGTAGTGAGTGTACGGCCTGTATAACACTGTAAATTTGCTGTCCCCTCAAGATAACTCAACTCACAGCCATTATTATCTAAAGTGTCAATATTTTGTGTGGCCACCATTATTTTCCAGCACTGCCTTAACCCTCTTGGGCATGGAGTTCATCAGAACATCACAGGTTGCTATTGGAGTCCTCTTCCAGTCCTCTATGACAACATCACAGAGCTGGTGGATGTTAGAGACCTTGCACTCCCCACCTTCTGTTTGAGGAAGCCCCACAGATGCTCAATAGGGTTTAGGTCTGGGGACATGCTTGGTCAGTCCATCACCTTTACCCTCAGCTTCTTTAGCAAGGCAGTGGTTGTCTTGGAGGTGTGTTTGGGGTTGTTATCATGTTGGAATACTGCCTTGCGGCCCAGTTTCCGAATGGAGGGGATCATGCTCTGCTTCAGCATGTCACAGTACATGTTGGCATTCATGGTTCCCTCAATGAACTGTAGTTCTCCAGTGCTGGCAGCTCATGCAGGCCCAGACCATGACACTCCCACCACCATGCTTGACTGTAGGCAAGACACACTTTTTTTTTTTTTTACTCCTCACCTGGTGATTGAATCAGCCAATCAGATTCAAGTTCAATCGGATTGGCTGATCCAATCAGCCAATCAGATTGAGTTTGCATTCTATTGGCTGTTCCGATCAGCCAATAGAATGCAAGCTCAATCTGATTGGCTGATTGGATCAGCCAATCTGATTGAACTTGAATCTGATTGGCTGATTGAATCAGCCAATCAGATTTTTCCTACCTTAATTCCTATTGGCTGATAGAATCCTGTCAGCCAATCGGAATTCAAGGGATGCCATCTTGGATGACGTCATTTGAAGGAACCTTCATTCGGACTTAGGACGTCGTTAGAAGAGGATGGATCCGTGCCGGTTGCTTCAAGATGGACCCGCTCCGCTCCGGATGGAAGATGATAGAAGATGCCGCCTGGATGAAGACTTCCGAGCCTCTGGAGGACCTCTTCTGGACGGATCGGTGATTTTTAGACTGTGGCATCTGGGGACCGAGAGCTTTAAAATGACATCCTGGAAGTGCCGCCACTCCACCGGGGGCAGAGGAAGGACACTCTGGCAGAGCTACCTAGTCTGGATAGCCAAAGTCTGCCACAGGGTGGGACCCGGAGTACTGGTGCTGTCAGGCATCAGGGGTTGCTACAGTCTGTTGTCACTTGCCAGCTACATAGCTGCAGTCGGCAGGGAGGAAGCAGGACCCGTTTGGTGGAGCTACCTAGTCGGGATAGCCGGGGTATCCGTCCCATTGGCTGACAGTGGTGGGATCTGTTTATTCCACATGATTCCTGCTGACAGAGGAGAAGGGCCACAGTAGCTGGTAACTATGGAAGCCGAGTTCCTAAGGAGAGTACAGGAGGCACTGACCCAGCTGGACAGTCCTGGTTCTGAACTGGACCAGCTGAGCTGGAGGAGCATTGTCCACCGGCAACTATGGAGGGAGAGGCTTCAACAAGAAAAGGATTGTGATGAAAAGGTCCTCCCCACAGATGATGAGGTACTGGGTCCCGTGGGACTTGCGAGTGCCTTTACTGGGAGAGCAGCCTATGGAGGAATGGCTATCGGAACTAGATGGACTGGTCCAGGCAGAGATGTGGGTGGAGGACGGCTACCGGGCCCTCCGATGGCACGCTATGCAAGCACGGCCATGGCTGGAGGATTGCTCCCCCACAGAGGGCTTTGGCGGGCCTGGATTACTATTGGAAAAGTTGACAGAGGACCCAGAATTTGGGAGCTGTTAGATCTCTCGGGGGTACCCTGGCTGGTTTTCGATATGGTATCGCTTTTTTCCAAGAATGGGAACTGGAAAAGGCATACAAGAGGCTGCTAGACCAAGTTCAGCAGCATGCCACATAGTCTGCACTGAGCTGTGGTGCAGCACTCTGGGAATAATGGAGGATGGCCTCAGATGAGTGGCAACATAGCATAAGCGATGACAAGCTGCTAGATACAGATCAGCAGCCTGGCCCCGAGCTTATAGACTTGGGCAAGGGAGCCACCCCAGCAGAAGCGCTGGTAACAAGGCAGAGAGCCGCCGGCCTCTGCCCAGCACCTGTAACAGCTCCAGGAAACCAGGGAGAGGAGGTAGGCGTGCTCCCTCCCCTTACACAGAACCCCTTCCCGGGAGAGGAGACAGTCGGTCTCTCTCCCCAGCGGCAGAGCCAGGTACAGGGAGAGGTGACAGTCAGTGTCTCTCCCCAGTGGCAGAGCCATCCCCTGGGAGTGGAGGTAGTTGTCCTCCGTCCCCTTACACAGAACCCCTTCCTGGGAGAGGAGACAGTCGGTCTCTCTCCCCAGCAGCAGAGCCAGGAGCAGGGAGAGGAGACAGTTGATCTCTCTCCCCAGCGGCAGAGCCATCCCCTGGGAGCGGAGGTAGTTGTCCTCCCTCCCCTTACGCAGAACCCCTTCCTGGGAGAGGAGACAGTCGGTCTCTCCCCCCAGCAGCAGACCCAGGAGCAGGGAGAGGTGACAGTTGGTCTCTCTCCCTAGCGACAGAGCCCTGCCCTGGGAGCAGAGGTAGTCATCTTCCCTCCCCGTAAGCAGAACCCCTTCCTGGGAGAGGAGACAGTTGGTCTCTCTCCCCAGCAGCAGAGCCATCCCCTGGGAGCGGAGGTAGTCATCCTCCCTCCCCTTACACAGAACCCCTTCCTGGGAGAGGAGACAGTCGGTCTCTCTCCCCAGCGGCAGAGCCAGGTACAGGGAGAGGAGACAGTCGGTCCCTCTCCCCAGTGGTGGAGCCATCTCCTGGGAGTGGAGGTAGTCATTCAGACGGTTTCTCCCCTCAGTAGCTTGGCAGGGTCTTTACCCTTTTCTTGTCCCGGTGTATTTCTCACAGGGGGGTACCCGCTCATGCAGTTGGTGCCACAAGTTTGGGCACCTGAGTTTTGCCTGCCCCACCAAGGAGCAACTTCCACCTGCAGCCGGGAAACCAGCAATGGCTTTGTTGGATATCAGCCCCTGCATTTGGTTCCACCAGTTTGGGCACCCGAGTCTTGCCTGCCCCACCAAGGAGCAACTTCCACCTACAGTCTGGGGAGGGGATACAGCTGGGAAACCAGCAATGGCTTTGTTTGTGGGTGGAAAATTTGGGGGGTGCTGGCGCTAAAAAAGCTTAGGGACAGTCTATATATATGTAGATATGTTAAATTAAAAAATAAAATTATTTACCAAGATAGTCTCTAATAACTGAATTTTTATGTGGCTGATGCAATAGCCATTCAGGGGCTCAGTATGTCCAGTAATTATATTATGACATGTAGTGTGTTATAATTGCTTGAACTTGCCTGATGTAGACAAACCGGATACAAATAAGATCCTTTTATAAAATGACACACAGTTATAAGAAATATGTAATATACAGTTCTATATGTAAAGGGGGATGGATCTTATTCCAACTAGACCTCTATCAGTTATCAAATAATCAATGTAATAACAAAATAACAATGACCAAATGTAGTATAAAAAGATTATTTATTGAAAATAAAACTATATTGTAGGTAAAAAGCGCTGGACGTCCAGACTAATTTGCATAAAAAACTGTTACTATAGATTATATAATTGTGTGGAGTAGTCGCAATTTGTATAGGGCTGGCCTGTATACAGGTAGGTACCTAGTACCAGTTGTGATTTACGCTATCAAAAAAGTACCTTTGTAAATATCCTCACTCTACGTCTAGAGTGAGGAGTATTATCAGTTCTGTGAATGTGGGTCCGTTCTTGAGCTCTGTGTAAGGAAGGTGTTTTATATTAGGAATCCGGTGCTTCCTTGTTTCTGGGTCTCGCTTGGTCCGGTATGCAGTCCTGGTCCTTGCTGGCGTGCTTGTTTTGCTTAGCGTTACCCTGGCGCGGTGATCCTCGCTGGCTGTATTGTTGCTCCTTACGTCACTTCCGGAAGTGGCGTGTAATGCCGTGTTGGCACAGAATAGCTGTGCGATATGTTGCAGTCTGTTTAGTAGCGAGATTGTATCTCCGTGCGACTGTGTTGAAATCTTTGTAATATGCTTTAGTTAGCGAATACTTGCAAACATTTACCTCCTGGCGCTGTATCAGTCTCTTAGATGGTATTATTTGCAGGAGTGCTGGTGTTGGCTTTCTGTCCTCCTCAGGCTTGAGTGCAGGTTGGATGTAGGTTGTTTCACTGTCAGGCTAGTAGCCTGTATAGGTGATCCGATGTTCTCAGGGGGCACTTTCTCTTAGTGCTAACTGGAGATGGTGCAGTATGCTTGGGCTAATCTGTATTCAGCAGCATTACTGATCCATAGGTAGAACAATGCTTCTTACAGCAATTAAAAGAGGTGATAGGACTGTAGCAAGTGTAGAGAGGTTGTAATCCTTATGCTACACTTGAAAAGTTACTCAAATCAACGCGTTTCACCCCACACTAGGGGCTTTTTCAAGAATGAGTAACCTTATGAGATAGCACCCTTTATAGAGGCCAAGCTTCCTTCTTATTGGTTGATCCTTTGTGGGTGTGTTCCTCAGGTGTTTCTGCAGGTAGTTGATTTATTTTAAAGGTGGACTTTTTTTATTATTAAAAAGGTGGACTTTTTGTCTTCTTCTCTCTTTTTCTTCTCTTCTTGTTCTTTCTTCCTTCTTTTCTTTATCCCTTACTTAAAGGGATTATTAATAGTGTCTTCATCTCTATAGGAGACTGTATAGTCTATCATACTGTCTGTTCTTAATTATAAAAACGTTGTATGAAAGTTTTTGTGAAGATTGTATAAATACATGTTCAGAATCTAAACACAATTATAGAAGTGGGATATATATAATAAGATGGATACATTGTTTTATCAAATTGTCATTTGATAGCTTATGAGGTCGTTTTTAGTTAGTTAATTATGCATCTTTTGTGTATATTAATACCTGTCTTAGTTAGGGAGGAGATTCTTGTTTAACTTTGCAGATATATGTATGTGGTTTAGTCATACATAAATGGGGTCACATCTAATTCAGAGTTTAGGCCCCATGGGTGTAGCGTCTTCATTCTATAAATGAGTTTGGCTTCCTTTTTAAGGAGTTTGTTCTCATAGTTCCCTCCTCTCCAGTGGGCTTCTACTTTTAGGATTCCCCAGAATTTGAAGTCTTTAAGTTTATTATTATGTGCATCTTTGAAATGCTTGTAAAGGTGAGTGTCTTTATTGCCTTTCTCTATGGTCCATAGGTGCTCTCTAATTCTTTCTCTTAGAGTTCTCGTTGTTTCACCTAAATACTGTTTTCCACAGCTGCACTGAATGAGGTAGATAATTCCCTTATCAGTGCATCTGATGGTGTCCCTTATCTTGAAGGCTTCTCCTGTATAGTTTGACTTAAATGATTTCGTTTTGGAACTGAAATGGCATGACTTGCAGCAGAAACATGGGTAAAATCCATTAACTTCATTGCCTTGTAGGTACTTTTGTATCAGATGTTTCTCTTTATGTTTGTATTCACTGGGGGCTAGTAGTAGTTTTAAGTTATCTGAGCGTCTATATACGAAATTTCGGTTTTATCGGTAATTTATCTCCTATAATGGGATCTTCCCTAGCTAGACGCCAGTGTTTTTTTATAAGTCTTTCTACTATTTTGTGTTCTCCATTGTAGTTGGTGATGAATGGTACATTTATATCATTGTGATCCGGGTTTGTGAGATTATCAGTCACTTGCTTATCTTTATATTTTAGTAAAGATTCTCTATCTATTTGTTTTACCTGTTCAAAGTTTTTTTGAATAGATATTTCATTGTAGCCCCTATCTGAAAATTTCTTGCTGAGTATGCGTGCTTGTTCTTCATAGTCTAATATTGTGGTGCAGTTTTTCCTCACTCGTAAGAACTGTGCCTTAGGTGTATTTTCTTTCCATTGTGTTAGGTGACAACTGTCAGCATGGATAAAATTGTTAGAGTCTACATCTTTAAAGAATGTCTTTGTGTGGAAACTATCCATTCTGATTTCAATATCAAGATCTAAAAATGATATTTTAGTTTTGCTGGTTTCGTATGTGAATTTTAAACCTCTATCGTTTAGATTCATGTTGTTAAAGAATTCATGTAGGTGGGCTTCACTCCCATTCCAAATAATTAGAATGTCATCTATATATCTCTTATAAGTCACCAGATTTTGCACCAAGCTACACGACCCTAGGAAACCTTCTTCCCAGCTCCCCATAAAGAGGTTCGCATAGCTTGGTGCAAATCTGGTGCCCATCGCAGTCCCCTTGGTTTGTACGTACATCTTTCCATTAAATGAAAAGGTATTGTTATTTAGTATAAAGCTGATGCTATCTAGAATGAAATCTTTTTGCTCGATGCTCATTTCTTTATCCTGTCTTAAAAACTTGGAGATCGCTTCTAGTCCTAGGTTATGTTCAATGTTTGTGTATAGGGACGTGACGTCACAGGTGGCTAGTGTTATGTCACCTTCTACTTTTAATGTTTTCAGAATCTGTAGTACTTGAGTTGAGTCTCTAAGATAGGAGGGGAGTGTCCTCACATATTTTTGTAAATATTTATCAATGTACTGGGAGAGATTGGCTGTGATTGAATTTATTCCTGATATTATAGGTCTTCCTGGAGGGGCTTGTAAGTTCTTGTGAATTTTCGGGAGAAAATAGAAAATGGGAATTTTTGGAAATTTTGGATATTGGAAATCGAATTCTTTGGAATTGAGTATACCTAATTGGTGTGCTTTTTCTAAATGATTAATTAGTAAAATTGTATCAACCCTAGTTGGGTCTCTCGTTAGCTCCCTGTATGTGGTTTGATCTCCCAACAGTCTGTTTGCTTCTTCCAGATAGTATGTTCTATCCATGACCACTATTCCCCCTCCCGCCGGTTTTATGATAATGTCTTGGTTGGTTCTTAATTGTTTGAGGGCTGTAATCTCGGATTTATTTAGATTCTTTTGGGGTTGTTTTCTCATCTCAAATCTTTCTAGATCTCTTAATACAGCTTTTTCGAAGCTCTCCAGATTTTTACCTTTATCATTAGACGGATAAAATTTTGATTTTGCCCTTAAATTAGTGTGGACAAATTTATCATTAGTAGGTGGGTTTCTGTCAAAACCAATGGGATTTTTTAAAAAATACCTTTTTAGAGTCAGTTTTCTCACAAATTGATTTATGTGGATGTGTGTTTCGAATTTATTCATTCTAGACGTGGGGGCAAAAGATAGTCCTCTATTTAGTACTTTTTGTTCAATTTGTGTCAGATCGTGGTTGCTGATGTTAAATATGCCATTATTTAAGTTTTCTATCGTTTGTCCCTCTTTTCTCTCAATTTCTTTGGGTTTTCTGCTTCTTCCTCATCTCTTCCCTCTAGGGTTCTTTTTCTTATATTCATCAGTGGTGCTAGATGTACCCTTTCTGTGATATCTCCCCTGGATGTTTCTGCTAGTGGTGTTTCCCCTAAAAAATGAGCTTGGGCCTGTGTTTGATTATGGCTTTCATTAATGTTAGTGGTTTCTGAATTTTGTTTCCTAGATATTGGGTCAAACCTATTTCTTAGAGGTATTCTCCAGTTTTTTTCTTCCTTACTATGGTAGGGCTGGTTTGTGTGTCTCATTGTTTTGTTATGGTAACGTCTATCTTTGTAGTGTTCATATCTGTGAATCCTTTCTGGATGGAAGCTGTTATACTCATAATTAGTATTTTGGTGGTTTCCCTCATTATACCAATCATGTTGTCTATGGTCAGATGTATACCAGTCACTACTGGAGTAATCATCATAATGTGTATTTCTATTATTTCGATTGCTGGGATGTGGGAACCTGAAATGGTCACGGTCATTTTCTTGATTAGATCTAGGGTATGGGTCAGGGGTATTATTCTCGTTATGTGATTTATATCCTGGTGTGTTGTACCCCGTATGTCTCCTATTATAGTTACCCCAGTTGTCATTTGGAGGTTGTTTGTTTGATCTGTGTTGTTCTCTGTTTTTAGGTCTGTATGTGTCTGTTATATAATTTCTTTCGGTTTGTGAATTATTTCTAAATCCTTTATTGTGGTGATTTGTGTTAGTCTCTTTTTGAGGTAGTACCCTTGTTAGTTGTGAGTTGATAACAGGTGTAGTAGTCATTTGACTATCTTTTATTTCTATTGGTCCTAGATAGTCATCCTGGTCACGTTTGAGTTTTTTCTTTTTTATTCTCTGTAGTTCACTATTGGTATGATTCAGTGCTCTAATTATTTCAGTTTGTTTTTCTTTAAAATTATCAGAGTCTCTCCTGTTTTCCAGGAGGCTTTTAATTTCATTTATCCTTGAGTCTAGTTGATGCAAACTGATATTTCTTGCTTTTTTAATGATATTAATCAATATAAAAGAAGCTTTTTCAAGTGATGTAAACCACTCTTCCCTTAATTCGTCATTTAAATCAAATGTGCAGGTCTTCTCTAGTCTTAGACCCCTAGGGACTATGTTTAGTGTGATTTATTTATCTAAATATTTTATTTCAGTTTTCTGTTTTAGTTCTTTAATCAAAAATTTTTCCAATTCATTCATTAAGTCATTTGTGCTTATGTTGGAGTTGTCAGGTTCGCTATTTACAGCATCTGTTTCTATTTCTATAAGGAGATTATCTCTAGTTGAGAATATATCCATATTAGTAGGATAGTTGGTAATTTTAAAGTTAAAATTTCAAAAATTGCGATTTTTATGATTTTCTAAAAGACTATATCCTATGCTGCAACACTTGGAAAATCGTGAATTAGTCAATATGGTGAGAAAAGAAATAAGCTGGCGCTTAGGACCCCTAATAAGCCAAGCACAAGGTAGGGTCTCCCTTGTGATCAAAACCCTGGATAATGTTGCAAGAAAGAAAATTTGGGGGGTGCTGGCGCTAAAAAAGCTTAGGGACAGTCTATATATATGTAGATATGTTAAATTAAAAAATAAAATTATTTACCAAGATAGTCTCTAATAACTGAATTTTTATGTGGCTGATGCAATAGCCATTCAGGGGCTCAGTATGTCCAGTAATTATATTATGACATGTAGTGTGTTATAATTGCTTGAACTTGCCTGATGTAGACAAACCGGATACAAATAAGATCCTTTTATAAAATGACACACAGTTATAAGAAATATGTAATATACAGTTCTATATGTAAAGGGGGATGGATCTTATTCCAACTAGACCTCTATCAGTTATCAAATAATCAATGTAATAACAAAATAACAATGACCAAATGTAGTATAAAAAGATTATTTATTGAAAATAAAACTATATTGTAGGTAAAAAGCGCTGGACGTCCAGACGAATTTGCATAAAAAACTGTTAATATAGATTATATAATTGTGTGGAGTAGTCGCAATTTGTATAGGGCTGGCCTGTATACAGATAGGTACCTAGTACCAGTTGGGATTTACGCTATCAAAAAAGTACCTTTGTAAATATCCTCACTCTACGTCTAGAGTGAGGAGTATTATCAGTTCTGTGAATGTGGGTCCGTTCTTGAGCTCTGTGTAAGGAAGGTGTTTTATATTAGGAATCCGGTGCTTCCTTGTTTCTGGGTCTCGCTTGGTCCGGTATGCAGTCCTGGTCCTTGCTGGCGTGCTTGTTTTGCTTAGCGTTACCCTGGCGCGGTGATCCTCGCTGGCTGTGTTGTTGCTCCTTACGTCACTTCCGGAAGTGGCGTGTAATGCCGTGTTGGCACAGAATAGCTGTGCGATATGTTGCAGTCTGTTTAGTAGCGATATTGTATCTCCGTGCGACTGTGTTGAAATCTTTGTAATATGCTTTAGTTAGCGAATACTTGCAAACATTTACCTCCTGGCGCTGTATCAGTCTCTTAGATGGTATTATTTGCAGGAGTGCTGGTGTTGGCTTTCTGTCCTCCTCAGGCTTGAGTGCAGGTTGGATGTAGGTTGTTTCACTGTCAGGCTAGTAGCCTGTATAGGTGATCCGATGTTCTCAGGGGGCACTTTCTCTTAGTGCTAACTGGAGATGGTGCAGTATGCTTGGGCTAATCTGTATTCAGCAGCATTACTGATCCATAGGTAGAACAATGCTTCTTAGTGCAATTAAAAGAGGTGATAGGACTGTAGCAAGTGTAGAGAGGTTGTAATCCTTATGCTACACTTGAAAAGTTACTCAAATCAACGCGTTTCACCCCACACTAGGGGCTTTTTCAAGAATGAGTAACCTTATGAGATAGCACCCTTTATAGAGGCCAAGCTTCCTTCTTATTGGTTGATCCTTTGTGGGTGTGTTCCTCAGGTGTTTCTGCAGGTAGTTGATTTATTTTAAAGGTGGACTTTTTTTATTATTAAAAAGGTGGACTTTTTGTCTTCTTCTCTCTTTTTCTTCTCTTCTTGTTCTTTCTTCCTTCTTTTCTTTATCCCTTACTTAAAGGGATTATTAATAGTGTCTTCATCTCTATAGGAGACTGTATAGTCTATCATACTGTCTGTTCTTAATTATAAAAACGTTGTATGAAAGTTTTTGTGAAGATTGTATAAATACATGTTCAGAATCTAAACACAATTATAGAAGAGGGATATATATAATAAGATGGATACATTGTTTTATCAAATTGTCATTTGATAGCTTATGAGGTCGTTTTTAGTTAGTTAATTATGCATCTTTTGTGTATATTAATACCTGTCTTAGTTAGGGAGGAGATTCTTGTTTAACTTTGCAGATATATGTATGTGGTTTAGTCATACATAAATGGGGTCACATCTAATTCAGAGTTTAGGCCCCATGGGTGTAGCGTCTTCATTCTATAAATGAGTTCGGCTTCCTTTTTAAGGAGTTTGTTCTCATAGTTCCCTCCTCTCCAGTGGGCTTCTACTTTTAGGATTCCCCAGAATTTGAAGTCTTTAAGTTTATTATTATGTGCATCTTTGAAATGCTTGTAAAGGTGAGTGTCTTTATTGCCTTTCTCTATGGTCCATAGGTGCTCTCTAATTCTTTCTCTTAGAGTTCTCGTTGTTTCACCTAAATACTGTTTTCCCCAGCTGCACTGAATGAGGTAGATAATTCCCTTATCAGTGCATCTGATGGTGTCCCTTATCTTGAAGGCTTCTCCTGTATAGTTTGACTTAAATGATTTCGTTTTGGAACTGAAATGGCATGACTTGCAACAGAAACATGGGTAAAATCCATTAACTTCATTGCCTTGTAGGTCCTTTTGTATCAGATGTTTCTCTTTATGTTTGTATTCACTGGGGGCTAGTAGTAGTTTTAAGTTATCTGAGCATCTATATACGAATTTTGGTTTTATCGGTAATTTATCTCCTATAATGGGATCTTCCCTAGCTAGACGCCAGTGTTTTTTTATAAGTCTTTCTACTATTTTGTGTTCTCCATTGTAGTTGGTGATGAATGGTACATTTATATCATTGTGATCCGGGTTTGTGAGATTATCAGTCACTTGCTTATCTTTATATTTTAGTAAAGATTCTCTATCTATTTGTTTTACCTGTTCAAAGTTTTTTTGAATAGATATTTCATTGTAGCCCCTATCTGAAAATTTCTTGCTGAGTATGCGTGCTTGTTCTTCATAGTCTAATATTGTGGTGCAGTTTTTCCTCACTCGTAAGAACTGTGCCTTAGGTGTATTTTCTTTCCATTGTGTTAGGTGACAACTGTCAGCATGGATAAAATTGTTAGAGTCTACATCTTTAAAGAATGTCTTTGTGTGGAAACTATCCATTCTGATTTCAATATCAAGATCTAAAAATGATATTTTAGTTTTGCTGGTTTCGTATGTGAATTTTAAACCTCTATCGTTTAGATTCATGTTGTTAAAGAATTCATGTAGGTGGGCTTCACTCCCATTCCAAATAATTAGAATGTCGTCTATATATCTCTTATAAGTCACCAGATTTTGCACCAAGCTACACGACCCTAGGAAACCTTCTTCCCAGCTCCCCATAAAGAGGTTCGCATAGCTTGGTGCAAATCTGGTGCCCATCGCAGTCCCCTTGGTTTGTACGTACATCTTTCCATTAAATGAAAAGGTATTGTTATTTAGTATAAAGCTGATGCTATCTAGAATGAAATCTTTTTGCTCGATGCTCATTTCTTTATCCTGTCTTAAAAACTTGGAGATCGCTTCTAGTCCTAGGTTATGTTCAATGTTTGTGTATAGGGACGTGACGTCACAGGTGGCTAGTGTTATGTCACCTTCTACTTTTAATGTTTTCAGAATCTGTAGTACTTGAGTTGAGTCTCTAAGATAGGAGGGGAGTGTCCTCACATATTTTTGTAAATATTTATCAATGTACTGGGAGAGATTGGCTGTGATTGAATTGATTCCTGATATTATAGGTCTTCCTGGAGGGGCTTGTAAGTTCTTGTGAATTTTCGGGAGAAAATAGAAAATGGGAATTTTTAGAAATTTTGGATATAGGAAATCGAATTCTTTGGAATTGAGTATACCTAATTGGTGTGCTTTTTCTAAATGATTAATTAGTAAAATTGTATCAACCCTAGTTGGGTCTCTCGTTAGCTCCCTGTATGTGGTTTGATCTCCCAACAGTCTGTTTGCTTCTTCCAGATAGTATGTTCTATCCATGACCACTATTCCCCCTCCCTTGTCCGCCGGTTTTATGATAATGTCTTGGTTGGTTCTTAATTGTTTGAGGGCTGTAATCTCGGATTTATTTAGATTCTTTTGGGGTTGTTTTCTCATCTCAAATCTTTCTAGATCTCTTAATACAGCTTTTTTGAAGCTCTCCAGATTTTTACCTTTATCATTAGACGGATAAAATTTTGATTTTGCCCTTAAATTAGTGTGGACAAATTTATCATTAGTAGGTGGGTTTCTGTCAAAACCAATGGGATTTTTTAAAAAATACCTTTTTAGAGTCAGTTTTCTCACAAATTGATTTATGTGGATGTGTGTTTCGAATTTATTCATTCTAGACGTGGGGGCAAAAGATAGTCCTCTATTTAGTACTTTTTGTTCAATTTGTGTCAGATTGTGGTTGCTGATGTTAAATATGCCATTATTTAAGTTTTCTATCGTTTGTCCCTCTTTTCTCTCAATTTCTTTGGGTTTTCTGCTTCTTCCTCCTCTCTTCCCTCTAGGGTTCTTTTTCTTATATTCATCAGTGGTGCTATATGTACCCTTTCTGTGATATCTCCCCTGGATGTTTCTGCTAGTGGTGTTTCCCCTAAAAAATGAGCTTGGGCCTGTGTTTGTTTATGGCTTTCATTAATGTTAGTGGTTTCTGAATTTTGTTTCCTAGATATTGGGTCAAACCTATTTCTTAGAGGTATTCTCCAGTTTTTTTCTTCCTTACTATGGTAGGGCTGGTTTGTGTGTCTCATTGTTTTGTTATGGTAACGTCTATCTTTGTAGTGTTCATATCTGTGAATCCTTTCTGGATGGAAGCTGTTATACTCATAATTAGTATTTTGGTGGTTTCCCTCATTATACCAATCATGTTGTCTATGGTCAGATGTATACCAGTCAGTACTGGAGTAATCATCATAATGTGTATTTCTATTATTTCGATTGCTGGGATGTGGGAACCTGAAATGGTCACGGTCATTTTCTTGATTAGATCTAGGGTATGGGTCAGGGGTATTATTCTCGTTATGTGATTTATATCCTGGTTTGTTGTACCCCGTATGTCTCCTATTATAGTTACCCCAGTTGTCATTTGGAGGTTGTTTGTTTGATCTGTGTTGTTCTCTGTTTTTAGGTCTGTATGTGTCTGTTATATAATTTCTTTCGGTTTGTGAATTATTTCTAAATCCTTTATTGTGGTGATTTGTGTTAGTCTCTTTTTGAGGTAGTACCCTTGTTAGTTGTGAGTTGATAACAGGTGTAGTAGTCATTTGACTATCTTTTATTTCTATTGGTCCTAGATAGTCATCCTGGTCACGTTTGAGTTTTTTCTTTTTTATTCTCTGTAGTTCACTATTGGTATGATTCAGTGCTCTAATTATTTCAGTTTGTTTTTCTTTAAAATTATCAGAGTCTCTCCTGTTTTCCAGGAGGCTTTTAATTTCATTTATCCTTGAGTCTAGTTGATGCAAACTGATATTTCTTGCTTTTTTAATGATATTTATCAATATAAAAGAAGCTTTTTCAAGTGATGTAAACCACTCTTCCCTTAATTCGTCATTTAAATCAAATGTGCAGGTCTTCTCTAGTCTTAGACCCCTAGGGACTATGTTTAGTGCGATATATTTATCTAAATATTTCATTTCAGTTTTCTGTTTTAGTTCTTTAATCAAAATTTTTTCCAATTCATTCATTAAGTCATTTGTGCTTATGTTGGAGTTGTCAGGTTCGCTATTTACAGCATCTGTTTCTATTTCTATAAGGAGATTATCTCTAGTTGAGAATATATCCATATTAGTAGGATAGTTGGTAATTTTAAAGTTAAAATTTCAAAAATTGCGATTTTTATGATTTTCTAAAAGACTATATCCTATGCTGCAACACTTGGAAAATCGGGAATTAGTCAATATGGTGAGAAAAGAAATAAGCTGGCGCTTAGGACCCCTAATAAGCCAAGCACAAGGTAGGGTCTCCCAGTCAAAACCCTGGATAATGTTGCAAGAAAGAAAATTTGGAGGGTGCTGGCGCTAAAAAAGCTTAGGGACAGTCTATATATATGTAGATATGTTAAATTAAAAAATAAAATTATTTACCAAGATAGTCTCTAATAACTGAATTTTTATGTGGCTGATGCAATAGCCATTCAGGGGCTCAGTATGTCCAGTAATTATATTATGACATGTAGTGTGTTATAATTGCTTGAACTTGCCTGATGTAGACAAACCGGATACAAATAAGATCCTTTTATAAAATGACACACAGTTATAAGAAATATGTAATATACAGTTCTATATGTAAAGGGGGATGGATCTTATTCCAACTAGACCTCTATCAGTTATCAAATAATCAATGTAATAACAAAATAACAATGACCAAATGTAGTATAAAAAGATTATTTATTGAAAATAAAACTATATTGTAGGTAAAAAGCGCTGGACGTCCAGACTAATTTGCATAAAAAACTGTTAATATAGATTATATAATTGTGTGGAGTAGTCGCAATTTGTATAGGGCTGGCCTGTATACAGGTAGGTACCTAGTACCAGTTGGGATTTACGCTATCAAAAAAGTACCTTTGTAAATATCCTCACTCTACGTCTAGAGTGAGGAGTATTATCAGTTCTGTGAATGTGGGTCCGTTCTTGAGCTCTGTGTAAGGAAGGTGTTTTATATTAGGAATCCGGTGCTTCCTTGTTTCTGGGTCTCGCTTGGTCCGGTATGCAGTCCTGGTCCTTGCTGGCGTGCTTGTTTTGCTTAGCGTTACCCTGGCGCGGTGATCCTCGCTGGCTGTGTTGTTGCTCCTTACGTCACTTCCGGAAGTGGCGTGTAATGCCGTGTTGGCACAGAATAGCTGTGCGATATGTTGCAGTCAGTTTAGTAGCGATATTGTATCTCCGTGCGACTGTGTTGAAATCTTTGTAATATGCTTTAGTTAGCGAATACTTGCGAACATTTACCTCCTGGCGCTGTATCAGTCTCTTAGATGGTATTATTTGCAGGAGTGCTGGTGTTGGCTTTCTGTCCTCCTCAGGCTTGAGTGCAGGTTGGATGTAGGTTGTTTCACTGTCAGGCTAGTAGCCTGTATAGGTGATCCGATGTTCTCAGGGGGCACTTTCTCTTAGTGCTAACTGGAGATGGTGCAGTATGCTTGGGCTAATCTGTATTCAGCAGCATGTTTGTGGGTGGGTCAGCCGGTACTAAACAGAGTGTCACAGAGAGAGGTAGTGTGGCCATGGAACTTAAGGACACTGGAACTTGTGGGACAGCAATTGTTTGGGAGCTGACGTTAGCAAACTTGTTTTGGACATTGCATTATGTGACTATCCCTGCGCCCAGGGCACAGGGTATAAACACCAGCAGGAACCCCCCAGGATGCCCAAAGCTCAGGAGAGATGGGATAACCTCTCCCAGCAACCGAGAAGTGGAGGGCTACCGTCGGACAGCCCTAGGCCAACCAGTTAATGGTCTAGCCGGGTCTGCCAACTGGAGGGGGGGAGATGTCATGGATACCAGACAGCTAAGGCTACCCTTCACCCCCCCACAACCTCACCCCTGTTGTTTCTCAGTAGTTTTTGGGCTCCTCAGAGCAACCACAATCTCTGGAAGCTTTTGTTTGCTTGTTTTGTGAAGAGCTAGTGTATGACCAGGAAAACCCTCCTAGGCTGGCCGGGCTCCTGAAACTCCCGGTCGGCCGCCTCATAACGGACACCCGCCTAACTCCTCTCAGGCTGGCCGGGCTCCTGGAACTCCTGCTGTCCTGTGGCCGACCGGGACACCAGATAACTTTACCCCTGGTCGCTCCAGCATCCGTTTGCCCCAGAGCTCCACTCTTTTGTGGATTGGTAGCTCCTAGGGAGGTCAAGAGCTGGGGGAATTATCGGAGGGGAGCTCCTTTTGGAACCAGGGGTTTTGGACACCCCTACCCCCCATAACTTCAACGGACTGTAACTCCGGTCCCCAGAAACGAATCACGCTGATTTTTGACTGTGGCATCTGGGGACCGAGAGCTTTAAAACACCCAGGATCACCCAATACCGCCACCCCTAGGTACTGGGATTATGTGGGACTGTGGCTCCTATGGAGGTGCTGGGCTGTCTGGAGAGGAGGTAATGGCGGGAAAATAGTGGGATTGTCCAGGGTCTTATTAAGATGAGCTGTGTGTATAAAAGGAGTGTGTGTTTTCAATAAAATCAGTTATTGTTTCACCTGAATGCTAGTCTGTCTAGTTATTTGAATGGGCTCCTGATAAAATCACTTTCCTGGGCTACATAGCAGCCTGTTCCAGACAGAGGAAGGACACTCTGGCAGAGCTTCCTAGTCTAGGTAGCCGGAGTCCACCACAGGGTGGGACAATAAGTACTGGTGCTGTCAGGCATCAGGGGTGGCTACAGGCTGTGGTCACTTGCCAGCTACATAGCTGCAGTCAGCAGGGAGGAAGCAGGACCCTATTGGTGGAGCTACCCAGTCGGGGTAGCCGGGGTATTCGTCACATATTGTGATATACCTTTAAGGTATTTTCCCCTCCTACCTCTCTGATCCTTTATAAGGCTTCCTGTTTTGCTCATTCCTTGCCTGAATATTGAAGGACTAACGCTTCTTCAGCTACTAGCACCTTCTGGCTCTTCCAGCTATAAGTTTTGTAATACCCGTTTAGGGTTCTGAAACTTGCCACAAATCTAAAACTACTTTGGACTCCTAATTTCTCATTCACTCATCGGAAGAAAGGATTATTGTTATCCCGCAACAAATCTTTAACCAGAATTAACTCTCCTCTTCGCTGCCCGATTCCTGACGCTGCTCACAAGTCACACGGAGAATCGCAGCTACCGCAGGACCGGAAGTGAGTCACACACACGCTGCAGTCTCAGCTTACGACGCTCCTCGCCAAACAGGTACTAACAAAATAACTCTACAACCTTACCAAGGTGATCTGTTACTAAACACTGTATGGGCTATATCATATCCATTTCTAATATAAGAACCAACGAACTTGCTTGACTTGTTGATCGTTCTGTCTCCTGACTTGGCTGAATTCATTCCCTGTATATATTGATCCATTCTGTTTTTATCTGTGTGAACTAGCGTGCCTGAGTGAAAAGAGTGTGTGTGTGTGAAGACTACAATCAAGCAGATTACTTACCTAAGATTAACCGCTAGAAGTTAAATACCATACCAAGTAACACTTACTTGTTTCTTAAACTTACATAAGCTCTAGGAGACACAAGTATCATTGAAGCATTCACACTGCTTCTAATTTTGCTGTATTATTAAAACACGCTCACTGTAACTTTCTCCCTAAGTAAAAGGATACTTTTGGGGTCTGTTTACATAAGAGCTACAAAATATATAATTCTCATTGAAGACATAAGGAGAATTGTTACACATATACCTACTCCAGCTTGCTCCTGTTTGTGAAAAGGGTCTTTTCATATGCAAAGGAAGGGGGAGGGGGGATGGTCTGTTATTTCCCACTTGCAGTGGGTGTTCCAGCTACTGTTTTAGCAGAGCTAAACTGGGAGCTTCTAAGTAAGTTTTCAAAACTGTTTTGTACTGGATTTTTAGATCAGTATCTGTGCATCTTATTCTTTATAGTAGTGTCTATTACATGCAGTTATAAGAAAATGAGTGTATACTGTCCCTTTAAGATATAAATACTAGCTCCACTGACATTTTGTTCCAAACACTACCCTGATTCACAAAAAAAAATCTTTAACTAAGCTATTATCATTTAAATCCAAGCTGACATTGTTCCCTGAGAATGTATAATACATTAAACTATTCAATGTCAGACATTGCCCAGGTTTAAAAGTTGATGCAGAATTAATTTAAAAATGAACGCTTTGTTTTTTATAGTTGATGAGCTCCAAAAGTTCATTGTGTAGGGATGAGATATTTGATAGCAATTTAAATGTCTTATTCAGTTTAAAAAAAATGTCACTTAGGTCCAATGTGAACTTTGGACAAATATACTAACAGACAAGTAGCTAATTTGCCAGGTTCTGCTTGGGAGCATGAGAGCTCATATGCTGGCATGTATAAGCATTTGTGAATGGAAAAACAATTACACTCTGGGCTGGTCTTGCATTCATTGAGATAAACATTCTAATCCCTTCCAAGTAAAAAATTGCCAGTATTCTCTTTTCTACCAATGGTTAGAATCCCATAATAAATGCAAGAATGTGTTGAAAAATCACATACGGCCAGATTACGAGTTTTTTGTTATGAGCTGTGCGGTGCAGTTTTTTCTCACCGCTCACTTACCTACAGTGCTGGTATTATAGGTTTTTACAAACCCGGCATTAGCAGGCAAGAAGTGAGCGTAGAGCAAAATTGTGCTCCATACCGCACTCCAATACCAGCGCTGCTTAAGTCAGCGGTGAGCTGGTCGTACGTGCTCTTGCACGATTTCCCCATAGACAGCAATGGGGAGAGCCGGCTGAGAAAAAGTCTAACACCTGCAAAAAAGCAGTGTAAAGCTCAGTAACGCAGCCCCATTGATTCCTATGGGGAAACACCTAACACCCTAACATGAACCCCAAGTCTAAACACCCCTAATCTTACACTTATTAACCCCTAATCTGCCGCCCCCGACATCGCTGACACATACATTATACTTATTAACCCCTAATCTGCTGCCCCCAACATCCCCGACACCTACATTATATTTATTAACCCCTAATCTCCCGCCCCCAATGTCGCCGCAACCTACCTACACTTATTAGCCCCTAATCTGCCGCCCCCAACGTCGCTGCCACTATATTAAATGTATTAACCCCTAAATCTAAGTGTAACCCTAACCCTCCCTATCTTAAATATAATTTAAATAAATCTAAATAAAATTACTATAATTAACTAAATTATTCCTATTTAAAACTAAATACTTACCTATAAAATAAACCCTAACCTAGCTACAATATAACTAATAGTTACATTGTAGCAATCTTAGGCCTAGATTTAGAGTTCGGCGGTAGCCGTCAAAACCAGCGTTAGAGGCTCCTAACGCGGGTTTTTTACGCACTCCGGTATTTAGAGTTTATTTACCGCGACTCAAAATACACCTAACGCTCAACTTTCTACCGCCACCTCAGACCCAGTAGTAAACATATACCGCACAAAAAAACATCCACGAATCACAAAACAAATATTACACAAAGTACACTTACACTCATACAAACACAACACTATCTTTATTTTTCGTATTTGTTATTTTTTCGTTAAAATACAAAGGATTAAAGTTGCGAGATCTCGGGTGTTTGAAAAAAATCCACACAAATCCATTTTCCCATTGACTTACATGGACATACGGGAAAAGACCCTCATATACCTACATCTAACGAATAACATTATCACAAACATACACTCATCGATGCATACAAACAATATACAACACATTACATACACAAAATATTTATTTATTACAAAAAGAACACGATTTAGTTACTTTTTCACACAAGCTCATGACGTCACTCACTTTACGAGGAAAACCAGTCTTAGAAAAAAAAATATAGAAATCTTTGGAGCCTCCATTGACTTCTATTGGGAAGACGTGCTCGTGCACGCGAAACCCTCATTTCCCTAACGCACGCAAATAGCGTAGACTGAAAAACTCCAAATACCAGCGCTAGAAAATACATGCTTTTATGCGTTAGACCCAGCTATGATAAATAGATCAAGAAATGACTATTTCCCTATGGTGGATTTATGTTTTTTAATATTAAATATTCACCACACCATAAATATTTTTAACAGTTTTAGATTACATCAACTACAAATCCCCATCACTAGTAACACATTATTATTTCAATAAAATTACATTTACAATTAAAATAAAATTCAATACACATTTCTGGATTCACAAACACTACACAATGGGAAACATCTCTCATTTACCTTTATTATTGCATTTCTGTTATTCAACTCATATGCTTGCAGCAACTGCATATCTACATAGGCTTAACACATGATCACTCATGGATGCACATACATTACTTTTAACATTCAATCATACATGTGCATTCAAATGATGGGGGAAAAACACATTACATTCTCTCGAGGAATCACAAAACACAACATATGGATTTTACTGTACTTTTAACATCATGATTCCATCACCAGAAACCATTAGGAATTACGTACAACAAGAACATCATTACACCAGATTACAGATGTCACTTTATGGGAAGGAACAACAATGCCAGACCGCTATATAGAAGTCAGCATATGTGGGACACAATCACAATATATACGTACATGTACATAACACGCATCACCCATCACGCAACCACAAAGCACACATTTAGATTTTATTCAGCACACAATAACAATGTAGCACAATACAACAACACAATGAGGATTTCACAACTACATAGGCAGGTTAATAATATCATGACGTCATTAGAAGATTCAACCATACACATCACAGATTCACCACTGTACCGCCCCTTTAGGAACTTTAACACTCAATACTACAATACAACATATACGTAAAACACACTTTTGAACAGCATTATTATGGAGATTTCAATGGGACAATTCAGAAATATTGTCAGATCGCACATCAATTATATATATAATACTACAGATGACAGCCGGAAGTTATTCAGTATTCGTGCAATTTTTATGGGACGCATACAATATCGTCAGATCGAAAATCACTTATATATATAATACTACAGATGACAGCCGGAAGTTATTCAGTATTAGTGCGATTTGAAAGGGACGCGTACAATATTCACATCTCGGCAATCACTTATATATACAATACTACAGATGACAGCCGGAAGTTATTCAGTATTAGTGCGATTTGAAAGGGACGCATACAATATTGACAGCTCGGCAATCACTTATATATACAATACTACAGATGGCAGACGGGAAGTTCTGAATTATTATTGCGATTTTAAAGGGACGCGTACAATATTGACAGCTCGGCAATCACTTATATATACAATACTACAGATGACAGCCGGAAGTTATTCAGTATTAGTGCGATTTGAAAGGGACGCGTACAATATTGACAGCTCGGCAATCACTTATATATATAATACTACAGATGACAGACGGGAAGTTCTGAATTATTATTGCGATTTTAAAGGGACGCGTACAATATTGACAGCTCGGCAATCACTTATATATATAATACTACAGATGACAGACGGGAAGTTCTGAATTATTATTGCGATTTTAAAGGGACGCATACAATATTGACAGCTCGGCAATCACTTATATATATAATACTACAGATGACAGACGGGAAGTTCTGAATTATTATTGCGATTTTAAAGGGACGCATACAATATTGACAGCTCGGCAATCACTTATATATACGATACTACAGATGGCAGACGGGAAGTTCGGAATTATTATTGCGATTTTAAAGGGACGCATACAATATTGACAGCTCGGCAATCACTTATATATACAATCCTACAGATGGCAGATGTTCCTTTATCATTTACAAACAATATTGCAGCAACATTGATCGATCACATTCGATGCACATTATACACAACTATGCACTTTCATTCATGTTAGCCTGGACGTGTGCTTGTTACTATAACATCGCGTTTAGGAAATATTGATTACGCATATGATCAAACATTACAAACATGCACTGTATGTGTGATATTTGACACTTTCACATTGAGAATCATTGTTTGAAACTAACATTTCAGCAAACAACAAATAAACGCCCACTGTGAAAGCATTCGCGCCGCTCACATACAAACAGGTGAATACAATCAGCAATCATTACAAACTCACTACCATTGGACTAATTGTACTATAAATCCCCCAAACAACATGGCCAATGCATCACTTGTGATCCACATCAGATCAAGTGCTTACCTTGTTACGCTGTTTTGAAAGATGGATGACGATGACATGGTAGACGCTGCTGGTGGTGCTATTGGCGAACTAGCTGTTGGTCGAATCAGGCAGCCTCGGCGGCTCAGACCAAGACGAAGGGGTCGTCTGGTTCGAGGTCCTCGTGTCTACAGGGTGAGACCCACCTTGGAAAACATGAGTGACTTTGAGGTTTTTGATAAGTATCGGCTCGATCGCGAACAGCTCATTGGCCTTTACGATCTTCTTAAACCTCATTTGGAGCCACGTATACAAATAAGGACTGCTGTTCCCCCCATGAGTAAGATGCTAAGCTGTCTATACGTCCTGGCCTCAGGGAGTTTTAAATCCGGAGAACTGTACATGCATGGCCTGGCTCAAGGTACATTCTCTGGGGTGTTTGATAACTTTCTGGACGCCATGGTACGTATCAGTAAGCAATACATAGGATTCCCACAGAATGATGGTGATTGGAGGCGCCTGAAGCGGGAATTCTTTGATATTGCTCAATTGCCCAATGTCTTGGGAGCCATTGATTGTACCCACATTGCGCTGCGTGCTCCAATTGATGACTTGCCCTTCAGAAATCGCAAACATTTTCATAGCCTCAACGTGCAGTATGTTTGTGACGCACGGATGAGGATTATGCATGTGTATGCGAATTTTGGAGGTGCTTGTCATGATGCCCGCATCCTCTCTCTGTCGTCCCTGTGGAGACAGTTTGAGGAAAGACAAATGCCCCCTGGTTATCTCGTTGGTGAGTATTTGTGCACAACATGGTTAATTATTTTGACAATTGCCCCTGTATTTTTTAACTGTTAGCGTCATGTTCAGCTATAGGATTAAATTTAACCATTTGTTATTTACCGACGCTAATGTCTATTTTTATTGAAATGCAGATATGTAGCATGTCTTACCTTAAGTGTTCATATAGAGAATGCAATGTAAACATGTAGTTAGCATTTTACACAAGGTTTGTTTTAGGAGAAATACGCATATGTAGCATGTCTTAGATGAAATGGCAAGATATTATCTCATGCAATTTAACCCTGTCATTGTCTTTTTCTGCTAATGTCTATTTTTATTGAAATGCAGATATGTAGCATGTCTTACCTTAAGTGTTCATATAGAGAATGCAATGTAAACATGTAGTTAGCATTTTACACAAGGTTTGGTTTAGGAGAAATACGCATATGTAGCATGTCTTAGATGAAATGGCAAGATATTATCTCATGCAATTTAACCCTGTCATTGTCTTTTTCAGCTAATGTCTAGTTTTATTGAAATGCAGATATGTAGCATGTCTTACCTTAAGTGTTCATATAGAGAATGCAATGTAAACATGTAGTTAGCATTTTACACAAGGTTTGGTTTAGGAGAAATACGCATATGTAGCATGTCTTAGATGAAATGGCAAGATATTATCTCATGCAATTTAACCCTGTCATTGTCTTTTTCAGCTAATGTCTAGTTTTATTGAAATGCAGATATGTAGCATGTCTTACCTTAAGTGTTCATATAGAGAATGCAATGTAAACATGTAGTTAGCATTTTACACAAGGTTTGGTTTAGGAGAAATACGCATATGTAGCATGTCTTAGATGAAATGGCAAGATATTATCTCATGCAATTTAACCCTGTCATTGTCTTTTTCTGCTAATGTCTAGTTTTATTGAAATGCAGATATGTAGCATGTCTTACCTTAAGTGTTCATATAGAGAATGCAATGTAAACATGTAGTTAGCATTTTACACAAGGTTTGGTTTAGGAGAAATACGCATATGTAGCATGTCTTCGATGAAATGGCTAGATACAGATTTATATATAATTTTTTTTTTTTTTTTTTATGTTTCTGACAACTTTTAATATGGATTATGGTTTTTAAAAAATATATTTATACAACAATATACTAGTTTAAGTATTCTGTTTGAATTATGTTCTGTTCTAAATTTATAGGTGATTCTGGGTACATGAGCCGGCCTTGGCTCATTACCCCCTTGCGTAGCCCAACTGATGTGTCTGAGGAGCGCTACAATAGGGCTCATAAGAGAACCAGGGCGGTGGTTGAAAGGATGTTCGGGCTCCTGAAGATGAGATTCAGGTGCCTGGACCGTTCTGGAGGAGCACTCCAGTACAACCCAAAGAAGGTGGCTAAGATCGTTGTAGCCTGTAGCGTCCTGCATAATATTGCACAGCGGGCTGGGATGCTGCAGGCCGTCCCGGTGGACAGAGACCTCCTCAGAGATGAGGAGGATGATCCTGTTCTAGAGGGGGAATTCCAGGACGAGGGACTTGATGTCAGAGCAGACGTCATCAACCGCCACTTTAGACGGTAAATAATAGAAGTTACACTGGAGTATTTTCAATAGATGTGAACTCTAGGGAAATGACAAGTAGAGAATTGTGCAAACATGTTAGTATTGATAAAATGTTATAATAATATTTATTTCTCATAATATAGGTGATGCTCTGGGCATTGGGTCCTATAGCGAGTCTTTGCCACCTGGTTTTTATAGAGGACATCAGATGGTAAGTAGAAATGTATGGACTGTTGCTGGCATGATTTGTACACAAATACATAATATGGCATACATTTTTAAAAATATAACTTTGTTTACACATTACTTATGTACATAATCAGAAAGGGATACTCTAGAATGACTATGGTTCAATGTCACACAGAGGTTTGTTCTGCTCAATATGACTCATCTTCACACTTGATAGAAAATAACACAGGTTCATACACAGGCTTAGTAAGCTAGTGATAGATATTTATTATGAAATGGGGGGTGGGAGAGGGGTACAGAACTGATTCACACACTTGTATGAAATCTTTATATATAATTTCTTACATTAGGGAGATGACTTAATATAAAGACTGAAAGGGAACAATTTGAAGCCTGACAGTGAAGATTTCCAAGACTGACAGTGGGGAAAAAGCCAAGATTGAAATTGAAGTATACCAATGGGATCATGTCTGGCATATTTAAATTCTGCTGACCTTGAAAACCATACAAAGACATGTTCACATGGTAAGTGCAAACTATTTGATAGAATAAGGCTGTGGAGACATCCTATTGGAGACACTTAGATGATTTTCTATTTTGTAGATGGTATTTCCCAGTCCTCTATTTAATGAACTGATGAATAAGACACCTATTGAAGATCAACTGTTTACCCCTGAATTGACATTCAAAGACCATGCATTGTCCAGGTTGGTGTACCAATGCATGCTAGTGAAGACTGTAGAATATTAGTAGCTTACATACATTAGTCATATTTAGTTCTTAATTAGATATTTAGGGATCACAATCAGACACTTAGATGATTGTACTTTTTTAGATGGTATTTCCCAGTCCTCTATTTAATGAACTGATGAATAAGACACCTATTGAAGATCAACTGTTTACCCCTGAATTGACATTCAAAGACCATGCATTGTCCAGGTTGGTGTACCAATGCATGCTAGTGGAGACTGTAGAATATTAGTAGCTTACATACATTAGTCATATTTAGTTCTTAATTAGATATTTAGGGATCACAATCAGACACTTAGATGATTGTACTTTTTTAGATGGTATTTCCCAGTCCTCTATTTAATGAACTGATGAATAAGACACCTATTGAAGATCAACTGTTTACCCCTGAATTGACATTCAAAGACCATGCATTGTCCAGGTTGGTGTACCAATGCATGCTAGTGAAGACTGTAGAATATTAGTAGCTTACATACATTAGTCATATTTAGTTCTTAATTAGATATTTAGGGATCACAATCAGAAAAAGGAATACATATTATAGTTGATATAGAGGTATTTGAATGGACATGAAATATTACATTTATGTTCAGCATACATATATTGTTTACATGTGATATACATTATTATGTATAAATTTAATTTTTGAAATTTAAATATTATTTTTAATCAACAATATAATGGTGTATGTATTTCATTAATTTAAAATGAATGTAATGATTATCTTTAAAAAATGTTGATCAAAGTTAGAGCATAGACACCATATGATTTTAAATGTATTTTATGAATATTTTACAACGTGTGTATTAACTTTGTTCCATTTTTATTATTTGTCATTTCAGATTGGCATCTGATGACTTCATGGAATATTTAATTATTTTCTATTAAATATATATTTTTTTTTAGCAGATTCTAATATATATCAATATAATCTGTAAATAAATAAAACTTGGACTCCCATGACTGGTAGTTGGCTATTTGACAAGCACATGCATAAGAGAAAATAATGCATTAATAGTAGAAAATAAAATTCTTCAGAGAATATTAAAAGATATATTTTAACATTAATTGGGGAGTCATATTCTTCAATGCTTTTATATTGAAAAAGGATATATTAAAAATATTTAGGATATGTATTAATATTATGATTGTTTTAACATTTAATAAGGTGAAGTGGTTCAATTACATGAAAGTGACAGTGTTGTTGAATGTAAAAAGAATTGTATAAGATCATGTATCTTCCTTAGGTATCTCAAAACATTATTAGAAAATATTTTACAATTATTACATTTATAAATGGTAGGTCATTTAACTTTATAATTTTTAATAATTAGTTATTGGATGCCAGGTTAATCTATGTAATTTTCTAGTGGAGTCATTTAACTATACTTAGTAATATTATGTATTTATTACAATCTTACCTCTTGGGTTAGACATCAAATATCTATATAGAATGTAATTTCCCCTTTAGTTTATTTTGTCAATGTTAAATCAAAATACAATATGTTTGGGTCCTTAAAGGGGTCATTCAAAATGTATATTTTGTATACATTGTTACAAATATCATACAAGAATTTAAACATATTTAGAATGTACTATAGAATTACATTCAGTCTTTAAATATACTTGTTAAAATAAAAATAAATGCACATATCTTAGTCAATGATATAAGGCATCTATATGCAAACAACAATCAGCATCAAAATAGCCTATGTAGAGATGTATTTAATCCACGAATATATATAATTACAATATAATGATTGAATAACAAAACATATTAAGTTGGTCAAATATAAGATTATGATACAAAATGCATACATAACATATAGCTTAATGTCCCTCTACGCTGAAGGCTAAAAAATACCTCATTTAATAAATATATTTCAGTCAGTGTGTAAAACAATCTAGAAGTTAATCTAAATTTGCTTTACTCATATGTTAGACTCATTTAGCAAAAGGAAGGTGCCTAGGTTTATGATATATTAAGCATTATTGTGAAATGTTTATTTAAAGGGACATGAACTCAAAATATACTTTTAGGTAGCCATTTAAAAAAACAATGATTTATACATTCTGAATGAGTATTCTATTTTAATCAACTTTAAAACTTGTCTCATATTATGAATGCTCATTGTGATGTTGCTATCATTACTTTAGAAATAAGGCAGTAAATAGCTAATTTATTTGCTTCAGTACTCTGGACAGAACTTGATTGTTTGGAATAATTGATGCAACAATCGTCAAGGACAACCCAGGTTTTTATTAAACAATTGTCCGTAATATAAAATATCATTATTGATTTTCAAAGAAACATAACAAGATAACTTAACATTTGATAATCGTATTAAATAATAAAGTTGATTAACATTTCATGCTCAATCACCAATGGTAAATTTGTTTGGACAGTGTCCCTTTAAGAGCTTGAAATAGTGTATTTACTTCTCTTCCTATCTTGACATACTTTGCTTGAAAAGCATATCGAGATAGGCTCAGTAGATGAAGATTGGTGGATGCACAGAGATGCCTTATGTGATTGGCTCAACCATGTGCATTTAAATTTCTTATGTTGAGGATATATAAATACTAAGAGAAAATGATTTACATTTTAAAGTCTAAACAATCTTATATCTCTACAGATCATTTGATACAATTGTTTGTAATGTCTCTTTAAAACTAAAGACGCCATTGCACAATAACATATATGAGCACTTCAGAGAAATACAAGCTCGAGGTTTATTTGCGAATAACAAAGCTGTAGTTTAACATTTATAAACAGATTATCAAAGTTACTGACATTCTTCCCGGAATTTTAACATTAATAAATATTGCGTGGGAAACGCATCTTCAAACACCAGATTAGCATATTTAAACATTAGTGTAATGTCACGCAATAGCACACAATCAATGTGCATTATAAATACATTTAATAGAGCAATGTCAATACTTCACAATAAATTTATTTAAAGAACAATAAAGACATACAATATTAAATGTGTATTTGTATTAAAGAAACAGACCGTTATTAAACCGAGAAATGTCTACAACATTAATAATGTGACAGGATTAGATTTTAAAGAGTATTTAATCATTAATATTTCACGGATCACGGATATTAAATCTGCGTCACACATATCCGCATGACAGGCCCATGAGTTACAAATAAGTCTCCATGAAAAATGAAGTTACAGCACCACCAAGCGGTATGTGTAAGGAAGTTACTAAGATATGAAACATTAAGGAACGGCCAATCAGAGTTCATCACACAAACACAACTTGAGTCAGGATGGTCTCACAGACATTATAACAATATTTCAAACTTTTATCCAATCAGATGTACAGATAAATTGTCCCATGGTGCATCTCATGTTTACTTCACCATATAAAAGTCCATTACACGTTGCCATCTTTGTCAGTTCTCTAATGCCTGCAGGCGTACTAGATATATTTTTATATATATATATATATTTGAGAAGACAACCCAGCAGGCATGTCAGTTCCCAGGTTCACCAAGGAGGAGAGCGCTGCACTGGTCCACGCCGTCAAGGACTTTTATCCCCAGCTGTTTGGGAACAAGAGGAGCTCGACAGATGTGCCTGTTAAGAAGGCCCTCTGGGAGTCTATCACCAATGCGGTTAGATTGGTGTGTGACGTCCAGAGGACCCAGGATCAGATCATGAGGAGATTCGGAGATATGAGGTTGCGTTTATCGAAAAAAGTCAACCTCATAAGGGACTGGGTACAAGCCCGTAAAAGAGGGGGCCAAAGAAAGGCCCCGCGGAAACTGTACCTACTCCCTTATGAGGTGACTTTATGCGAGCTCCTCAATCTCCGGGTCCCCAAAAGATTTAGATCCTCGCCATCCTCGGCCTCCTCTTCTTCCCTCCCAGCTGCGGGATCTGAAAGTCCTGACGCGGGGGACAGGGCAGATGCTTCTCCGTCCGGTGGCCTGGGAGGACCCGATAGAGAATCTGAACCAGGTAATTATCCAACTTCATATAATATTTATAATGTTAAAAATCCAAAATGTGTATTTAGTCAGATACTAAACCTATACAGATCTCACAACATACACTACATTTGATGTTTAGATATCTGATTTTACATTAGTGATACATGAAATTGGAATGATGTTTCTTGCGCTCTACAGAATATGCGTCACAGAGCGGAAATGTTATTTCGCATCCACGTTAACATGGGTTTGCGGAAAGTGGCATTGCTTTATACATGTTGGTCAAATGACGGATGCGTAATTCCGCTTGGAATCATTGCGCAATGATCGCGAAAATGGCATTTCTCATCCACGTTAACATGGGTTTGCGGAAAGTGGCATTGCTTTATACATGTTGTTAAAAATTAAATGGAAAATCTTAGATTAGTGAAGAATACAGTATTCTTATTTTAAATATTATATCTAATAAAAAACGAATAATACTAATAAATTATAACATATGGCCATCAATTGATGATTATGTAATAACAAGCATATATTCTTAAAGATACAGTAAACAACACAACTGATTGAAAATAAGAGTCCAGGATATATTTATCATTCATTTAATTGCGGAAACTATTAACTCATGGGACTACCAAAGGATTAATATTTTTCTATTGATTTGTTATTAATGTAAATATTTTAAACATGGCATGATTAGTATTAATGATATGCAATCCTCATTTAATATATTACAGATATGGATGTGGCTGCTGGATCCTCAAGCCAGGGCTTGTCACAGTATGGTATGTCTCATTTTAATTGACATTTGTCTTAGAAACATGGAATGAACATTACATACTAAATACACATTGTTCTATATTTATATGTAATGTCTATTTAATAGATGAAAATTATATAATTATTCGGATATACTTAAATAACATATTTGATTTTAATTGCATGCTCAATACCATTCATTACATCAACATATGGAGTAGATAATTCATTAACAAACAACAACATTGTGGAATCTATTTAATTTTAGATTAAAGGGATACTGAACTACAATTATTAATATTGTCTTTCACATACAGTATGCAATATTAATAAACATAAAATATAATACTATCATCATATGTGACATATTCTATTGCTAAATGTATTTTAAAATAAAGAAAGTACGTTTATGTGCATCTAAATATTTGTTGACCAACCTGGGTTTATATTGATGATTGGTGGATACCTTCAACAAACAATATTTATTGAATCCAATATTCATTATCTGCCTTTAAGATTAATATCGAACAACATTCGAATTATAATAGGAGTCAATGTTAAATCATTTTTTACAGTTTGAACATAGAAATCAATTATTTAAATTAATCATGTCAGTGTCCCTTTAAGACAAAATAGATTCATTCATCATTACATTCTTTTTATTAAAAACTATTGATATATAAATCTAATTATCTGTTGGAGTTACTTTATATATATCTGCATACTCTAACAGCACCATGATTACATATTTGTAATAATAAAGTTTGTTATGTATTGTGATAAATATGTGTTGTGTCCTAAACAAGATTACTGTACATTGAAAAAATGGCTCGATGTGACACATGTTTGTTTAGATTTGTCAACAGATGCTCCTCAATATGTGGTTTGTGTGTATTCTTGTAACTTCTTAAGGACATATGACGGAATTATTCCGTCATAAAACAATTGAGCTAAGTGAAAGCTGTGTCCTTAAAGGGTTAAGAACATTGATCATTGGGTATATTTAGATATGCAATAGCAGCATCTGAGATGAATTTGATGTCTAATGTAGTCTGACATTAAACATATGTTGAATACAGATATGTTTACAGAATCCCCTTGATTCAATCAAGCATTTTCTGGTGTAATGACTGCTCTATTCTTCACATTTTAAAGTTGATTAATGTTAAAATTCTAGACAGATGTGATTTAGTGATATCCAAAATGTGTTTAATAATATATATCTATATCATTCATAGAGAGAGTTGGTGTGGGGAGCCCACAGGAATCCAGCAGTGACATAGAGCCGCCTTTGCGGTCTCCTGGTAAGTCCATTGACTCATTTATATGTAATTGAAGGTGTATTGCTAATCAATATTATGATCATGATTCCGATGAAGCATAACATTATAAAAAATCATAGAATTTATCTTCTGATTATATATTTATTTTTTATATTGAGCGATTAATAATTTCTACTTTATTATTCTACACATTTGTTATTCATAAGATGTCTAACATATGTTTTTTTAAAAAAAATTTTTTTTTAACAACAGTCATCAAGTGATACACACATGAGAAATCTTAAATGTTCTATGTACTATGCTTTTATGAATTTAACATTAAGACAAACAATACATTAATATTCTGATTTATTGACAATAACAAATCTATTGTCATTTGTATGCTCCATCAAAATGATGTAAATCATAACTTTGTGTGTGTATATCTTTAATGCAACATTGATGTGCGTATTTGAGCAACAGTAACATATGTTATAATATCTGATCTTAAGGTGTACACAACATGTTATGTTTTACAGAGATTGATGTCACATGTGGGATGGAGGAGGAAGAGGCTGCCTTGGAGTCTGATGGTATGTGAAATATATCTATCATGTTTCCAACATGTTTATTTTTTTGAAATCATTTTATTGAAGACATTCAAAGTCTACAGCTTTTTCCCTTTAAAAAGGAATATTATTTGTCTGTTCAAATACACTACTGCCCCCTTTCTATATCAGGCAGCATGAAAATCTGCTTGTATATATTTTTTTAAGAATATATAATTCATGCCATCATTATGTCACATGCATATTCCATGCCAAAACACAATCATAAGTTTCACATTGTACAGACAGTCATTGAGATTCATCTGAGTGCCTATATAGATACCATATCCTCATTTCAGAATAGTTTACAGATTCAAACACACTTCGAGGTATATTGAAAACATAATCAATTTTAAATGCGTTGATTTGATGTCAGGATGTATGAGATGTTAATATATTTCTTTTACATTTTCAGATGGATCCACCACTTCTGGTCATCTGGATTCCGCCCCTGCCCAGTCACAGACCCCTCCCCGTGCACACACCCCTGACCATGGCCACACCTCTGCACACACCCAGAGCCCTTCCCATCACCAAACCCATGACCATGCCCCGACCACTGCCATCCCTTCCCATATTTCATATCCTGTCCCTCCCAAAAAACGCCCATACACCCCCCTTCGCCGCTCTCCCCGTATTCTGGCCCGTACAGCTGCCCAGACCCAAACTCCCCACTCCCCAGCTGTACGGCCTACCCTGGAGCAGCAGCTCACCACTCCCCAAGCCATTCCCATCCCTCCCCGAGACAATCCCATCCCTCCCCCCTGTTTAAACCTTCATTGTCCTGGGTGTCAGATTGTCCTTCCCAGGCACAGCTGTAAGTATCATTCTAAATACACTTTATAAGATACTTAAAGGTACAGTGAAGTTAAATTGGTTAAATTGTGATTCAAATCCAGCATGCAATGTTAAGCCAATGTATAATAGAATACTCTTATGAATTATTCGTCATTCTCTTGATATATTTATTGAAAACAACTTATTCCTATAATTAGTTTAAACAATAAAATAAATGTGGCCATCATTTCTTTATTGTTGGATGAATGTATCCATCAACCAGCATGCACAAACAAGGTTCATCAACAAATATTGGCTTCCATAAAAACCAACATTCTTGCATTTAAAATATAGCTTGACAATTAAAACATATAATGAATATGTGTAATTTCTAAAGATTTGTCATGTCATGCTCTATCTGAATCAGTCCATTAAATATTTAGGTTCAGTGTCCCTTTAATTGGATATCACTACATATACCAAACACCACTACTTGGATCCAAAATTTTATGTCCAAATGTGGATACATTATCTCTTGTCTAACCCAGTGGGAATGTAATTTCTTCTGGTTGCTATGTTTACACAGCTTGTCCTCAATGCCAAAATGTTTAAGGATAGGTGTGCCTACCACAGTCTAAATTGAATTTTTAAATTGCTGATGTAAGTACAATGTAAATCCTTTAACAAGATTTGATACACTCAAGCTGTATAAGTGGATCATCTAAAACCAATTAAAGGGTTCAACATGTTTGAGTAACATGAGCCTTTAATGATTTCTGTCTGTCTGAATAACCTAATTCATGTGTAAAGAATATATGAAAAATAATTGATGTAAATAATTATTTGTCTTTATGATGACAATGTATGTATTAAAATCTTTTATTCTGTTGTGTAATTATCCTTAATATTAATTTTTATTTTATTTTAGGCTGTGACTCAGCATGGCTCATGCTAGAAGGGATAGCAAGAGTAGAGCAGGCCGTGTTGAGGAACGCAGCTGTCCTGAGAGGGATGAACGACACCATGCAGGCCCAGCTCCGGATTCAGGACTTGACTCTGCGTGAAATTATGCAATTACGTTCAAGGCCTGAATCTGGAGCTGGACATGCACAGGACAATGAAGAGGATGACCAGTAAGTGGAGGATCTGGATATGCTCCATGGTGGCAGATAATAATCCTCCGTCCACATGTTGAATTTGTATTTATATTGTTGCCATTTGGCCTTTTTATCAGTTTTTTGTTGTGCCTGTTGCACTCTTTTACCTTGTCATGTGTCTCCAATGAGGCTATGCTGGCCCTTGGCAACTCTCTTCATGGACTGTGATGCACTGTGTTACCTTGTCATGTGTCTCCAATGAGGCTATGCTGGCCCTTGGCAACTCTCTTCATGGACTGTGATGCACTGTGTTACCTTGCCATGTGTCTCCAATGGGGCTATGCTGGCCCTTGGCAACTCTCTTCATGGACTGTGATGCACTGTGTTACCTTGCCATGTGTCTCCAATGGGGCTATGCTGGCCCTTGGCAACTCTCTTCATGGACTGTGATGCACTGTGTTACCTTGTCATGTGTCTCCAATGAGGCTATGCTGGCCCTTGGCAACTCTCTTCATGGACTGTGATGCACTGTGTTACCTTGTCATGTGTCTCCAATGAGGCTATGCTGGCCCTTGGCAACTCTCTTCATGGACTGTGATGCACTGTGTTACCTTGCCATGTGTCTCCAATGGGGCTATGCTGGCCCTTGGCAACTCTCTTCATGGACTGTGATGCACTGTGTTACCTTGTCATGTGTCTCCAATGAGGCTATGCTGGCCCTTGGCAACTCTCTTCATGGACTGTGATGCACTGTGTTACCTTGCCATGTGTCTCCAATGGGGCTATGCTGGCCCTTGGCAACTCTCTTCATGGACTGTGATGCACTGTGTTACCTTGTCATGTGTCTCCAATGAGGCTATGCTGGCCCTTGGCAACTCTCTTCATGGACTGTGATGCACTGTGTTACCTTGCCATGTGTCTCCAATGGGGCTATGCTGGCCCTTGGCAACTCTCTTCATGGACTGTGATGCACTGTGTTACCTTGTCATATGGCTCATATATTCCTTATTTTTACAAGATTATTTATAAACGTTGTGTATGTTTTCTTACATACTAATAAAATAAATTATATTTCACAAATCTTTGTCCTCATTCTTCCTGTTATTTTTTGCAAGCTCTAGTTTATGTTGTTTATCCTTAAAGGGACCTAACAAATCTATTTGTTATAATGAAATCATATATGTAAGACAATAGTAAATGACTTTAAGATTAACATCTCCAATGTAATCTTATTATTTGTGTTTATATTATTTTCTCTTAGCTCTATCATTGCCTGATTATGATTAGCAGAGTAATTTCTTTATATATGTATATATATTTTTGTATTTGTGTATATATGTATATTTAAATGTTCATATCCATGTGTGTATTTATAAACTCTGCATGAATTGATGCACCTTTACCAAATGATCTGAGTATTGATACAATGATATAATCCCTGTAAAGTGTTCATTTTATTTAAATAGTATTGACTATGTGTATGCTCTTTTTAAAAACAAAATAATGTCCCTTTAAGTGATGTTGATCACTATTGTAAATGAATGTATTTCCATTTGTAAAGCGTTTTTGTCCTTTTTACAAGAACAAGGACATATAGTTTTATTAATAAACAATCTTATTGTAATGTTGACAGCACCTGTATTTCATTTTCAAATCTATATTATTGTCAAAGTGTAACCAAATCAATCTCTGTGTGTAATACAAATAATGTAGATGATGAATATTAGTTAACTAATATGTTAACAAAATACATCTCCTCCCATATATGGCTATAGGTAGGCTGACCATAATTAAACTTGAATAAATGACACGTTTAATCAATACATGTCTAACTATTGTTATTCAACAACAATCCAAACATATCTTAAAACATCAATGGCATATGTATTTCTCATGTGTATCTTTTAAATGTTAAAGATATACACCATAGCTATAGTTCAAGGGACAGTCAAGTCCGAAAAGATGATTCATGATTTGGTGACATTCCTAGATAGCAATCTACACACATACTAGTTCCTAAAATATAAATACGTTTCTTAATGATATGCCAAGATGTCACTGAGTCCTTGTATTGTCTGCGGTTTTTCAGCGATCTCGGATGCGCCATGTTGCTTAAGACGTCACCTGCCAGGCTGTCCAATGATTCCTTGTATTGACTGACGTTCTTACGTGATCAGGAATATGCCTTTTATTGGATTGCGTTTTGACGCGATCAAGGATGCGCCTTTTTTTTTTGGGCGTTCTTACGTGATCAATAATGTGCCTTTCATTGGATGGCGTTCTTACGTGATCAAGGAAGCGCCATGTTAAGACGGCACATGTAAAGTTAAAAAAACGTGTGATTGGATTGCGTAGTCCCGCAATATTTGTGCACGTTAAAAACGTTTGTGACTGCATGCAATTTTAAAAAGCTTGCGAATATGTATTATTTGCATCATGTTACATTGTTGACCCGTAGCTGATAAAGACCAACACATTCTCTTTTGCTGGATGTCTGGTTGAATCAACGAACGAAAGCAAAATGTTTTCATGCATAGGATATTTCTAGGCAAGTGCAAATCTCTACAGTCCATGTTTAATATGTTTGTCAACAATGTTCCTTTTTCTTAAAAATTAATGTTGTGTTTAATGTTGAACATATCTAATTAATAAATATGCGCTATTGTGTTTGAATAAAGTAATCAATATGCATTTATCATATGCTAAATATATGATGCCGACTTCTTCTAAATGTAATTTCGTTGTATATTTTATGAAAGGTTCATTAGACACTCACATTATAAATAAAAATATTTGATTTTGTCTCTAGTTAGATAGTCCATTGTTTAACCAATAGGTTTATTTTGTCTTGTGTTGTAAGAAAATGTAAGTAATTTTCTTACTCCTCGCAAAGCCAATGAGTTTCATGTGAGTACCATCTCCAGCTTTGTCCAGTTTGTGTAAAGGTTCTTTTCATATGTTAATGATGGGGTATTGTGTTTTACGGTTGTAATGGTGGTTCATCTATATTTAAAATATAGCTAACCCTATTTTATTTGCAAGTGTTTGAAGCTTTTTAATATTGCTATCAGTATATGTTAATCTTGTTGTTTGTAGTAGTGTCTATTACATACAGTTATGTAAAAAATATAGGATACTGTCCCTTGAATGCAAATGTTGTTTTTTTGTATCATGTATGAGATCCACATAGTTTAATCTTCAAATATATTTTTGTTAGCATATTTCACCCCCCCACTCCTAAAAGGACTTTAAACCATATTCATTGTTAAAATAAAAATAGTTACAATAAAATATTAACACAATAATGTCTCTTAAAGAAAATAGACTTTATTTAACACGTCAATATAAATTTTATTTTCAAATTTTTTTTTTGACAAAGTACATGTAGATATAGCAACAAGCTTAAAATGTGTTAGCATATGTAATGTTGTTAAAGGGACAGTTTCGAAAAAAATGTTTTAAACATTATTCGAAAAGTCAATTCTGTAATAACAAGGATATCAAATGTTTCTCAACAATTTAACATTTGCTATCTAAATTTGCTATCTAAACCTATGAGGTTGGTGTGCTCATTTCTTAAATCTTGAAGAGTGCTTGTAATCATTATACAATTTGAGCACTAGAGGGCATTTGGATAGCATTTGTATATGTAAAATCTTGTGCTCATACAGCATATTATTGACCATGTATTGATCATTGATATCTAAAATGTTGTTATGTCAGAACAACAAATAAGTGGTCATTTTTCATAGTCATAGATACAAGGGTAAGCACATAAGTCACACATGTATTTCTCCATGTTTTGTTGTTTCAAACTTTATAATGCGTAATACAGTGTTTTCTTTGTAATCAATAATTTTCTGACTGTCCCTTTAAGCTGTGTTATTGGCATTCAAACAGTAATATGCCATCATGGATAATTGTTATGGTAATTTAGTTAGCGATTCGGGAAACAGTTTGGACATCACATCACAGAAACCAATCAATATCATGAACAAGGATAGGTATGTGATGATGTGGTTTTCACACACTTATAACCCACACTCTGCAAAGAATCTTCCTCCATGGACCCGGTCCCATAGAAGTCGATTATATACAGAGTGTGGTCCACAAGTGTATGAAAACCACATCATCACATACCTATCCATTACCGAAAAAAAAAAATTTAAGATGGAAAAAAATACTTACTTCCTCTTCCTTCCCCTCTTCCCACGGGGCTGAGGCTCTGGGAGAGGCAACTGCCGACTCCGAAGAGTCCTCCTTGGAGCTGTTGTGGGAGGAGTGGAAGGAAGAGTACTGGGACGACCAAGGTGAGGAGTAGATGGCTGAGGAGGAGGAGGAGAAGATGGATGAGGAGGAGAAGATGGCTGAGGAGGAGGAGGAGTAGATGGCTGAGGAGGAGGAGGAGTAGATGGCTGAGGAGGAGGATGAGATGGGCCGGCAGGAGGAGATGGCCCAGCAGCAAGAGGCCCAGCAACAAGAGGCCCAGCAACAGGAGGTAGACCAGCATGCGCCTCCCGGAAAAATGTGAACATTTCCTGATGAAGATTGAACATTCTTGTTTGTCCTTCTTGTATTGTATTCAGTATACTGATTATTTCGTTTTGGCCTTGAATTATTTGATTCTGCCCATCAAGTATTCTGCGTCGTCCTTCTATGTTTTCTATCCGGGAGGTACGCATCTGGTCTATGTACTCCAGTAGAACCCGCACCTCCGCTATTTCTTCTTGTTGTGCCTGTTGAACCCGTGCACGGCGGGGTGCCCGTGCACGGCGGAGTGCGGGTCTTTGAGGGACCTCGGGTTCCGCGGGTTCAGCGGGATCCTCCTGTGCTTCCGGGGCCTCTTGATCATCTCCCGTGCGCTGTTCGTCACGGGGGGCCTCTTCCCTCCGAAGTGGGAATTCATCACCACCACTCTCATCCCGGGGAGATGCAGGAGGCTGTGCTGCCTCGTCCCCAGACTCTGTATATTAAAAAAAAAAGAAAAAAAGAAATGTATATATTAGCATATTTGCAAATAAAGGTTTAAATGACTTAGCTTACGATACAATTACAAATGCAGAATCATTAATCCACTTTGAAATCTAACAAACAATCAATTCTATTTCCGCTTTTTCTAAACAGTGTTTGTGATATCTGGTCAATGTGAATGTTTTTGCGTTTGTTTTCAGTCTGTTTAAATGCACACCTAACCTATAGCCTAGATACTGATGTAACCGCTAAGTAATAGAATGCGTGTAAACAGCGTAATAGCATTAATCGGATCCTTAACACATGAAACCCAATGTTTTATCTTTCATGATTTATAAGCATACATTTAGTATCAACTTTCGAATGTACTTTTGTTATCTAATTAGCTTCATTCTCTGGATATTCTTTGCTGAAAATCATATCTAAATATGCTTATAAGATGCTGATTGTTAGCTGAATATAGCTGCCTCCTGTGATTGTTTCACCGTGTGCATGGCTATTTCTTCATTAAAATATATCTCAAGAATGAATCAAATTATGTAATATAAGTACATTTGAATGTTTTGTCAAATTGTATTCGCTACCTCAATCATGAAAGTAAATGTTTGCGTATAGTGTCCATTGAAATACATTCGTATGTGAAATTATTGTTCAATGAGCTTACCGTCAGATGAGAGTGGCAGGTTCCCGGTATCGATTCCTCCGATACCGACTACTTCCACCTCGGAGATGCTGGGCCGCAACATTTCCTCCCATCTGCAGTACTCCATTTCAAGGGCAGGGCCGCCACCGGTCCCTGCGGCATGTCGGGCCTCCAGGCTTAACTTTTTTTTAAGTTCAAGTTTACAGTCCCGGTACCGATGTTTGATGGAATCCATATCCCGGTTCCGGCCACCCACTGCATTGACTGCATTCCGAATCTCGTTCCAGAGCCTCCTCCTGTCAGTCGGGGTAGTCTTCTGGTGCTGCAGCATCCTATACCTGGCCATATAGGCCTCTACGAGGGCCTCCTTCTCCTCCATCGTAAACCTCGCCTCCCTAGTCGCCTTGGCCTTCCCCTGTGACGATGCCCTCTGTTTCCCGGACTGTGAAGCCCTACTCTGACCGCCACTGGGCCCAGCCACTTGGTCATCTTGAACCAAGTGGCTGGGTCCACCCACCGCTTCCACCCCCGCTACCTGCCCCCCTTCCTGCCCCCCTTCCTGCCCTGTTCCTCTCCCCCTCCCTCTACTCCCCCCTCTACCTGTCCCCTGCCTGGCCTCCATCTCCTCCCTAAACTAAACCCCAAATAATCAAAAAAAAGTGAGTGTGATGAAATGAAAGGGGGTCAAAATAAAGAACTAAAAAGACAAAAAAGGTGCTTAAAGTGTGAGGGATGTAAAAAAAAAAAAGAGGGTAAGGAGTATTTAAATAAACGAAAAGAATAAGACTAAAAGGAGGATATGTAAACTAAATGTAACTAGGGGATGGGTATGGGATGGGTATGGGGTATGGGATAAGAGTAAATGGGATAAAAGGGAATGGGACTACAAGGAATGGGGTATGGAGTGTAGTATGAGGGGGTAGGGGGTATGGAGTGTATGTAGTGTTATTGATAAGTGTATGTATGTATTGAATGTGTTTGCGTGTAAATGTGTTAAGTGTACAGATAAATCACTCGCTCGCTAACTAACACTACTTCTAATTCTCAATAACAAACACTCCCACTAACGCTCACTAACTACCACTAACTGACGCTCACACTAACAACTATCACTAATAACTCCCACTAACTCACTCACGCTCCCACTAACAGACTCTCTCCCACTCCCGCTAACTCCCACTAACTCACTCACTCTCTCACGCTAACACTACCAACTGACTATCTCACGCTAACACTACCAACTGACTATCTCACGCTAACACTACCAACTGACTCTCTCACGCTAACACTACCAACTGACTCTCTCACACTAACACTAACTCACTCTCAAAAATTCGCAAAATCTCTATTCTTAAATCTCCAAAGACCCACCAGCAACACAGTCAAAGAAGCCCTGCTTGTGTGGTGCTTATATACCCTGTGTAAATGTTTAATGATGTCCCAATTTCCATTGTAATTAGTGTTCAGGTGTGCTTTATTAGCAATTAATATTATTGCAATGTGTATTAGGTGTGTTAATTTGCGCATGCTCATTTTGAGTTGGTATTTGTGGAATGTGTAGAATGCGATGATGTCATAGTGGTCGTTTTCTCTAACATTGTCCAATAGTATTCTTTTTAAATGTGAATTTGCGATGGTGTGTTCTTCGTGAAGTGTTGTATATGTATGTTTTTCATAATATATAATGATATTGAATGCGATTTTGTTTTTAGTGTATGTATATATTTTTTAATCCTTGTTGTTATTGTGCGATTTTCCGCATCTTAAAGTATATGCGTATTCCCCGTATAAATAGTATTAAAACTTCCCCCGCTTGTGAATGTGTAATGCTTGTGTGCTTTGTTGATTGATTGATGTTGTGACATTTGCGGCGTGTTATTGTTGTGCATGATGTGGTATGCGTCATATGACCGAGCTGTGCGTATTCTCGCGAAATCGAGTGTTAGGTAAAAAAAGCTATTTTTTGCCTTTCCCATTGATCTCTATGGGAGACTGTCTAACGCGGGCAGGATTACGCGTGTGACATACACGCGTTAGGAGCATCGTTAGATGGTCTTATATTAACTCTAAATACCGGAGTCAAACAATGCCGTGCGTTAGACATAAAACACGCGTGGCGTTAACAGCCCATCTACCGCCGAACTCTAAATCTAGCCGTTAGGGTTTATTTCTATTTTACAGGCAAGTTTGTATTTATTTTAACTAGGTAGAATAGTTACTAAATAGTTATTAAACATTTAATAACTACCTAGCTAAAATAAATACAAATTTACCTGTAAAATAAAACCTAACCTAAGTTACACTAACACCTAACACTACACTACAATTAAATAAATTACCTACATTAAATACCTAAGCTAGATACAATGTAACTATTAGTTATATTGTAGCTAGCTTAGGGTTTATTCTATAGGTAAGTATTTAGTTTTAAATAGGAATAATTTAGTTAATGATAGGAATTTTATTTAGATTTATTTAAATTATATTTAAGTTAGGGGATGTTAGGGTTATACTTAAGTTTAAAGGGTTAATAAATTTAGAATAGTGGCGGCGACATTGGGGATGGCAGATTAGGGGTTAATAAATGTAGGTCGGTGGCGGCAATGTTGGGGCAGCAGATTAGGGGTTAATAAATATAATGTAGGTTGCGGCGATGTACGGAGCGGAAGATTAGGGGTTAATAAGTATAATGTACGTAGCGGTGATGTTAGGGGCGGCAGATTAGGGGTTAATATGTTTATTATAGTGGCGGCGATGTCCGTAGCGGCAGATTAGGGGTTAAAAATATTAGTATAGTGTTTGCGATGTGGGAGGGCCTCGGTTTAGGGGTTAATAGGTAGTTTATGGGTGTTAGTGTACTTTTTTGCACTTTAGTTATTATTTTTATGCTACGGCGTTGTAGTGTAAAACTCATAACTACTGACTATAGAATGCGTTACAGATCTTGTCGGTAGAGGCTGTACCGCTCACTTTGTGGCCTCCCAGGACAGACTCGCAATACCGGCCCTATGCAAATCCCATAGAAAAAAAGGTTTTACGATGTTTACATAAGTCGGTTTGTGGTAAGGCCAACAAAGTGTGCGGTACACCTATACCTGCAATAGCAGCGGGCGTAAAAAAGCAGCATTAGGACCTATTAACGCTGCTTTTTTACCTTAACGCACAACTCGTAATCTAGCCGATACTTTCTCCAATCACAATCAAAAACTTTATATACTCAATCATGCAATAAATAACACATCCTGTATTTTATTAACAAAGGTCCAGCATGACAACAACTGGATACATTAAAGGAATAGTAAAACACCAAAAATGTTATTGTTTAAAAAGATGGGTAATCCCTTTATTTTTCATTCCCCAATTTTGTGAAACTAACACTGTTATACAAATATACTTTTTACCTCTGTAATTACCTTGTATCTAAGCTTCTGCAGACTGCCTCCTTATCTCAGATCTTTTGACAGACTTGCATTTCAGGCAATTAGTGCTGACTAACTCCACGTGTGTGAGCACAATGTTATTAATATGAAACACATGAACTAACTCCCCCTAGCTGTGAAAAACTGTCAAATGCATTCAGATAAGAGGTAACCTTCAAGAGCTTAGAAATTAGCATATGAGCCTACCTAGAATTAGCTTTCAACTAAGAATACCAATAGAACAAAGCAAATGTAATGATTAAAGTAAATTAGAAAATTGTTTAGAATGACATGCCCTATCTGAATCATAAAAGTGTCCTTTGGATTTCACTATCCCTTTAAGATTAGGTGAAATAGTTGACAAAGGAAACACTCCAAGTCATTGATTCTCTAAAGGCAAAGTCACATCCAGCTTCCACAAGTCAAGTTCCATTTAAGTCAGCTAGTCTAGGAAAACTACTGACTTATAAGTAGAAGTTTAGAAAGCCATCTATCCACTAAGAACCAGAGTTAGACATATGGCCAAAGGGTCGATAATGGTTACTTACCTGTTCTCACCCATCAGCTGATTATTTCACCTGTGCTCTACCTCAGATAACATAGGTGTGTCTTGAGGACTGAAGGTGAAAAACACTGAGAAACATTTCAGTTTTACTTATGTTATCAAATTTACTTTGTATTATTGGTATAGTTTGATGACAAACATACCTAGGTAGGCATAGGAGCAGCAATGTACTACTGGGAGTTAGCTGGTATTGGTGGCTACACATATATGTCTCTAGTCATTGACTCACCAGATGCTTGGTCTAGTGAGCCAAAGGCATGAGGCATATATGTGTAGCCAGCTATGTCCCAGTAGTGCATTGTTAGAAGGGTTAAACTTGTATGCAAGCAATAATGCAATAGTATAATGCACTATTTTGTTGTTCCTTTAATTTAGAGTAATTAAAGGGACATTAAACCCAATTTTTTTTTCTTTCATGATTTAGAAAGAGCATGCCATTTTAAACATTTTTCTAATTTACTTGTATTGTCTAATTTGCTTCATTCTCTTGATATACTTTGCTGAAAAGCATATCTAGATAGGCTCAGTAGCTGCTGATTGGTTGCTACACATAAATGCCTCGTCTGATTGGCTCACTCATGTGCAATGCTATTTCTTCAACAAAGGATATCTAAAGAATGAAGCAATTTAGATAATAGAAGTAAATTTCAATGTTGTTTAAAATTGTATTCTCTATCTGAATCACAAAATAGAATTTTTGGGTTTAGTGTTCCTTTAAAATCACATTCTCTATCTGAATCATGAAATACATTTTTGGGGTTTTATGTCCCTTTAAAACGGGGTCTATTTTTTTGTAAGCTTTTTGGTGTGAACTACTTATGGGTTTGCTAAGCATAACAACATTTTGAGCTTGCACATAAAATTGATCTTAGTTTAACGCAATGATTAATATCCTTGTGCTTAAAGGGACACTAAACCCAAAAATTATCTTTCATGATTCAGATAGAGAATGTGATTTTAAACAACTTTCTAATTTATTTCTCTAATCTCATTTGTTTTGTTCTCTTGATTACTTTAATTGAAAGGGTAGGTTGACTCAGGAGCTGTTGATTGGTGGCTGTATATATGTCTCATGTTATTGGTTCTCCCAATGCTCCCAGTAATGCATTGCTGCTTCTTCAACAAAGGATTAAGAATAGAATTAAGCTTATTAAATAGAAGTAAATTAGACCTTTGTTTAAAATTGTATTCTCTACTTTAACCATAAAATAAAAAAATTGGGTTTCACCTCCCTTTCAAGTATGATTCATTTCATGTAAATTCAAATTTGATTAAAATGTTATACTAAAGAAGAGTACAATCTTTTTGAATACACATTGGCTAGGTCCTTTATGCATTATGGTGCTTTAATAATTAGTTCTATATATAACATTAGGTATTTAAAAAGCTAATTACTATAGTAATATTATAATTATGGCACCTTATTCCTGTTCCTTGGAACACATATAGCTATTTATAATTCAGCTGAATGATATAAAGAATTAATCCGTAGGCCCTAAACATTTCAGAGGTCACAGCTGTATAATGGATAACACAGTGAAGATTAATATTTAATAGCAAAAGTTAAGAAGGTGAGAGAACATTATTACACTTGTCAACAATAAAATTTGCAGCAGATCTTCAGTTGCTAAGACAGGCACATCAATTATTTATGGAATACAGAATGTTAAATATTAAATACAAAAGCCTTGGACAGTGGGAGGGCATACCTTGCAGGGTGATATTGTTAAAAAAAAAAATCATAAAAATGGAATTTCTGTGCAAAGACCAAATACTGCTAAATAGATTAAAGTATCTTTTTTTATGTATCCTGCAATGGGAAGTTATGCATGTGTCAATTTTCCCACTTTTAGGAGATACCTATTATCTTTTTGACAGTATCTATATTTATTCTTTATCTAACTGCAGTTTAAATGACAGAAACAATACAGGATATCTTTTTTTTACAAATATTGTTCTACCCTATCTCTAGTGACCTTAATATTTACATATTTCCAATGTCCTTCGGTATAACCTTGTTTGCAGCCACAGGATATTTAGTATGCAAATGGATGCAATTTTTTTTTTATCCAGAACCAAATTCATTTTCCCTAATGTTATAGCAATATATCTAAAAAAAAAACAGCTTTAGTGAGCAATATTTAGCTGCAAAGACCCAAGGGCTAGTTGGTTTCTTACTGACCTCCAACAATTATCTAATCTTTTCTCTATTCATTAACATCCACAAACCAAACCTTTCACTTAGTGTACATTAGTGCACTCTCTTTAGGAGCAATAATTCCAAGATCACAAGAGACCTTAAAATTAAAAATATATAAATGCTTAAGCAGCAGACTGTCTCAACAACACTTTAACTACATATTATGCTCACTTTGAAACTGATTATTAAAGAGACACTCAAGTAAAAAAAAACATTTATGATTCAGATAGAACATGCAGTTTTAAGACACTTTCCAATTTACTTCCATCATCAAATTTTACACAGTCTTTTTATATACACACTTTCTGAGGAACATGATCCTACTCAGCATGTGCACAAGCTCACAGGGTATACGTATACTAGTCTGTGATTGGCTGATGTCTGTCACATGATACTACAAGGGGCCGGAAAATGAGAGAAAAAATGAATTTGTCCAAAAAAATCTACTACTTATTTTTAATTCAAAGTAGGTGTAAAATAATTGTCTTTTTATTATGCGCTGTAATTATGTTATTCTACTGCATTGAGTGGTTCTTTAAGTATTTCAATAATTTTTAAATAATTTGATTAGTTTTCAACATTTTTCGTTGTTACATCTATAATAGGGCATTTTAAAAATGTATCAAAGTTTTTTTGTGTTTTTTTTTGTAAAATTCATATTGATTTGCTGAGAAAACAGAATTTTGTATTTATAAGGGATGTGTATTTGTGACGAAAATCAACTTTTCATTTTAACGAAACGAAAATCCGAATGAAAGCATCAGTATTTATTAGTTTCCTTTAAACAATTTTAAAGGGGTTAATACTTACCATAATACGCTCTGGAGAGAGAGCTTACCCAGCCCTCTTCTTGCCAGAGCTCCAGTCATGCTAACAGGAGGCTACAATACTTATCTCAACAAGCTCTCCAGAGCGCTAACCCAACCCTCTTCTTTCCAGAGCCCCCCGGCCTTATCGCGCTCAGCTCACAGGACCTGCACTAAAGCTTAAAAACATTTACATTAATTTAAACAGAAACAAATGTACATTTTTAACTAAAATTTAGTTTTTGTTTCATTTTAAACAAAACAAATACCAAATAGTGCAGCCACCGAATATTCAGGGAAATTAATATCCCTGAAAATTCAGAACAAAAATGTCTTCCTCTATTGAAACTGGTCTCAGTAAGTTGCACTACAATCAGTGTACATGAGTCTAATGGCGCAATTAAATATACGGCGCAGGCTTCGGCGCAAGCGTGGAAACCCTCGCCGCCTGTAATTTCACATCGCACATCGGGGTATTACATATATTGCGCCGTTAGATGCTAAACTGGCGTAAGTAGGATAAACTGGCGATCTTCTGAAATGTGTGCAAATACACATTTCAGTCATCGCAAGTAACTTACGCCAGTATTTTGTCCACGGAAAGTGTCAATAAAGAGTAGTTTTATGCAAATAAGGCTAACACGCGTAAAAATAAACCACGATTTTCAAATAAAAATGTGACGTGTAATTACGCTATTCAAAATTCATATATAAACCCATGCGCAGCCGCCATTTTCTTCAGTGTGTTTGGATTTTTCATTGAGCTACAACACACTACACTGGAGTGGAGGATTAGTCAGAGTAGAGAGAGAGGCGCAAACAGAGGAGTTAGCTAGGTCGCATTGTTGTTAAATTAAGCTTGTACACATATTTTTTCATATTGCACACATTTTGCATACATACATATACAAATACACCACACTTTGTTTTCTAACACCTCACACATTTAATTTGAATTTTACAGTGTGATAGGCTGAGTGTTTGGTTGTGATTGTGTGTGATTGGTTTGACACACTTGCAGGGACAGGAATAATAAATACTTAGAAAAGGTTTAACTGTTTGAGATTTGTGGCTAAAATGTATGTGATTGCGCATGCATTTGTTAGACCTTCAGGGAGTTACGTTGCTTTTTTAGTCAGTGCAAGGGTTACTGCGCCTGCCATGTGTGGCGAGATGAGAATGGAGTAGATTTTCAGAATTCTGCTTGCGTAAGTCCTTATGCTGTATATTGGATACCAAATTGTGCGGCTGTTCTATGTTAGTCTATGGGGGGAAAAATACGGCCGAAGGGTGAAATATACGTGCGTAACATGTATGCTACGCCGTATATGTAATACCAAAATTGCGTAAAATCCGGCAGCGGAGGATAATGTGGGCGACGCTGCATATGTAATAGAGCCCTAAGTGTTCTGTTTTTAAAAATATATTGAAAGGGACATTAAACACTTTGAGATGGTAATATAATATGATAAATCGTATAAAAATATATAAAAACTGCAATATATTTTCATTATTTATTTTGTCCCCTTTTTCTGTAATTCTATTCTGAAGCTGTGAGCTTTTCAGCTCCTGTTCAAAATGGAATTGCAGAACACTTATATTCCACACAGTCATTGGCTGCACACTCTAGTGACCTATTTATAACTGTCCCTAATTGGCCACAGCAGATAAGGTAACCTAAGTTACAACATGGCTGCTCCCATAAATAAAACTTTAAAAATACATCTACATGTTAATCTTAGACTAATCTTTTCTTTGCAAAACTGCTGCCATATAGTGCTCCAGACACGTGCATGCTCCAGAACTTACACCTTCGCTTTTCAACAAAAGATACCAAGAGAATGATAAAAAATTGATAATAGAAGTAAATAAAAACGTTGTATGCTCTATCTAAATCAAGAAAGAAAAATAATGAATTTATGTCTCTTTAATAGAAATCATTGCAATATATATTGTTCACCACTTCAAAATAATTTTGCCTTTTATTTCTTTTTTTATCTTAATTCGCACAGTGTCCATTACTTCTTGTCACAATATAGCTTGATATAATAAATATTCTAGAGTAACATGAGCTGGTTTACTATTCAGATAATGCGAGAGAGACCATAAGTCTGTTTTGCTCATGCTCAGAAAAGGCAGAATGCAACTTACATTCAAAAGATTTTTCCTCTCATCTCCATGAGAGCAGTGGCTACAATCTAAGTGCTCATTTTGCAATAAAACAAGTATACTGCTGTTTTCTTTAATTTAGTTTTTTAAACACAACTGGTGCGCTGCCACTGAGGCTGCAGTCTGCAATCTGCCCGATCCTATACGATCAGACTGATGGACACCCAGACTGATTGGCTGCGAATCTGCAGGGGACGGCTTTGCACAAGCCGTTCTGGTGAACGGCTTGTGCAATTTTACAGCGTATCATGTCGGACAGACATTGATAAATTGGCCCCATACTGTTTGTTTTTACATTTACTTTAATTTAACATATTTCTTTTTACTAAAGGTGTACTGTTTCATATCCCTTTAAACACTAAACACAATGTATAGTATTAGTATTGAGGTTATTCCCTACCTCCCTCTAAAATGCTGACGTTTAACATTGCACAAGCATTTCTTGTGAAATGTTTGTGCAATGCCACCCCCTGCACATTCGTGGCCAATCAGCCGCTAACAGGGGTTGTCAATCATCCCGATCTTATTGGATCAGGATGATTGCAGTCTGCCACCTAAAAGGCGGACAAGTTAAGGATCAGCGGTCTTATGACCGCTGCTTCTTAACTTCAGTTTCCGGCGAGCCAGCAAACTTCGGGCGGAGCATCCGCTTCTTGTTAAATCTAGCCCAATATCAATACTAGATTATGAATGATGCATTCAAAGAAGAATTTAGTCTGAGGATAACATGTAGATGTTTTTTAAAGTTTCATTAGCTGTTTAAATATGGACAAAATAGGTGTAAAGTTTTAGTGTCTATAAAACAACGGAAGATGCCATGTTGTAACTTAGGTTACCATCTCTGCTGACAGTTATAAATAGGTCACTGGAGTGTGCAGCCAATGGCTGTGTGGCATATAATAGTGTTCTGCACTTCCATTTCTAACAGGAGCTAAAAGGCAATGGAATTACAGGAAAAGGGGGCAAAATAAATAATGAAAGTATATAGAAGAATTTCTTTTATATATATGATTTATCATTTTATATTTCTATTGCAAAGTGTTTAATGTCCCTTTAAGTTTTATTTCAATATCTCTAGCATGCCCATTTTTATACAGAAACAAAACCCATATTCTTGGGACTAGAGACTATGAACAGGTGGCTATACAAACATATTTAGGGAATATCCAGTATATAATTATTTCCAGGGGCTTTAAAGCTTTGTTTCATCACACACCTGCCTACTATTAGAAAACATTTAATCTAACTGACTTTGGCAAGAAAACAAGTGGAAAAATAAACAGTGCACAACTCCTACTTTATAGAAAAGAAAACTATAAAATATTTGAGCTCATGCCAGCAATTTTATATTTAATGCAAGGGAGAGAGAACAGACAAGCAGAAAATGAATATGAGCCTTTCTGAACTGTCTGCTATTATGGAAGGCAAAATAAATACAGTGACCTTGGCGTCCACATGTGCTCTCCTTTTTCTCCATTTCTCAGTGACACAATCCTGTAATAAGTTTGCTGCATCAACTTTTACTTTATCTCTTTACCAGCGCAAATAACTTAGGTTCTTGGCTGCCAGAGAAGTCTACAACATGTGTCTATGTAATGTGTTTCAGCTCCCTCTGGCAGCCGACAGCTCAATCACTAGTTTGCCATTATATTTCTCTTTTGATATTTAAAGGGACATTGACTACAGTACAACTTTCCAGTTTACTTCTATTATGAATTTTCCTTTATTTTTTTAGTATCATTTGTTAAAGGAGCAGCTGTACATTACTGGGAGCTAGCTGAACTATCACAAGCGGCATATGTGTGCAGCCACCAATCAGCTGCTAGCTGCCAGTAGTGCTTTGCTGCTCTTAAAGGGACACTGAACACAACTTTTTTTCTTTTGTGATTCAGATAGAGCATGCAATTTTAAACAACTTTCTAATTTACTCCTATTATCAATTTTTCTTCGTTCTCTTGCTTTCTTTATTTGAAAAAGAAGGCATCTATGTTATTTTTTTGGTTCAGAACCATGGAAAGCATTTGTTTATTGGTAGGTTCATTTACCCACCAATCAGCAAGAACAACACAGTGTGTTCACCAAAAATGGGCTGGCATCTAAACTTACATTCTTGCATTTCAAATAAAGATATCAAGAGAATGAAAATAATTTGGTAATAGGAGTAAATTAGAAAGTTGCTTAAAATTGCATGCTCTATCTGAATCACAATAGAAAAAAAATGGGTTCAGTGTCCCTTTAAGCCTACTTAGGTTTGCTTTTTAACACAGAATATCAAGGGAACAAGGAAGATTACATAATATAAATTCACCAATCCGCACTCTAGCCCTATGGCACATACATATTTTTTTGTTTGTAGCTAGAACCCCAAATGGAAAACTGCTTGAACCGTTTGAAGTGAATGGCTGGAAAACAGGGTATTTTAATTTCTGCGCTACATTAAAAAGTAAGTAAAAGCGCATCTTCATTACAACTGATGAATTAGACTCCATCTAAAATATCACTAACATTCCGCCTATACAAATGGGAAAGTTTATCATCACTTTAAGCACTGTATTTCAAATTTATTTTGCAGTCTAGATATATACCGTGTGAAAAGTCGCTTGAGTATGATTTATCCTTTAATGTGGCCAATTGGAGAAATATACAAATAAGCTTGTTTGTTGATCAACCAATCACTGAATAGAATGTTGTAGGGTAAGAGATTTGAAGTATAGAGAATGCTCTATATTCCATGAAAAACAGTTTTAAGAGTTAAATTACCAGAATAGTAAGCACAGTAAATAATGGATTTACATTTCAAAGTATTTTGTTTTTGTTTGTTTTTTAACAAGCTTAATCAATCATTTTATGTGCAAATAAATTTTGAGCTTAAAGGGACAGTATACACCAGTTTTCATTTAACTGCATGTAATAGACTCTACTATAAAGAATAATATGCACAGATACTGCTATAAAAATCTAGTATAAAACCTTTTTAAACACTTACTTAGAAGCTCCCAGTTAAGCACTGTTGAGGAGATTAGCCTGGGACACCCACTAAAAGGGTCTGAGAGCAGAACCTGACCCCTTTCCCTGCCTATGACCCATTATTCAAACAGAAGCAGTCTGGAGTCTGTATACATCAGTATACAATTACACAATGCTATTTAAAAAAAAGCAAAACTATACATTTTTACCAAAACACACCCATATAGGCTATATAAATAGATCTACAAAACATTTATGCACAGAAAAATCTAGTGTACAGGTACAATGTCCCTTTAATATGCCTTTAAAGGGAGATAAAGGGGCGATTACAAATTAAGAACACTTTATGACAAAATGTTTAACCCCTGCAAAGATATTTAGAGTGGCAATGTTCTTGTACTTCTGAGTCGGATACAGGCTGGAAATTGGCAGTTACACATACTGTATGTGCTTTTCGTGCTTGGTTGATTGGCCCAAAAACAACTCAGGATTAGTTTAGCATTTCTGCTCCGTAGACGATTTGAACAAAGTTTATAACCCTTTTATGGAGTTTGTTATAGACAAATGCTCTGACGCAGTGTAGCCTTTTGGTATTGCCGGCGTGAGTACCTCTAATAATATTTGCAGTAGTTATATTAAAACTAATTCTTTACACTATTTGTTCACAAAATATTCTGCAATATATCAGATAAGTTACACAAGTATCAGGCAAACAGAAAAATATCTGTAGGAGTTCATTTCATTGAGAAGCTCTAGTGCATGACAGAAATCTGTGTTTACTGAACTGGATTTTAAAAGTTATTTGGGCCAATCCAATGACATCGTTTTCTATTGAAACTTTATCCCATGGCACAACTCAGTTACTCACCATTAAAAATGAGATTTATACAGGGAGCAGCAAAAATAGAATTTGCATATTATTTGTTTGTCCTTGGTCAGAACATTTGCTTTAATAGCTTTTTTATTCTATGGGGCTGATTTATTAAGCAGCGTATGCTGCTCATTCCGTGCGAGCCTTCTGGCCCGCCGTAAACAGGGGTTAAGAAGCAGCGGTCTTAAGACCGCTGCTCCTTAACTCGTCTGCCCCCTCTGATGTGGCGGACTGCAATCATTCTGATCAGATACGATCGGGATGATTGACACCACCATTCAGCCGTGAATGTGTAGGGGGCGGCATTGTACACGCATTTCACACTAAATGCTTGTGCAATGAAAAATGAAGACAGCCTATGTAAGGTAGACATGATTGTTAAATTGTCATTATAATTATTATATCAGTAAATCTATATTCTATAGTAAAGGGGCATTATTGTCAGGGTTTTTTCCCTATTGTTTGCCATGTGCTGCTGGCAGCCATTTTACTCACCTCTCTTCCTGACTATGGTGCATTGTTGGGGATGCTGCTTATTTCCTACACTTCCTTTTATGGCCAGACTGGTGTGCATCATCCATGTGAGACAGTATGCTGTCTCAGAATTGTGATGTCATCACTTATTATTTAAAGGGCCTCTGTTCAGTATGCTTTGCCTTTGCGTTGTCTCAGACCTATTTGTGAGAGCTCCTGTGTATTACCTGGCTGCCTGATGTCCTTCCTGGTTCCTGATCCCTGGCTTGTTCCTGACTCTGCTGTTTTCCTGGCACCTGACGCGGCTCATCTGACTACCAGCTCTGGTTTTGACTCCTGGCTTAATATTTGACTTGTGGTCTTTTTATTATTTTTTTGCTATGAATAAAGGTGTGATTATTTTTGCACTTCTCGTCTCAGTCTGATTCCTGGCACCCTGACAATTATCATCAAGGGATTTTAAACTAATATTAAAATTGATCTATCTGAAGCATGAAAGTTTAATTTAATATCTAAGAACCGGCAATGGCATCATCCATAAACCCCACTTTTTTACTACAGAATTTGGCGGCGCTATACAAATAAATGATAATAATAATAATATATATATTAAAAAAAGAAAATTTATGCTTATCTGATAAATTTGTTTCTTTTTAGACACAATGAGTTCACGGATCATCTTAATTACTATTGGGATATACACCTCCACGTCAGCAGGAGGAGGCAAAGAGCACCACAGCAGAGCTGTTAAATAGCTCCTCCCCTCCTTCCCAATCCAGTCATTCGACCGAAGTTAGGAAGAGAAAGGAAAAGCCAAGGTGCAGAGGTCTCTGAAGTTTATAATAACCCACAACCTGTCAAAAGAACAGGGCGGGCCGTGGACTTATCGTGTCTAAAAAGAAACAAATTTATCAGGTAAGCATAAATGTTCTTTTCTTTTTTAAGACACAATGAGTCGACGGATCATCTTAATTACTACTGGGATTCAATACCCAAGCTAGAGTACACAGATCACACAGGAGGGACAAGACAGGGAACCTAAATGGAAGGCACCACTGCTTGAAGAACCTTTCTCCCAAAAGTGGCCTCAGCCGAGGTAAAAGTGTCAAATTTGTAGAACTTTGAAAAAGTGTGACGAGTGGACCAAGTTGCAGCCTTGCAAATCTGTTCCACAGAAGCTTCATTTTGAATGCCCATGAGGAAACAACAGCCCTCGTGGAATGAGCTGTAACTCTCTCGGGACGCTGCTGTCCAGCAGTCTCATATGCAAAACGTATGATACTCTTCAGCCAAAAAGAAAGAGAAGTAGCCGTAGCTTTCTGTCCCTTGCGTTTTCCTGAGAAAACCACAAACAAAGAAATAGACTTATGAAAGTCCTTAGTCGCCTGTAGGTAAAACTGTAAAGCACAGACCACGTCCAAATTGTACAGAAGACTTTCCTTCTGAGAAGACGGATTAGGACACAAGGAAGGAACAACAATCTTTTGATTAATGAAATAAACAGGGTATAAAGCGGCTGAAAGGCTGGGTAAAATAAATAAATCACTGGTCAGACCAAATATATTGGGTCCTTAAGACACTCAAATATATAGATTAAATATAAAATGGTCCATAGTGTAGATAAAATTGTAAGTTTAATACAACAAAAATTATTTAAAATTTGTAGAATGCAGTAGATTAAAAAGTATAAAACAATATAATGAACAGTGGTACAATATAGATAGGAATTCCTAGGCAAATGAAGATGAATACAAAAAATCTAAAATCTAATAGATATCCAAATAATGTCCAACAAGGTGCAAGTGTCCAAAAAGCTAAGTGTCCAAATTCTGTGTCCAAAAGTCACTAATAATAATCTTTAAATCCAAAAGGGATGATATTAAAGCTGATGAAGTGGAGTAAAAAATGCCAAAAAAGTATATATATATATATATATATATATATATATATATATATATATATATATATATATATATATATAAATAAATGAAAGGATGAAAAAATAAAAAAATTGAGTGTAGTTCAGAAAAAATATATAATGTGGAAAAAACAGCTATGCTGATGAATACAAAGTGAAAACAAAAAATCTTCCAAATGTGATCCTAGTAGTATTCTGTGTATTTCTTAAAATATAGTGTTGAAATATCCTATAAAAGAGAAAACAACATAGTGTAGATCATACAAATAAAATTGGAACTATTGAAAATGTGCTTACCCACTGTCGACGCGTTTCGGCCCCTGTAAGGCCTTTCTCAAGACATACATTTGATCACACAAATGGCCTTATATAGGGTAAGCAATAAAACATATTTTGGCGCCAAACCCATAATTTTTTGGGCCGCCTACTTCCTGTTTGTGGTGTGTTATGGGTAAAAGACTTTGAATACATTAAAAAAACTTTAAAATCTTGGAGAGAAAGGATAAAGGATAAAACTGTCTTTTTAGCAATGCTATATATATATAATCTTAGCTAGAGAGTACTTAAAATCTATTTTTATTCTTAAACCATAATATTTCTAAAAAAGTATTGTGTTCATGACATCACTTCCGGTTTCGCCAATACCGGAAGTGTGCAAACCTAGATGGATTTTATAAATAAAGAGATGATGCTTTAATATACTTAATATATTTTATATGGTACTGTTGGTATGTATAATATAAATTCCAAGGGTGAAAGTCCTAACAGATGTTAATTGACAAACCGATTTGGACGTTACTGACGATCGGAAATGTGGTAATAAAATCACTTCCGGTTTCGGCTGTCCGATTTATAGCTTTAGCGGATGTATTGAGAATCATTTGTGGACTACCTTTATATATATCCCCGTTCTCTAACCATAAAGAAAATCGGGTATGGAGAAAATTAATAAATTTAATAGTGGGAAGATATTTGATAAACCGGATGTCTCAGTAAAATGGATCAGTAAAAACTCACTTCCGGTTAAACCACATTGTGAACAATAGAAATGTTGTGGTTAATTTGTATAATTAGTTAATATAAACTTTTTTGTGATTGGTATCCCTTATTTGAGCGTCTAGGCAGAGTTGACTTAATGATAATAAACAAAACAATAAAATATGAAAAAAAAAACAATAAAGATCGCCAAACCAGATGTTTATACACATCACTTCCGGTGTTATTGTTAACCGGAAGTATGAAATTACTTCCGGTTTTGATTGGTCAATATTTTAGCTTTGATAAACACAAAAATAATATAAGGAGCTCCCTGTGAACTACTAATATATGTATTTATCCTAGATGACATAGGCATCTTAAAATAGAGGGAATTCATAATGAATTAAATGTTTGGTGAATCGGAAGTGTCGATAAGGGATCACTTCCGGTTTCAACCCACTGTGTTAACAATAGGAATCATATCAGATAGAACTGTCTGGTTAATTTATATAATAAATCAATGCATCAATATTTATTTCCTTAAAGTGTTCAAATACTCAGTTTCCTATAAAGGGATAAGATAATGGAGGATTATATATTCAATGAACGTCACTTCGAATAAAGGTTGAATTGAGGGGGTATTATAAATATACAAAGCAATATACACAAGTAATTCTAAACAATTTTCAGATGGTATTGAAACCCGAATAGAGGTTTAGCAGCAAACCAACAATATATACAATGTATATGTGTCAATTTTATAATATAATAAAATATAATAAAATATCTCTGCCTAAAATTCCTCTAAGTTTTACAAAAACATTTTTAAAAAAGTATATAGTAATTAGTGTGAAACCAGCTCCATAAAATAGGGTAAAGGGGATAAGATAGCTCCCATCGACTAATCTCTACTAAGCGAATAATCCAAAGAAATTGTGAAGCAAGGGTAAATGACTAAAAAGTAATATGTATAAAAAACTTGGGACATATAAATCTTACAAATATTAAGAATATATTAAAATATTAAAAATATTAGAGATACAATCAATAGATAATAAAGTGTCTGATGTCATATTTTCGGTTATAAGGGAACATCCCTAAGGACTCAGTCTCTAGTTGGGATAGAGGGTAAATAGGTATCAGTTGTGACCAAAGGGAGGAATAGACCATAATAGTCGTCTCACTAAAAGGAGAAGATCTAGATGGATTGTCTATGTTCACAATTCGTGTTAAAACAAATGGTATGATGGCAATGTGAAATACAGCAATAGCAAGTAAAAAACCCCAGTAATTAGTAAAATTAAACATATAGAATGGGTTTAGGTATAAAAGGGAACCCAGAGGTAAAGTTAAAATAGATGGACTAAAACTTCTTTATTATTGAGTCCTTTTGGATGTAAACAGTCTAAAAGAAATATCCATTTGGATTCTGTTGTTAAAAGTTTTTTCTCATGATTTCCACCTCTCCAGTTTTTGCTAACTTTTTGGATGCCTATATATTTCAAATCTTTGATCTTTCCTTTGTGTATAGTTGAGAAATGTTTATATAATATAGTGTCCATGTTCAATTTCTTTATTAGCAGTAAGTGCTCCCTTATCCTATCTTTTAAATGTTCTTGATGTTTGGCCAATGTATTGTAGGCCGCATGAGCACTCTATTAGATAGACAACACTTTGTCTTGGCATCTAATAAGTTTCTGGATTTGGTGTACTTCTTTTGTGTGATATGATTGGAACGTATTCGTTTTCTTTCCACATTTACACGCCTTACATTTGGGACAAGGAAAGAATCCTTTAATCTTCTTTCCATATATATAGTTTGTCTCTATTCTCTTTGTTTTTTGAAGTCTTGGTGCCAAACGGTTCTTTAAATGATTTTTCCTTCTATAAACAAATATTGGCTTTGTGGGAAGTCTATTTCCGATCAAATCATCTTCCTTTAACAGATCCCAATGTTTCTTGAAGATTTTTTCTATTATGTGCTTATTGCTGCTGTACTCAGTGATCATAGGAATGTTTATTACCTCAACACTCGCTGTTTTCTTCTTGTCTCTATATTTCATCAGGTCCTGTCTTTCAATGCCTTGTGTTTCTTCTATCTTGAGGTCTAGTAGATGTTCTTGATAGCCTCTTTCCATGAATTTGTTCTTAAGTAATAGTGCTTGTTCCTCCCATTTTTCATCATTGGAACAGTTTTTTCGTATTCTTAAAAACTGTCCTTTAGGGATGTTACTTCTCCATTTTTCGTGATGACAGCTAAGATTGTGGACATAATTATTGCTATCGACTTCTTTGAAGTAAGTCGATGTTTCCCATTTGTTATTCTTTACCTCTATCTTCAGATCAAGAAATACAATCTCTGTCTTACTCCACAGATATGTAAAATTTAAATTTAAAATGTTCTTATTCATAACCTCCATGGTGAATTCCAGGTCTTCCAGTGTACCCTTCCAGATAATCAAGATGTCATCTATATATCTGCGGTACAGGACCAGGTCCGCGCCAGCAGGGCAGGAGTCCCAAAAGATTTTCTCCCATCTGCCCATATAAAGATTTGCATAGCTGGGCGCGAACCTGGTCCCCATAGCCGTACCGCAGATTTGTTGATAATATTTCCCTTCATTGTAGAAAAAATTGTGGGTCAAAATGTGTTGTTGTGATATACCTTTAAGGTATATCACCTGTTTGACCTCTAACCCTTTATAAGGCTTCCTGTTCCTGTATCTCATTGCCTGAATATTGAAGTACATATGCACCGCAGTTAATCTGAGTACTCATTTTCCTCTGATTACTCTGCTGTGTTTTAAACTATCTACTACAGTTCTACTACTAAGCTCTAATTGTTATTATGTAAAACAATATCGTTACTTATTCCTTTTTGCATTATTGGGCAACCTCTTCACAGCCTTTTTTCCAGGAATCAGTCATTCAAGTTACCGTTACGCTGACAGGAGTCAGCTCTCTGCAAAATCTCTCAGCAAGGACACAGCATCTGCAGGACCGGAAGTCAGTCACGCACATACCCGCTGCTGTGTAAACTCTGAACACGCCGAGGAGGTCAGGTACCAAAGTATTTCCCACTTCAACCGTATTATATCTTACATTGACTTGTGTATATACAAAACTTTGTGCTGACTTTCTCACCAATTGCCATTGCAAACACCGGAACTCAATCTAAGACTGCCATACCTATACTTAACCTCAGTATTGCTCATTGCCGGATTCCTCTCTGTAACTGTGAGCTTCTGTGAGTGCATGTATTGTTTGGGTGTGTGTGTGTGAAGATAGAAGGAAACTAACAGACTATACCTCATTATTTGTGTAAGGTATCTTACTGCTTTAATACCAATTCAAACTACTAATCTCCTTGCTGAGCTATTCATCTCAGAGTCAGCCCACGCTGTGAGAAACAGCTTTAAGCATTAACTCTGCTCTCATTATTACTGAAATTACTTAACATAAAAACTAGCTCACTGTACTGTTACCTAGAGTAATCAGTGACTCTTGGGGGGGTAGTTATCAAGCCGTCTACTTTTCTGACTTCGCCGGCCCAATACGCCCGCCTAAGCTCGCCTACCTTCGCCGCCGCGGACCTGAAAAAATACGCCTAAGTTATCAAATAAAGCTGTCAAAAAGCCGCGGGGCGATGAGCAGCGGACTGTGACAGTTATCACTCATCCGATCTCGCTGCCCTTCGGCTTTTTCCCAGCTTTATTGCTAGCCTGTCACTAAGCACTCACACTAAACTGCACTGTTCTACCCCCTATACCGGCGCCCCCGGAGCCCCCCGCAACTAAATAAAGTTACTAACCCCTAAACCGCCGCTCCTAGACCCCGCCGCAACTCTTATAAATGTATTAACCCCTAAACCGCCGCTCCTAGACCCTGCCGCAACTCTTATAAATGTATTAACCCCTAAACCGCCGCTCCCGGACACAGCTGCCACCTACAGTATACCTAGTAACCCCTATCCTGCCCCCCTACACCGTCACCCTCTATTATAAAATTATTAACCCCGCACCTCTCCGCAACTATAATAAATAGTTTAACCCCTAAACCGCCGCTCCATGAACCCGCCGCAACCTATATTAAACCTATTAACCCCTATCCTGCCCCCCCTACACCGTCGCCACCTATAATAAATTTATTAACCCCTAATCTGCCCCCCCTACACCGTCGCCACCTATAATAAATTTATTAACCCCTATCCTGCCCCCCACTACGCCGCCGCCACTGTAATAAAATTATTAACCCCTAAACCTAAGTCTAACCCTAACCCTAACGCCCCCCTAACTTAAATATTAATTAAATAAATCTAAATAAATTAACTCTTATTAACTAAATGAATCCTATTTAAAACTAAATACTTACCTTTAAAATAAACCCTAATATAGCTACAATATAAATAATAATTATATTCTAGCTATCTTAGGATTTATATTTATTTTACAGGTAACTTTCAATTTATTTTAACCATGTACAATAACTATTAAATAGTTATTAACTATTTAATAGCTTACCTAGCTAAAATAAAGAGAAATGTACCTGTGAAATAAATCCTAACCTAAGTTACAATTACACCTAACACTACACTATACTTTAATAAATTATTCCTATTTAAAAATAAATACTTACCTGTAAAATAAACACTAAGATAGCTACAATATAATTAATAATTATATTATAGCTATCTTAGGATTTATATTTATTTTACAGGTAACTTTGTATTTATTTTAGCTAGTTAGAATAGTTATTAAATAGTTATTAACTATTTAATAACTACCTAGCTAAAAGAAATACAAAATTACCTGTAAAATAAATCCTAACTTAAGTTACAATTAAACCTAATACTACACTATCATTAAATTAATTAAATAAACTACCTACAAATAACTACAATTAAATACAATTACATAAACTAACTAAAGTACAAAAAATAAAAAAAGCTAAGTTACAAAAAATAAAAAAATAAGTTACAAACATGTTAAAAATATTACAACAATTTTAAGCTACTTACACCTAATCTAAGCCCCCTAATAAAATAACAAACCCCCCCAAAATAAAAAAATGCCCTACCCTATTCTAAATTAAATAAATTTCAAAGCTCTTTTACCTTACCAGCCCTTAAAAGGGCCATTTGTGGGGGCATGCCCCAAAGAAAACAGCTCTTTTGCCTGTAAAAGAAAAATACAACATTAAAACCCACCACCCACATAACCCTAATCTAACCCAAACCCCCCTTACAAAAACCTAACACTAATCCCCTGAAGATCATCCTACCTTGAGTCGTCTTCACTCAGCCGAGCCACCGATGGAACTGAAGAGGACATCCGGATCGGAAGAAGTTAATCCTCCAAGCGGCGCTGAAGAAATCTTCCATCCGATGAAGTCATCATCCAGGCGGCGCTGAAGAAAAGTCTTCGATCCGGCCGATGTCATCTTCAAAGAGGCGCTGAAGAGGTCTGATCGGAACAGCCAATAGAATGCAAGCTCAATCTGATTGGCTGATTCCATCAGCCAATCAGATTTTTCCTACCTTAATTCCGATTGGCTGATAGAATCCTATCAGCCAATCGGAATTGAGGGGACGCCATCTTGGATGACATCCCTTAAAGGAGCCGTCATTCGTCGTAGTCCGTCGGTGAAGAAGGTGGTTCCGCGTCGGCGGAAGGAAGATTCAAGACCCGGCTTGGAAGATGACTTCGCCCGGATAGAAGACCTCTTCAGCGCCTCTTTGAAGATGACATCGGCCGGATCGAAGACTTCTTCAGCGCCGCCTGGATGATGACTTCATCGGATGGAAGATTTCTTCAGCGCCGCTTGGAGGATTAACTTCTTCCGCTCTGGATGTCCTCTTCAGTTCCATCGGTGGCTCGGCTGAGTGAAGACGACTCAAGGTAGGATGATCTTCAGGGGATTAGTGTTAGGTTTTTGTAAGGGGGGTTTGGGTTAGATTAGGGGTATGTGGGTGGTGGGTTTTAATGTTGGGGGGGGTTGTATTTTTCTTTTACAGGCAAAAGAGCTGAACTTTTTGGAGCATGCCCCCACAAATGGCCCTTTTAAGGGCTGGTAAGGTAAAAGAGCTTTGAAATTTATTTAATTTAGAATAGGGTAGGGATTTTGTTTATTTTGGGGGGGTTTGTTATTTTATTAGGGGGCTTAGATTAGGTGTAAGTATCTTAAAATTGTTGTAATATTTTTAACATGTTTGTAACTTATTTTTTTATTTTTTGTAACTTAGCTTTTTTTATTTTTTGTACTTTAGTTAGTTTATGTAATTGTATTTAATTGTAGTTATTTATAGGTAGTTTATTTAGTTAATTTAATGATAGTGTAGTATTAGGTTTAATTGTAACTTAGGTTAGGATTTATTTTACAGGTAATTTTGTATTTCTTTTAGCTAGGTAGTTATTAAATAGTTAATAACTATTTAATAACTATTCTAACTAGCTAAAATAAATACAAAGTTACCTGTAAAATAAATATAAATCCTAAGATAGCTATAATATAATTATTAATTATATTGTAGCTATCTTAGTGTTTATTTTACAGGTAAGTATTTATTTTTAAATAGGAATAATTTATTAAAGTATAGTGTAGTGTTAGGTGTAATTGTAACTTAGGTTAGGATTTATTTCACAGGTACATTTCTCTTTATTTTAGCTAGGTAAGCTATTAAATAGTTAATAACTATTTAATAGTTATTGTACATGGTTAAAATAAATTGAAAGTTACCTGTAAAATAAATATAAATCCTAAGATAGCTAGAATATAATTATTATTTATATTGTAGCTATATTAGGGTTTATTTTAAAGGTAAGTATTTAGTTTTAAATAGGATTCATTTAGTTAATAAGAGTTAATTTATTTAGATTTATTTAATTAATATTTAAGTTAGGGGGGCGTTAGGGTTAGGGTTAGACTTAGGTTTAGGGGTTAATAATTTTATTACAGTGGCGGCGGCGTAGTGGGGGGCAGGATAGGGGTTAATAAATTTATTATAGGTGGCGACGGTGTAGGGGGGGCAGATTAGGGGTTAATAAATTTATTATAGGTGGCGACGGTGTAGGGGGGGCAGGATAGGGGTTAATACATTTAATATAGGTTGCGGCGGGTTCAGGGAGCGGCGGTTTATGGGTTAATACATTTATTATAGTTGCGGTGGGCTCCGGGAGCGGCGGTTTAGGGGTTAATATGTATAGAGTAGCTTGCGGTGGGCTACGGGAGCGGCGGTTTAGGGGGTAATAACTTTATTTAGTTGCGGCGGTGTAGGGGGGGTCAGATTAGCGGTGTTTAGACTTGGGGTACATGTTAGGGTGTTAGGTGTAGACAGCTCCCATAGGAATCAATGGGATGTCTGTAAGCAGCGAACTTGTACTTTCGCTATGGTCAGACTCCCATTGATTCCTATGGGATCCGCCGCCTCCAGGGGTGGCGGATTGAAAACCAGGTACGCTGGGCCGTAAAAGTGCCGAGCGTACCTGCTAGTTTTTTGATAACTAGCAAAAGTAGTGAGAATGTGCCGCACTTGTGTGCGGAACATCTGGAGTGACGTAAGAATCGATCTGTGTCGGACGGAGTCCGGCGGATCGATGCTTACGTCACAAAATTCTACTTTTGCCGGTCTCGAGCCTTTGATAACTAAGGCGTATCAGCCTCGCCACAAATACGCTGCGGAATTCCAGCGTATTTGAGGTTGACGGCTTGATAACTACCCCCCTTGGGTTTCATTCACAAAAAAGCAACAAAAACTAATTTTTCTAACAAATATTGTATCAATTATATCATATTTGTTACATAATATTCAGGCCATATAAACATTAGCATCTGGTTATCAAACCATGGATCCTAATGAAATTAAAAAGGAATTTAATAACATGTACCAGAAGCTTGATTTCCTAGCTCATGCATTAAATGAAGTCAAAGCTGAAAACACAGCTATCAGAACCTTGATTAAGGATTCATTAACCCCCAAGGAACCACTGCTTCCAGAGCCACATATACAAACACCTACACCCTTTTCAGGGAAAAGGTCTGAGTTCCGTGATTTTAAAAATGCATGCTTTCTCTTATTTTCCATGAAACCACGCACCTAACCTACAGATAGAATAAGAGTCTGCACAACTATCTCTTATTTGAGTGGTGAACCGTGGACTTGGGCCAATAGGTTTTTTGAGAACAATGACCCAATTCTAGATTCACTTCAAGAATTCTTCACTGCTTTAGCTAGTTTATATGAGGACTCAAACAGTCAACTGAACGCAGAAACAAAATTAAGAGCCCTCAAACAAGGGGAAAGAACAGTGGAAGAATACACCACTGACTTCCAAATGTGGGCTTCTGAATCTCTTTGGAATGAGATCAGCCTGAAAAATCAATTTAGGTTGGGACTCTCAGAGGTTCTGAAAGACGAGCTATCTCGTCTGGATATTCCTGAGACACTTGCAGCATTGATTAAACTCAGTACAACACTTGACCGCAGACTGAGGGAAAGAAAGGCCGAAAAGGGTTTTTATGATCCTACCCCCAGACGCATGACTCAAACTACCCAAGGTCACGATAGAAACCAATCCACACCCATGGAGATAGGTACTATCAAGGGACCACTATCTGCAGAAGAAAAGACCAGGAGGAGACTGGCGAATCTTTGTCTCTACTGTGCTCATAAAGAGCATACAGTATCCTCATGCCCACTATTGGCCAAACAAAAGAAGGGTAAGATTAAGACCTCTATATTAGTGTGTAAAACTGGTATTCCAAACCAACTCACTTTATCCATTTCTTTACAGTGGGATCAAACACATACCCAGACTGACGCCTTAATAGATTCCGGAGCATCTGGGATATATATAGATGCTGATTATGTATATAGAAATAAAATTCCTATTGTGTGTAAAAAGCAACCAGTGTTTGTAAAATTAATTGATAGTTCTTTAATACAAAAAGGGCCTATAACCCATCACACCATTCCTTTACTGACAACAACACTAGAAGGACATACCGATTACTTAGTCTATGATATAATTCTTATTGATAGACATTCAGTAATTCTAGGGTACTCATGGTTGAATACACATAATCCAAACATAGATTGGTCTCACAACTCTATACTTTTAACTTCGGATTACTGTACTAAAACTTGTTATCCACATTGTTCAATATCTAGCCTGGAGACTGGTTTACCATTGGAATATTCTGATTTGGTAGATGTGTTCGATCTCAAAGAAGCCGACAGTTTACCACCTCATAGGCCTTTTGACTGTCCGATAGACATAATTCCTGGATCACAAATCCCATATGGGAAAATTTACCCACTATCTCAAACCGAACTCGAACACTTACGCACATATCTAGATGATAACCTCAAAAAAGGGTTTATTTCACATTCCACATCACCAGCAGCTGCAGGTATATTTTTTGTAAAAAATAAGGACCACTCACTACGACCCATAATAGATTACAGAGGCCTCAACGCAATTACCATAAAAAATCGTTATCCGCTACCCCTGATACCAGAATTGATAGAAAGATTGACAAACGCAACTATTTATACCAAATTAGATCTTAAAGGTGCTTATAACTTAATTCGCATCAAAAAAGGGGATGAATGTAAAACTGCCTTCAGGACACGCTATGGCCTATTCCAATACAACGTGATGCCATTTGGATTGACTAATGCCCCAGCGACTTTCCAATATTTTATTAGCAAAATATTCCACGATCTCATAGACGTATGCGTCATCATCTATCTAGATGATATTCTGGTATATTCCAAATCCCTTAAAGAACATGAAAAACATGTAAGATGGGTCCTGACACGGCTACGAGAGCACCGACTGTTTGCAAAGATGGAAAAATGCAATTTCCATGTTCAACAAATAAAATTTCTTGGATATATCATTTCACCTAATACAATCCAAATGGATCCAGACAAGATCATTGCAATAACTAATTGACCACAACCTAAAACCCTGAGAGCACTCCAGAGGTTTCTGGGATTCTCCAACTTTTACAGAAAATTTATAAATAAATTTTCAGACATTGTGAAGCCACTCACACTACTTACTAGAAAAAATTGTAACTACAAATGGAATGAAGAAGCTCAAAAAGCATTTCTTACTCTAAAACATTTATTCACAGTAGCACCTGTGTTAACCCTGCCTGACTATACTTCACAGTTCATATTAGAAGTAGATGCTTCTAATTATGGAATAGGAGCCGTCTTATCCCAGAAGGATAAAACTACTCAGGAATTACATCCCATAGAGTTCTACTCCAGATCTCTGCTCCCTGCTGAACTAAACTATAATGTGGGTGATAAAGAACTTTTAGCGATTAAAGCTGCTTTAGAGCATTGGAGGCACCTTTTAGAAGGATCTTCAGAACCCTTCCTGATATACACCGACCATAAGAACTTAGAATACTTGCGAAAAAACAAGACTCTCTCGGCCCGACAAGTTCACTGTTCTTTATTCTTAGACCGTTTCAATTTTTTAATCACCTATAGACCTGGAAACATTAATACTAAAGCAGATGCACTATCCCGAATACCAAATGTCAATTCGAGTCTGGATACCCTCAACCCGATTATTCCTCCATAAAGAAACAGGGCTACCTAGTGACTGTGAGAAAGACGATGTCACTGGACTCTATCTTCACAACAAGAAAATCTATGTTCCCAAGACGCTCAGAGAAGTCACTCTTCATCATAATCACAACAATGTTTTAGCAGGACATAAAGGCATACAAAAAACCACAGATCTAATTAAACGCTACTTCTGGTGGCCCCAAATGGAACTATCTATAATCTCTTATATTTAAAACTAGTGATATATGTGCAAGAAACAAAGTTATACACAAAAAAACAATTGGATATCTTTCACCACTGCCAATACCGACTATGCCATGGTCCACTATCTCCATGGATTTCATAGTGGATCTACCCGCATCTCAACACTTTACCACAATATTAGTAGTTGTTGATCACTTAACAAAACTTGCACATTTCATCCCTCTCAAGAGTTTACCTACTGCTATGACTACAGCTAGAGTTTTTTTGGAACACATAGTACGCCTACATGGCATTCCCACTACCATCATTTCTGATCGGGGTACGCAGTTTACCTCAGCCCTCTGGAAATCACTTTGTAAACTTCTGCATATAGATACTAGGTACTCTACATCATTCCACCCCCAGACTAACGGGTTGACTGAACGCCAAAACCAGACTTTAGAACAATTCTTAAGATGTTATATAACCCACTTACAGGACGATTGGATTGAATACCTACCTATGGCAGAATTCTCTTATAATAATTCGATATCATCTTCCACAAAGATGACTCCATTCTTTGCCACTTACGGATATCATCCTTCCACTATAGCCATATCACATGCCCCGATCTCTTGTCCAAGTATTACCGATTTCACCTCAACACTAAAAGACAGACTAGAGATACTCAAACTACACTTAAGTGAGGCTAAAGACCGTCAGAAAAAATATTATGACTATCATCATTCACCAACACCTCTCTACAAAATTGGTGATTTAGTGTTGCTCTCCACCAAGCATTTAAAGCTCCAGCTCCCCAGCAAGAAATTAGCTAATCAGTACATTGGACCGTACCACATCATTTTCATAGTGAATCCGAATGCTGTAAAGTTGAAATTACCCATTGATTGTAGGTTGCACCGTGTATTCCACGTTTCCCTACTTAAACCTTATGACTCCCTACATCAATCATCTCCTCTCCCTCCTGTTTTGCTTCAGGATGGCCCGGAGTATGAGGTGGAGCGTATTCTTGACTCCAGGGTACAGAGGCGTTCTCTCCAGTATTTGGTTAAGTGGAAAGGTTATGGTATGGAGGAAAACTCCTGGGTTTCCCACTTGGACGTTCATGCTCCTTCTCTTCAATCTGCATTCCACAGACGTTACCCCGATAAACCTTCTTGATTTGAACTTGGGGGCCCTTGAAGGGGGGGGTATGTGATATACCTTTAAGGTATATCACCTGTTTGACCTCTAACCCTTTATAAGGCTTCCTGTTCCTGTATCTCATTGCCTGAATATTGAAGGACATATGCACCGCAGTTAATCTGAGTACTCATTTTCCTCTGATTACTCTGCTGTGTTTTAAACTATCTACTGCAGTTCTACTACTAAGCTCTGTTATTATGTAAAACAATATCGTTACTTATTCCTTTTTGCATTATTGGGCAACCTCTTCACAGCCTTTTTCCAGGAATCACTCATTCAAGTTACCGTTACGCTGACAGGAGTCAGATGTCTGCAAAATCTCTCAGCAAGGACACAGCATCTGCAGGACTGGAAGTCAGTCACGCACATACCCGCTGCTGTGTAAACTCTGAACACGCCGAGGAGGTCAGGTACCAAAGTGTTTCCCACTTCAACCGTTTTATATCTTACATTGACTTGTGTATATACAAAACTTTGTACTGACTTTCTCACCAATTGCCATTGCAAACACCGGAACTCAATCTAAGACTGCTATACCTATACTTAACCTCAGTATTGCTCATTGCCGGATTCCTCTCTGTAACTGTGAGCTTCTGTGAGTGCATGTATTGTTCAGGTGTGTGTGTGTGAAGATAAAGGAAACTAACAGACCATACCTCATTATTTGTGTAAGGTATCTTACTGCTTTAATACCAATTCAAACTACTAATCTCCTTGCTGAGCTATTCATCTCAGAGTCAGCCCACGCTGTGAGAAACAGCTTTAAGCATTAACTCTGCTCTCATTATTACTGAAATTACTTAACATAAAAACTAGCTCACTGTACTGTTACCTAGAGTAATCAGTGACTCTTGGGTTTCATTCACAAAAGAGCAACAAAAACTAATTTTTCTAACAAATATTGTATCAATTATATCATATTTGTTACAGTTGTATGCTGTCCACAATAAAATCTGATTGCTCTTTAGGTATCTCTGGATCACTCTCCAAGAAAGATTTGACTGCTTCACAACCCTCTTTGTGGGGGATGCTGGTGTAGAGTGCTGTGACGTCGCATGTAACCATTATGTATCCTTCCTCCCATGGAATTGAGTTTAGTACATTTAAGACCTGTGTTGAATCCTTCAAAAAAGAGGGGAGTTGTCTTACATACTTTTGCAGTTGCTTATCTACATACTCCGAGAGGTTGCTAGTTAACGACCCAATCCCAGAGATAATGGGTCTACCCGGAGGGTTTTGGAGAGATTTATGTATTTTAGGCAGATGATACATTATTGGTGTTATGGGATGTTTAACATCTAGGTATCTATATTCTTTTTCATTTAGGATTCCTAGTGTTTTAGCCTTTCCTAACAGAACCTTTAATTCTCTTTGGAATTCCTCTCCAGGGTTATTGCGTAGCTTTAGATAAGTTGTTGAATCGCTTAGTAGATGCTCATTTTCTTTGTTATAGTTCACTCTATCGAGGACCACAATACCTCCGCCTTTATCTGCAGATTTTATGGTTATTAGGTTGTTTGATTCAAGTCTTTTAATAGTATCCCTCTGCTTTTTAGATAAGTTTTGTTTCATTTTCTTGAGACTTTTTTTATGATTGATAATTCTTATTTCATTAGTTACCATAGTCTCAAAAGTCT